>NW_027492849.1:47500-470841 GCF_021521415.1 Bidens hawaiensis | reverse complement strand
AGTTCTTGTTATTTTAAGCAAGAAGATAATAATACAATGAAATGACTCTTATGGATACCCTAAGATTATAAATTTATAGTTGAAGCATTTTGATGAGAATGTGACATAAATATATTCCGATATTTTGGTATTTAATAACCATAATTAATACTAGCATTAAATCAATATTGACAACTACTCTATCTGTCCTATTTTAAATGTCATGGGACCTAAAACACATAAATTAAGAAATGTTTAATAATTTTATTTTATGAGCTGTAAAATAACAATAATGTTATTTAAGTTATTATGGCTAAAAACCATTTGTCTTCCTTGGCTAAAAAATCTAGTATATGTAATAGTAAGGGCACAATTGGAAATTAAATTTATATGTATAGAAATGACATTTAAATTGAAACAACTAAAAATTGAAAAATGAACATTTAAAATAAGATGGAAGGAGTAATTTTTTAAGGAAACATATTAAATGATGATTAATATAGACCATTTCCATTTCAAAGTCAATAATATTATGATATTATATGATATTAAATAGCCACAAAATTTATTTATTATTATTATTATATTGTTAGTCAATCAACTCATAATATATAATTTAAAAAAAAAAATCCAACTGGGCAACAGAGAAATAGGTAAGCCGACATTAAGTTACGTCAAACTCTTATTTTAAATGGCAAATCTGATACAACTGAAAATAAAGTTATAGTTTTTCGACGTCAATATATTACTATGCAAGTCATGTTGAACTCTTTTTAAAAAATGTAACAACATCTAGGGCAAAAGATCGATATTAATAAACTATAACTATACATAAATTATCATTAAAACAATTTATTGTTGAAAAAAGGTTTGTGATAATTGAGGTAATAACATAAAATCAATATTGACAACAAACATATTAAATAATTAATATAGACCAATTTACAATTTCAATAGCATAATACCATGCAATATTAAGCTTCTATTATTTTAACATCAGTTAAAGAATCCTTTTATATTTATTTTAACCGTAAATATATAATATCAAAGATAGGTTATAATAGTATGAATTTATTAAGATATATTGGTTTTTATTAGTCTCAACTATCTTTTTTTGGTCATGCCGTTCCCAACTAACGAATTGGCTACTGACGGTCTCAACTTTTAACGTATTTGTTTCCAAAGGTCCGCGACTAACAGAATCCTAGCGTTGTTAGTTGCAGGTCGTCGGAAAAAACGTTTTTGGCCGCAAAAGTCACACTTTTCTGGAAAACATCATCTGAACACTGCCACCACCACCAATTGACTCGTCACCAAACAACCACAACCACTTGAGCACCATCAACCAATTTCGACGATGGTTCTAGGGTTCCGGCGACCTCAATAGTTAGGGCTTTTACTAGAAAAATATTCCTAAAGGTCTGATACAAAGTTACAAAGATGTTTGAGATGAAAATGTTGAGTTTTCCGGAAAAAAAATGTGACTTTTCATACCAGAAACATTTTTTCAGCAACCTGCAACTAACGACGTTAGGATTCTGTTAGTCACGGACCATTGGGAACAAATACGTTCGAAGTTGGGACCGTCAGGAGCCAATTCGTTAGTTGAAACCTGCAGCAACCAAAAAATAATAGTGAATAAAACCAATATACCATTTATTAAAATGTAATTTGTAAGATATTAATAACATAAAAACGTAGTCAAACACAATAACTTATGTTTCATAGCATAAAACATGGTCACAAAATTGGAGTGTTCAAGTGTGAAATACAAGCAAAGGTTTCAAAAAACACACATAGTGAGTGTGTCGGTGTATGCGGTTGGCTCACATTCACATAATCAAATCCCATGAGCGGGCCCAACTATCCATTTTTTTTATACTTTTCCTTTTTTTTGGAACGACCGTACTTCGTACGTGGCCCCGCTGGCTAAAGTAGCCCGAGCCGGCCACAAGTCCGGACGGACGAAGCCCCTAGCGGTCCACCTATTGAGGGATTCCGTGGATAAAACCCGACCCCCACGCCCGCCAAACAACACGACAGCGAGGAGCCGGTAAAACCGATTGAGATTATGACTCGAACCCTGACAAGCCAGGGTCATCCTACATATCTTTCATATAAATTGGTGATATTGAAGTTTGAACCACATATCTCTCACTAATAAAGTGAGTACTCTATCATTGAGCCATATCCAATTAACCACTTTAAAAAATTGAATTATAATCATATATTGTACTTCACAATTTATTCATCATTATATTTACTAATATAATAAATAAAAACTCATTTGTGTCATTTGACACCTAATTGTACCATGCTTATGCCACTTGGCAAGTTTTTGTTCAATTATTAAATAAAGGATAATCACAATTGGTAAATGATTTTGTAATCGACACTTTCTTTAAATATGTCTCTCATATTATGAGCTAATTATTTAGTAAGTAATAACAATAACTAATAATAATGGTGTAGCATTGTAATGTAATATTATTGTAATTTTTGAGACTTTAAGAATTGATGTACCTTCACCGAACATGACTCACATGAGCGCATATTATTCTTCTATTAATAATTATCATCATTATTATTTAAAAAACAAGATTAAAGGACTTAGCTTAAAGAATCAGTGCTCGGTTTTTATCTTATCAACATGACAGTAATCTCTATAATTAATCATATTATATATACAAATGTCCAGTTCAAAACTAATTTTGAAGTAGAAAATTTTGAGAATCACATAAACACTTATACATCATACATAAAATATAATCAAATGTTGTGAAAGAGAGTATATATGTCTATATATGCGTCATTTTGCAAGTTTTTATTTTCAATCATTAAAATTGGTAGATGGAACTAACCCTTTGTTATAAAAAAAATTATATTAATTTCCATATAATTTATCACTCATGCTAACTTTTCGTGCCTCCCTAAATCACATATGCCGTAATTAACTTTCTCCCTAAATCATATCAGACACAAAAAATTGCAGTTTGAAATCTTATCTGAAGAATCAGAAATCAATCACATAATCTCAAGCTATTCCATATATCAAATCTCAGTTACATCGATTTATCTGTAAATACTTCATGATTTCTCCAAACTCGATAATAAACCTCTTAAGGTTTATGATTTGTTTATTTGTTAGATTTTGGTTGAATATATGATAATCTAGGTTAACGTCTTAATTTTTTTTACAATACTATTGAATTTGTTAAATAGTATTTTCTAATTTCTATCACTATATATGTGTTTTTATTAATGATTATGTCAAATTTGCTCATATTAATAGATCTTTGAACCCATAGGGTTCCAATGTAATTTTCAAATTGGGGAAAAAGTTGATGAGACTTTCAAACTTAATAAATTCAATGTAATTGTTACGTTTATGACTAATTTTGAGAACCGATAATGATGCATCTGTAGAACATGTCTACTTTGTTGAATAACTGATGAACTGTGTAATCATTTTTCTTTTTTATATCATAAACGAAACGGTGTTACAAATCTATGTATTACTTCTTATTTGTGTAACTAACTTATCTGCAAAGTTAACGTACATTATTTCTTGTAAAGAGTATATAAGTAAAATAAAAGATGTATTCATTTATGGATAATCATATGTATTTCATAGTTTAGCATGAGTAATTTTTTTGTTAAGAATATATTGGGTTTTTCATTTATCATAATCATCTGATCATCTTTTTGGTAGTTTCTCATATTTTCTTTGTAAATCAAAAATGTATAATTTAATGTTACTAGCATAAGTAGACAAACCACTACAAACTTTTTCAATAGAAACAAGTTCCTTTAGGGTAGTGATGTATCCCGAACATGTTAATACATTTGTTTTTTTATATTATTTATGAATCAAATATTTGATTAATGATATTATTTTCTTATATAATTCAGGTATCACTAGCTAGGCATGCACAATCATATTTCAAATTTTTTTTTTATATTTTTTAGATTACTATATCAAGATTTTTTATTCTTTTGTAACTTATAATTTATTCGACTTTACAAATCTTGATATTCATTTATTATAATCAAAATATAATTTATCCAACCCGTGTATTACACGGGATACTAACCTAGTATTTATTTAAACTAAAATACCATTTATTTACCATTTTATTTTCTTCAATTTCATGGCATTTACCAAACATGATAGGCTAAGTGGGCCCACTGTAAATGGGCTGATTGGACCAAGATTTACTATGGACCCACTTAAGACCACCCCATTTTATTTCATTTCATATCACCGAAAAAGGCAATAGCTCATTAGCTCATGCCAAAAGTCACATGTATGTAACAACAATTTCTCACAAATATTATTATACTACTCATATATATTTTTGTATGCAATCTTTGTTAAGATGTAAATGTTACAAGCCCAATTTAGGTTACTACATCATACAAACTTACTAAGAGATGATTAATAAGATTAGAACTACACAACTAATACTCTCTTAAATATATACAAATATAGATATATAAACATGTTTATCTTTTTAATTTATAGCTACAAGATTATTCTAATATACACATACAATTATACGCACATGACGGTTCAGTGAAAGACCTATAATATAAGTTGCGAAAAAATGGAGTAGATGGTTATGTAACTTTCTTTTGCTTCATATTTAAAGTAAAAGATATAAGTGTTTTAATCACATATAAAGTAAAAGATATAAGTATGTATCAATGTATATGGTTCTTATCTATATCTATCTAAAACAATTTTTCCTATTAAGAAAAAGTTACCTTTTTGAGCAAAAATTAAAATAAATTAAGAAATAAGAAGACAAGGTGGAAGGATGTTCAACCCATCACACTTTAAACATTAAAGTGAATAAAAAGTGGGGATATTATAGAAATAAAACAAATGTGTGATCCATTTTGACATTGTTTTTCATCATCACGCCCCCATTCATTGTAGTATTTGTGTTTCTATAGTTTTATGTTTTTGTTTACAGGCGAACACACGCATTCTCTATTTTATACAAATTTACTTTTAAATTTCTAACACTTACACTTTACAGAATTCAAACTCATAGTCACATGGATGAGGAGGACATCACTTTACCAATGTTATTCCTTTTAGGACATGGGGATTGGTCTTCGGGCTGAGCTTGGGGAGGTCTCGGGTCCGCCGGGAACACCACCCCATGTCCCTGGGGATGGACAAAACGTATCCTGACTCAAAGTCACTACACTGGGTAGAATGACGACAAGAGAGATAGGATCACCACCCCATGTAGTCGGTACCGGACAGAAGGGGGTGGGCCTCTTTGATTTGGGGAAGACCGTTCACACAGTCCCACCTTCCTAATAGACTCGTGTTTCTACATAGGTGAAATATTCTATTTTTTATATTTCTTTTTCATAGATTTTGCTTCTTAGTTTTAAAATTATTATTTTCCATAATTTGTAAATAGTAATCCATGTATCACTTTCTTCTAAATTAGTCATGTGTTATTAGTCGGCCCAAATAGTCCCAAACTGTTAAGACCCATGACCCATCAATATATATACTTTGTATACATTTAGAAACAAAATAAATATGAATAAAAATCCAAAAAGAGAAGCCCATTAGTGACAGTGGTGTGATGACTTTTGGGTGTGGGATAAAAGTCAAATTGTCTTTTTAACTTTTCTTTTATTCGCGTGTCTTAGAGGAGACAACGCGCAAAGTCACGTTTGTCGTCAGTAAAAAAAATTTGTCAACAATCTAAAAAATTTCAAAGTGTTAAAATATTTAAATACACATACAAAAACATTTAGTAACTAAATTATTTTATCATAGTAAAATATTTGTTTTCAACTTCATATTATTTAGTATAATAAAACATATCTATCTGAATATATGAAACAGGAAAGAAAGTTTTTTTTTTTTAATTTTGAAGTTCAAAATTTACATAATATTTTAAACTTACATGATTAAAAATATTAAAAATGAAATAAATTAAACTTTTTGAAAACATAGATAAACCATATATGCTCATAATATCAGTGGAGGTGTATGCTACATTTTTCTAACACATAAATATTCAGGGTCATTTTCGAGAATATTATTAAAAAAATTGTGAATAGAAAGCAAAAAATAAAATAAAATTGGGCATTGAATTAGTTGAGCAATTGGTTTAAACATTAAGAATGTATAAGTTTTTTCAAAAAAAAAAAACTATATAAATCTTAGAAAAAATTGTGTTTATTAGGGTGTCGGGCCAGGGTCGGTCACCCAACCATGTCTCAAAGCTGGCACTGTAAATATCTTTAGTCAACGATCAAATTTTGTCGTGGCTTAAATTGGTGGTTCTTCCTTGTCATGTCTCCCAACTCGGTCTCACACACGTGCTCAAGTTGAAAAGTTGAAATTGAAATACTGTTTGGTTGAATTTTTTTGTTAAAACAAACGAGTTTAGACTGAGTTTTATGATTCTTATTTGGTTCAATATTAAGTTCATGTTGACTATATTATTATGTAAGATGATGTGGGTCTTTACAACGTTCCATGGCTTTTAATAAAAGTTGGCAATGTAAAATGCCCGTTGTGTAACGAATAACTAGTTGTATTGGAGGGGAGGAAAAAAGCCAAAACCAAAAAGAAACACGAAAACCTTTTCTTCAATTTCGGTTTTTCTTTAACGGCAAACTATTATGCTACTGAATACTTCTATAATCCACGACACACGTAGCTTGCATGATTTAAATCATCCACCTCCATAAAGCTGAATTTTATGTGTTGATGTGTGTTTTATGGTGCAAATTAACTATAGTACCGGATCGAATTGAATGATGTAACCCTTGAAAATATTGGTGTTGTGCATTTGTTGATGATATATTAATTAGCGTGCTATGTTAGAAATACGTGTATTACATGGGTTGGGACATTGGGTAAAGAAAATATCAAATAGTTAGCAATGAAATTATAAAACTATATATTGAGATAATGTATAATCGAAATTATGTGTAATTTATTAAGTATTAAGTAATCTATTATGTGTTATTATTATAAATACAAAATGATGAAGTAAGAGAAGCAAAAAAATAGGATCATTTGCTGGCATAATTGTAACACATGCGCAATTATTTACTTATACGTCATATATAGATTATTAACATAATTTTTATTTGTTACGATACATTGTTTTTCTTTATCAATATCGATAACTTTTATAGGGTGGACGGCATGCATAGTCGCATGCCGCCCAGAAATCTCTCCTGTGAATTTCTTACAATATCGGAAGGAACAAAATGGTGTTCCCGGCTTCCCGCCCTCAATTTTTTAAGTAAGTGTTTTATAACTCTATGCATATAACTGATATTAAATATATATATATATATATTATATAATCTATATATATGCTTTTCATTTCTTTATTCGTATCACTTTCCGTCATACGATGGATTCAATCATATATTTAATGGGTTAAATTATCAAAGATTCTGTGATTTGTTTGATGATCATACTTTATAATCCCACTTTCTATTAATCTATAAGTATTAAATAAAATATGCAAATCATTGAGCCAAAAGATTAAGTTTAACCCTATTCCCCTACAGAATAATACTATTCTGACTCCACTTTTTTGGTTCATTGCCTGAGATGCAATAAAAGATATCAAAAATACTTTTATTGAACATTGGACCTCTTATTTAAAAAGGCTATACATAATTATAAAAGTATACTATAATCTATACAATAACTAGTTTAGCATAACTGGAGGTGAAGACGGACAGGGGTGTGCAAGAAACCGAAAAAACCAAAACGAAACAAAAACCGACGGTTTAGTTTTATGTTTTTGTAAAAATCGCACTAACTGTTCGGTTTTGGTTTTGCATGTAAAAAACAGAAAAAAAAACGAACCGAACCGAATTCCTAAATTTTTGTTTTTTATGTTTTATATTAAGTAATTTATAAGAATTTAATAAATATGTAACTCCAAGATTTTTGATCAAATATATAACAATCTATTATTTTACAATTAACAAAGTTATTTATACATAACTTCATTATCTTTTGCCAACTTTTTTTTCGGCCTAAAATTTTCAAGCTAAAATGGCAAAAACTGAAACCAAAACAAAAACCGAAACCGAATGGTTTCAAAAACTCCAAAAAACGGATTTTTTTGGTTTTCGGTTTGGTTTTAGCCAAAAACCGCACCGAACCATACCAAGCACACCACTAAAGATGGTGGCGAAGTTTGGACGAAAGTGTAAAGGGGGCTCAAATTGTGTGGAAATTTTCATAAACGAGAGGAGTGGACTCAAATTTTAGGTCGAAAACTATAAAATTACATTACATATACAAATTTTCGTGCGAAAAAATTGGTTAATTTACATAACCACGTAAAATAGCTGGGAGAAACGGGCCACCCCTGGCCTCGCTATGGTTCGTCCCTGATTAAAGAAGGAGCAAAGATTTAAGCTGGAGACCGCAAAACATGAATTAAGGATGTTTTTGGTTACAACTCAATCCTAAAGTATGTGTTCTATATTTTGGGGTAACCTAGAATTTGATATGGATATGAAAGTTCGTCATCGTACTCAGTATATCCCACCAATAGCAAAGCTATGGTAGGGTCTGAGGAGGGTAAGATGTAGGCAGCCTTACCTCTACCCCATAGGGATAGAGAGGCTGCTTCCGGTGAGACCCCCGGCTCGATAGTAGTTTTGCATCAAGCTTTAGACATAAGGCACATAGCACTCAATCATCGGGACACCGGCTGATCGGTGCATGCACCCTTATCTTTCAGCTATCAACGCCACTACATGATGCCTGATTAACCGTCCGTCACTTTTAACGTTATTTTCACGAGATTAGTAAAATAACGTCAAAATTAGTGCAATTTCACTTTTGCCCACCCGAGGGTTCACACATATATACATTATATGTGCGCACCGCAAGCAGGGCTAGATATGGATATGAAAGTTAAAAAATATAAAAAATAATAAAAATTATAAAATATGAATTTATATAATACGTGTCCAGCTGACAGGTGGGGAGCACGTGAGACTCTTTTCCCGCATGCTAAAAACTTATTATTTTGTTATTAATATTATTTTTCGACCAAATATAAAGTATGTTTAATATGTAATAAACTTTAAAGAAAAAAAAATCACGCGTAAGCATCACGTATGTAGTGTTATAAAACTTAAAAGATAGGATTATATAATATATGTATCATACGGATAATTAATATAAAAAAAGGTATTAAGGAAAATTCATAGATAATCAAAATATACTCTAACAACACACTTATCATACAATTGTTAATATATAAAAATAAAACTATTATACATGACAATTTATAAATAATCATTTGGTTATTTTGTTTAATTGTTGAACTTTTTTTTAGACTATACGGGTTTTCTAAAAATATGTAACATTTAAACAAAAAAAATGTTATATATACTGTCAATAGTACAAATTTTATTAAAATTTAAAGATATAAGGAAACCAAAAATATATATTTACTAAATTGATATTATCAAATAAATGAATAATAGACATTTAAAAGTTTGTGAGAGTGAACGTGGAATGACACTTAAGCAAAACGTGATAATCTTTTTTAAGAATATAGATTATCGTTTTATATATGATAGTTAAAACATAAAACTAACAAGTAGGACTGGTAAACGGGTCAGGTCGGATTGGTTCGGGTCACAAATCATAAAGGTCATAACAGGAAATTATTAAAAAAAATTGCGTTCGATGACAGGAAGTTATTAAAAAAAATGCATAGAACTCATAACAGGCAATTATTAAAAAAAAATTGCGTTCGATGCTACATTACGACGTATCAATTACACAAGTATAAAGACTTGTTACGTGTCTGTTGTCACGTTACACTCATGAAAAAGTAATGATATATCTCTATTTAAAACTATTAATTTCTATATTATTGTGGTGGTGTTTTAGCTTTTTATCAGATTAGGAGAAATTAATGATAAACTTTTTTTTTGAACGGCCAACTAAGTAGCGCCGGGTACTCCGTACGCGGTCCCCATTGGATAAAGGTAGCCCGAGTTGGCGACTAGTCCGGACGGACGGAGACCCTAGCGGTCCATATGTTGAGGGATTATCATTATTATTAATAAATTAATAAATAATAATATAAGTTGTGGACGGAAAGTAGGGAATGTGTGAAGGAAACGGGCCCGGCCCTGCGGCGCCAAACTAATAGTAGAAAAATGTACTTTGCTTTTATTATGAAAAAATTATTTGTATATTATAAAGTTATTAAAAACTAAATTTTCTGGTAATAACTACTCCGTATTACTTAATGATTAGTTACTTATTAATGTTATTATTGTTTAAGAAAAATAAATAAATCTATAAATATCTTAACTAGGTATTTTTCATAAGCCGATTAAGTCATTTCCGTTATCAATTTAAAACTTATTCTACTAGTTTGTAGTTTGATTTTTACACTTTGAAAGTTTAAGGGTTCTATAATTTGATAGTTTGTGGTTGTTTAACATTCAATATTTATTAAATTCTTAGAATAGTCAGTTATATATATGTATTATAGTTAAACACCAATTTTATCATTTTTAAATTATTATGAACAACTAATAATATTGAAAGGAAAACATTTCAAACCATTGATTGTTAATTTTACTTATGTCACTCTTCTAGAAGGTTTAGTAAATTGGTATCACTTGATTGTTGGATGTCTATACTGTATTGAACACATTAAAACGAGTAGTTGATAACATATAACACGTATAAATTCACAACTGTCACGTGACAATGGTAAACTACCATGCTAATCTTGTAGCATTAGTTAGTTAGACATTGTGTTTGATTTATTTGTTCATTGAAGTAAAATGTTTTTTTCTATTTTTTGTTGTTTTTCAACTTAATCTTAATGCATCCATGATTATACACCCGAACAATTTTTTAAAACCGTGATGGTATAAAATAACGGGCCCGGACCCATAAAAAAGTAGGGTTTTTAATCTACTCATTCTAAACAAATATAGCTTTATGATTTCTATTAGTGTAATCTCGATTCGATTGAAGTCATCTCAGTTTTGAACTTTGTTGGTTTTTATCATAAAAATAAAAATTAAACAAGACATTTTTAGAAAACATTACATGTGAAACCAAATCATTATCTTGTCAAATCCGAAGAATTTAATTATAATCCATCACAATCAAAGATAAAGATTTCATTCAGGAGAGCCAACAACTAAATTGTGTGCCAAATGTAAATGATGGTATTTGTCTTTGTGTCTTTAACGATACATATATCATTATTGTCAAGGGAAATGATATAATAACAGAGAGAGAATTTTGTGATATAATACAAAACAAAATAATATAAGTTATGAATTTTGAGTTTTGTTTACACGAGTTGGGCCAGTTTAGATTTATACCCGTGAATTCGTTTATCTAAACGCAATTGTATCATGTCAATTACCTCGAGGGTTTGTTGGTTAATCCATTGATTTATATATATTAGTGCAAGAGCAGTTGTTTTATAAAACTAACTGTCAAAAGTGTTCCAATTAGGCCATTTATACATATTTTCCTTAAATCAGGTCACTGCATCTTCAAATCAAGCCTCACCGATTTTTTTATGCGTCAAGAAATAAATGGAGGATAAGATGTGAGTGTCGGAATTTGCAATATATGTAGTTATATTTAAAAAATTACAAAAAACATTAATTATATTCAAATTAAAAAATAAAAATAAAATTCACGTCGCCACTCAACGTCAACATAAAAAAAAGATAGAAAAATTTCTTATGTGAAACAAAAAAGAAAACGCTAAAAAACATGTTAAAATCCTTAATTTAATAAAATATGAAAGTTGAGTGACTTAACTGGAACATTTTTTAAAGTTGAGTGACCTAATTAAAACACTTTAAAACTTGGTTATTATTGTATAAAATTACGTCTTTTGTAATTTAAGACCGATGATACGGATAAAATAATTGGGTTAAAAGTTACTTAAATGTTATCGCGATCATCTGAGTTGTATTTGAGTTTGTGTGTGTATGATACAAATGTTGGCTTCGTATGAAAATTTCAAGTTTCCTGTTATTCAACCCAACAACACGTGAATATGACCTATTTAATTCACATATACAATATCATCCTACTTATTATACTTGTGTCATACGCGAACCATTTATACATGTTGAAAATTAAGATGTTTACTCTCTTGTATACTATTTGAAAGATCGTCATATGTTGATAAAATAATAAATAAAAGTTTGTAACATTTTTGCTCTATAATCACTATTGTACAAGCCAAGATTTAGCTCAAGCATTAATATTTACAGTAGGGATAAGCATTGTCTCAAATACCCGTACTCGTACCGATTTAGTATATTCGGTACGAGTATTGGTACTCATTTTTGCTGAATTTTGGTACGGGTATGAGTACATTCGGTATATTTTACCCGTTTGGAATGTGTAGAGATTTTTATGTGATTCTCAATATTTACTATATATAAATAAATTCTCTATATTAAATTCTTCATATAATAATCAAACTTATCATTATCATTATAAATAATATTAATATTTCACATAACGATTAGGGTTAATTCTCCATATTTCATTCTTCTTCTCACTTCAACCATCATCAATCAACCAACTCTTAGAGCATCGAACATCATCAGCCATCATGCATCAACATCATTTAGATTATATATCATAAAAAACATGGACTCAAGTCAATTCATATTGTTTGTTACTTGTAAACATATCATTACCCGGATTAATTCATGTTGTTTGTTACTCGTACCGGTGTCAATTTCAAGATCATTAGAGATGTGGATATAAAAAGGAAAAGTGGTACATAAGCGGGTACCGTACCCGTACGATACCGAAAAATTTGGTACGGGTATTGGGACACGATTGTAACATCTGCCCCGATCCGACCCGACCCAGGTACCCGTTTCTCTGACCCGATCTCTTTCTTTTATGATTTAATATTTATTTATACTTATATTTTACTTTTAATAATAATATATATTTTCCTTCCCGCCTCTCTCTCTCTTTCTTTCCGCCGTCCCCTCCCTCTTCCTTCTCTCATTCCGCCTTCTTTTCCCTCTTGTCGCCGTCCCGCCCTTACGCCTTGTTTCCCTCCGGCTTGTCCTTTGGTTCTTCCCGCCTAAGGATGTCTGCAGCTCCACGCGCCAGACTCCTTATATGGAAGCCTGCGTGAAGACATCTTGTTCCTGCGATGCGTGAAGAGAACTCTTCTCGCAGCGCGCTAAGAATGCATGTTCTTCCCGCAATGCGCTAAGAATGTATGTTCTTCCCGCGATGCGCTTAGAATTCTTGCTCTTCACGCAGCACGCTAAGGATTTGTGATTCTTCCCGCAGTGCGCTAAGGATTGTTGTGCCAGCCTTCGCGCTCGCGCACTCAGCCTTCCCGCGCTTAACCCTTGTATCTTCTGTTTATTCCAGCCTGTATGCTTTTGTGTTGTCTTATCTTCTGTGCTGTTGACCTAACCTATCTAATGTCTGAATAGTTACTTTCGGCGCAGCATGCGTACCAACCCCCATTGGTTGGTAGAAAAAGTGACTGACATTATCTTTTGAGATCTGCTTTTGCCATGCTTGACCAGTACCTTTATCTGAACCGCCCATGCCTGTTACTGTTCCCTGTCAGCTTTATCTTGCTCCCTGCAGCTGCCATATCTTTTGATATCTTTACTTTTCAGAACTTTTTACTGTTGATATCTTTTCTTTTACTTTTGGAGATCTTTTCTAGGGTTTGTGTCCCCTAGGGTTTGCCTATATATAGTACTATTTTCTTAACACTTCACACACTACACTTATTCTCTTCCTCCCTTTTTGCTCTCTGCCGTTGTTCTTCAGCCGCCTCCCTCCTCTCTTGCCTCCGTCTTCCTCCCTGTTCTGCTCTGTTTTCCGGTAATATATATATATAAAATAATTTACTTATTAATTATGCTAACTTATAATCAAGACTTAAAACCGATCGTTAAAACAATAATCTTTACTTATAGGTTAACTTGTGCTTGTTTAAAGTTGGTTCTTGCTTTATCTTTCACCGCATCGTTTATCAAGTGAGTTATCTCGTATCTAATCCCTTTTTATTTTAAATGCTTTGGGATGTTCATGTGTTCATACAAAACTTGAGTCTTAAACTGTTTATGAACTTTAGTCGCGCAGTATCCCATGTGTTGAGGACGTAGACTTGGCTGTTTATTTGTATGTGTGGATCATTAACCGTCTTGTCGGTCTATTCCGCAGTTTTCATGGTACCATTAGATGAACACGGGAGAACATTCGTTTATGATTTTCTCTTTTGTTTACACATGCACAGTTAGTCTTGTTTGTGAGCTCAATTGTGAGCACTGGCAGTCTTGTCTCTTAGAGTTGGTCCCGATCAGATTACACCCTTGTTGAAAACCAGACATACACATGATGCGCGCAGATTTATTGTTATCTATGTATTGTATTAAACTTGATTTCTCACCAACACGCAAGTGTTTGACGTTTATTTTAACACATGTTCAGGTTTGCAGTAGCTGTTTTGGAGCTTGTGGACACGTAGGACGTTTTTACTTTTGGACCTAGAATTAAAATGTATCAGGACAAGTTAATGATGTTTGAATGTTATAATTTATAATATATTGATTTATGTTTGATTTATGTTCTTTATTTTCCCCGCTGCGCGTGCGCGATAAAATGTGTATTAATAAATATTGACACCAATAGTGTCACGAGTAATGAAACAATATGTGGCGCCCCGATGTATAATCCGCCTTTGGTCGGGGTGTTACAGATTGGTATCAGAGCTCGTTGACTTTAGGATAGGTGGTTAGACGTAACGGCCTAGAATACCTAAGAGTCCCTTCTCGCGCCTGAGAGAAATCTCATGTTTGCGCGCTTATTGTTAATTACTCGTTATTTATGAATATGCTCGCACTTGCGCAGTATATGATTTTATGTTTTATTTCGCGATATTTCGATTTTGGTTGAATTTCGATTTTTATTGATTTTACTTACATATTCGTTTGTGGGATTTGAAAACCCGAAAAGTCATGGTGATACATGAATAGTTGATTTTCAATTTCCATTTACGATTATGTTCTGAGGTTGGAGACTTGAAAAGTCATGGTGATACATGAATTGTCAACCTCCAATACTCATTTTCTTGTATATTTTATATTGAAGATTGGAAAGTCATGGTGATACATGAATCGTCAATCTCCAATACTCGTTTACTCGTATATTTTAAATTGGGAATTCGGAAAGTCATGGTGATACATGAATTGTCGATTTCTGATTCGAATTTGTTACCTTTATTAAGTCTGCATTTAGGATCATTTATTTTACTTTAACTGTTGACTGTAACTGACTCCGTGAAACCAAGCTTTATAAGATTAAAACTTTGCGCTAAAACCAAGATATTAACTAAAATTAAAATTTTTATAGAATGCCTCCGCTATCTCGCCGATTTCAGAGAAGAGAAGCCTCGCGCATGCGTAGACAGCAACGTTCACAGGAAATGGCCGCCGCAATAGCCCAAGCTTTGAGCCAAAACAATACCAACACCTCGAGTTATAACATTAAGTCATTTAATGCGGGTAACCCTCCAAAGTTCACAGGTCTCGAAGGAGCCACCGTGATGCTCCAGTGGCTCGAGAAGATAGAAAACACTTTCCTTCACACCCAATGCCCCTCAGACAGACGAACCCTATATGCTTCCAGTGTCCTGGAATCCAGAGCGCTTACATGGTGGAATGGAGTAGCCCATGCGCGTGGCGCAGAGGCTGCTTCTAGCATAACATGGGAGGAATTCAAGGAAATTCTTACGCGAGAATTCTGCCCTCCCAACGAAGTTAAGCGCCTGGAGGAAGAATTTTGGAACTTGAAGCAGTACAGCGGTGAAGCGCGCGAGTACGCGACGCGCTTCCACGAGCTAAGCTTACTGGTCCCTCACCTTGTTACCCCTTCACGCCGAGCAATCGAGAAATTCCTTGGGGGTCTCCCCATGGAAATTCAAGATTCTGTATGGGCCAGAAACCCAGTTACCCTCTCTGACGCCATTGAGTTGGCCGCTGTGCTCAGCGACAACCATGTCAGAGCAGGAACTCTGTTCCTGCGGGGAACTGAGAAGACCAAAACCACCAAAACTGTCCCTGAACCCGCAGAAACCAAACCAGAACCCTCAAACCGTAACAACCTCAAGCGCAGGCGCAAGGCCTATGCGCTTACCAACCCGCCCATTGTCCAGCAACCCGCTTACCAACCCCCAGTTTACGCGCCTAACCCTCTGTCAACCTACCCAGCACCTCCTGCAGTCCATAACTATGCCTTAACCAATCCAGCACTCCCTCCCGCTCGTGAAGTCGAGTTCCGTATTGATCTTGTCCCTGGTGCTTCCCCCGTAGCTAAATCTCCTTACCGTCTTGCGCCCGCTGAGATGCAAGAATTGGCAAGCCAACTTCAAGAGTTGACTGCTAAAGGATTCATTCGCCCTAGCTCTTCGCCCTGGGGTGCTCCGGTGTTGTTCGTTAAAAAGAAGGATGGATCGTTTCGCATGTGTATTGATTACCGCGAGTTGAACAAACTCACCATTAAAAACCGGTATCCTTTACCGCGTATTGACGACCTCTTTGATCAACTCCAAGGTGCCTCTTGTTTTTCCAAGATCGATCTCCGCTCTGGCTATCACCAGTTGCGCATCCGCGATGAAGATGTTCCGAAGACTGCTTTTCGAACTCGTTATGGCCATTTTGAATTCTTGGTCATGTCCTTCGGTCTAACCAACGCACCCGCCGTTTTCATGGATCTAATGAATCGGGTGTGTAGGCCTTTCTTGGATAAATTCGTGATCGTGTTTATCGATGATGTTCTGGTGTATTCTAAGACCAAGGCCGAGCATGAGCAACATCTTCGGTTGGTGTTGCAGAAGCTTCGAACCGAGCAGCTCTATGCTAAGCTTTCCAAGTGTGAATTCTGGTCTGATGAAGTACAGTTTCTTGGTCATGTTGTAAACAAGATGGGTATTCATGTCGACCCATCCAAGATTGAAGCAATCAAGAACTGGATTACGCCATCCTCTCCTTCTGAGATCCGTTCATTTCTAGGCTTAGCTGGTTATTACCGGCGCTTTATTTCGAACTTCTCGAAGATCGCTTTGCCTTTAACAGCTCTGACGCACAAAGGAAAACCGTATATTTGGGGCTCGAAGCAAGAAGAAGCCTTTCTGACGCTCAAGCGTTTGTTGTGTGAAGCTCCTGTTCTTGCGCTACCTGAGGGTAATGATGATTTTGTCGTGTATTGCGATGCATCCAACCAAGGTCTCGGTTGTGTTCTTATGCAACGAGGCAAGGTTATCGCTTACGCATCAAGGCAACTTAAGGTTCATGAAAAGAATTATACAACTCACGATCTCGAACTTGGTGCAGTTGTTTTTGCCTTGAAGATCTGGAGACACTACCTTTATGGTACTAAGTGTATCCTTTACACTGACCATAAAAGCCTTCAGCATATCTTTGATCAAAAGGAACTTAACATGAGGCAGCGCCGATGGAACGAACTCATCAGCGATTACGATTGTGAGATCCGGTATCATCCTGGTAAGGCTAATGTGGTAGCCGATGCGCTCAGCCGAAAACCCTGCCAGCTTAACTGTATCTTGCCGCGCACCCAGCTTCACTTCGCGCCGATTCAAAGCAACCTTGAATCGCGTATTCGTGACGCGCAGCGCGCATCCATCAGTAATGGTAACCTTCGCGCCGAGTTAGCGTGTGGCGCGGAAGCGCACTTTGTCCCTAATCTGAGTGGAATTCTCTGCTATCTTAATCGCATCTGGATCCCCTTTGATGAGAATCTTCGCGCTGATATCCTGAGTGAAGCGCACAAATCTCGGTATTCTATTCATCCTGGCGCTGATAAGATGTACAAGGATTTGCGCATAACTTATTGGTGGCCCGGTATGAAAAAGGATATTGCTGTGTTCGTAGCTAAATGCCTGACTTGTTCTAAAGTGAAAGCTGAACACCAACGCCCATCTGGTTTTCTCGAACAACCAGAAATTCCTACGTGGAAATGGGAATGTGTAGCAATGGACTTTATTACCAAGTTACCTTTGACAGCAAGCAAGCATGATAGCATTTGGGTAATAGTGGATCGATTGACTAAGTCTGCTCACTTCCTGCCCATTCGTGAAAACTACCGTGTTGAGCAACTCGCGCAGCTTTATGTCAAGGAAATTGTCTGCCGCCATGGTACTCCTTTGAGCATCATATCCGATCGCGATGGCCGTTTTATATCTCGCTTTTGGAAATCTCTCCAATCTGCGCTAGGAACTCGCTTGGACATGAGTACGGCATATCATCCTCAGACTGACGGTCAGTCTGAGCGAACTATTCAAACTCTTGAGGATATGCTCCGATCTTGTGTTCTTGATTTTGGAGGTAATTGGGATTCACACCTGCCTTTGATCGAGTTCTCTTATAATAACAGCTATCATTCCAGTATCGGTATGGCCCCATTTGAAGCACTTTACGGTCGTAAGTGCCGCTCCCCGATTTGTTGGAGCGAGGTGGGAGAAGCTCAAATCACAGGACCCGAACTTGTTCAAGAGACAACCGATAAAATCGCCAAGATCCGTGATCATCTGCTGACTGCCAGAAGCCGACAGAAGAGTTACGCAGATCGTAGGCGAAAGCCTCTCGAATTTCAAGTTGGTGATCTTGTTCTCCTCAAGGTGTCGCCCTGGAAGGGTGTTGTCCGCTTTGGGAAGAAAGGTAAGCTTGCTCCTCGTTATGTTGGACCATTCAAGATTCTCGCGCGTGTGGGAAAAGTTGCCTACAGACTTGACCTGCCACCCGCGCTCAGTAATGTGCATCCAACGTTCCATGTATCCAATCTCAAGAAGTGTTTAGCTGACGAGAACCTTCACATTCCACTTGATGAAGTTCAAGTTGATGAAACTATGCATTTCGTTGAGAAGCCTGTTGAGATTATGGATCGCGAGGTTAAGCAAACCAAGCGCAGTCGTATCCCTATTGTTAAGGTTCGCTGGGAGTCCAAGCGCGGAGCCGAGTTTACATGGGAAAGGGAAGATCAAATGAAGATCAAGTACCCGCACCTGTTCTCTGCGCAACCTACTTCGAGATAAATTTCGGGACGAAATTTCTTAAAGTAGGGGAGACTGTAACATCTGCCCCGATCCGACCCGACCCAGGTACCCGTTTCTCTGACCCGATCTCTTTCTTTTATGATTTAATATTTATTTATACTTATATTTTACTTTTAATAATAATATATATTTTCCTTCCCGCCTCTCTCTCTCTTTCTTTCCGCCGTCCCCTCCCTCTTCCTTCTCTCATTCCGCCTTCTTTTCCCTCTTGTCGCCGTCCCGCCCTTACGCCTTGTTTCCCTCCGGCTTGTCCTTTGGTTCTTCCCGCCTAAGGATGTCTGCAGCTCCACGCGCCAGACTCCTTATATGGAAGCCTGCGTGAAGACATCTTGTTCCTGCGATGCGTGAAGAGAACTCTTCTCGCAGCGCGCTAAGAATGCATGTTCTTCCCGCAATGCGCTAAGAATGTATGTTCTTCCCACGATGCGCTTAGAATTCTTGCTCTTCACGCAGCACGCTAAGGATTTGTGATTCTTCCCGCAGTGCGCTAAGGATTGTTGTGCCAGCCTTCGCGCTCGCGCACTCAGCCTTCCCGCGCTTAACCCTTGTATCTTCTGTTTATTCCAGCCTGTATGCTTTTGTGTTGTCTTATCTTCTGTGCTGTTGACCTAACCTATCTAATGTCTGAATAGTTACTTTCGGCGCAGCATGCGTACCAACCCCCATTGGTTGGTAGAAAAAGTGACTGACATTATCTTTTGAGATCTGCTTTTGCCATGCTTGACCAGTACCTTTATCTGAACCGCCCATGCCTGTTACTGTTCCCTGTCAGCTTTATCTTGCTCCCTGCAGCTGCCATATCTTTTGATATCTTTACTTTTCAGAACTTTTTACTGTTGATATCTTTTCTTTTACTTTTGGAGATCTTTTCTAGGGTTTGTGTCCCCTAGGGTTTGCCTATATATAGTACTATTTTCTTAACACTTCACACACTACACTTATTCTCTTCCTCCCTTTTTGCTCTCTGCCGTTGTTCTTCAGCCGCCTCCCTCCTCTCTTGCCTCCGTCTTCCTCCCTGTTCTGCTCTGTTTTCCGGTAATATATATATATAAAATAATTTACTTATTAATTATGCTAACTTATAATCAAGACTTAAAACCGATCGTTAAAACAATAATCTTTACTTATAGGTTAACTTGTGCTTGTTTAAAGTTGGTTCTTGCTTTATCTTTCACCGCATCGTTTATCAAGTGAGTTATCTCGTATCTAATCCCTTTTTATTTTAAATGCTTTGGGATGTTCATGTGTTCATACAAAACTTGAGTCTTAAACTGTTTATGAACTTTAGTCACGCAGTATCCCATGTGTTGAGGACGTAGACTTGGCTGTTTATTTGTATGTGTGGATCATTAACCGTCTTGTCGGTCTATTCCGCAGTTTTCATGGTACCATTAGATGAACACGGGAGAACATTCGTTTATGATTTTCTCTTTTGTTTACACATGCACAGTTAGTCTTGTTTGTGAGCTCAATTGTGAGCACTGGCAGTCTTGTCTCTTAGAGTTGGTCCCGATCAGATTACACCCTTGTTGAAAACCAGACATACACATGATGCGCGCAGATTTATTGTTATCTATGTATTGTATTAAACTTGATTTCTCACCAACACGCAAGTGTTTGACGTTTATTTTAACACATGTTCAGGTTTGCAGTAGCTGTTTTGGAGCTTGTGGACACGTAGGACGTTTTTACTTTTGGACCTAGAATTAAAATGTATCAGGACAAGTTAATGATGTTTGAATGTTATAATTTATAATATATTGATTTATGTTTGATTTATGTTCTTTATTTTCCCCGCTGCGCGTGCGCGATAAAATGTGTATTAATAAATATTGACACCAATAGTGTCACGAGTAATGAAACAATATGTGGCGCCCCGATGTATAATCCGCTTTTGGTCGGGGTGTTACAACGATTTTATTGATTTTCGGTACTGGTACAATAGGGTACAAGTATGGGTACGGGTACTGTCCCAAGCTCATCCCTAATTTAAGTGAACAATATTGTGCAAAACACTAGTATTAAATTGTTTTTCTTGTTGTATATGTAGTATGAGACTATACATACATACATACACATTATATATATATGTGTGTTAATGACATGGATAGAAGGGTCTGTCCTTGCCTTAAGCTGATATAGGACACACATTGGCGGACCTCACATTTCATGCGATCATACTTGTATTATTAAATATAACTAGTGTGTAATAACCCGCACTCCACCACGGGTCGATAAGCGCTTCGCATATTAGAGAAAACTTAAATATATCAAGATTACATAATGCGATAATGTTATAAACATTAGATATGCTATTATATAAGCTATGATGTTTGTTTTGTATAACAAATATAATTTTAAAAACATGTAAGAAAAATAATGTAAAGAGGGACCATGTTACAACTTACAATAGCTAATGGGTTTTGTATAATGTTGGTCTGGAATTAAGAAACCATACTTATGCTGTGTTGTCATCCACATTGGTCCAGGATCAAGGCCTTTGTATATATTCCTTAATATTCAATCATCCAAACACTTTATTTATTCGTATGGGACCAAATGTTTTAGTTGGATTTGCTTAAAAATTAAAATTATGGTATGACTTTTATATCAAATTCTATTTATACTTGTTGGCTCATTCGAAAACAACGCTTAAACATTTAGTCAATGTATGTACAGCCATTGGGATACCAGTCTTGCACAAGACAATTATTAGGGGCTTCACGATCCTAACTTAAACGAAGTCCTCTTGTTCTTGGGCCTGACCTTTCAACTTATTGCACTAAAGATTGTGTCACGACTATAAGTGTTGTGACGAAATCTCATCGGCCTTGAAGGATGGTGATGATGGTGAAAATGATGAAAACAATTCATTAGTGAATGAGTTTTGTGTAAAAAAATAAGCTTTGTGTGGTATTTATAGGTGAATTTTTATATATATTTTTTATAGTTGTTTACTATCGGTCAAAACATCAAATTCACTATCGGATTCATTGTTTAAGGAACAATAGAAGCGGCCTTTAAAGCGGATGGCAATGGGGCTTTAAAGACCCAAACACCGTAGAGGGGCATATTTGGGGGGGGGGGGGGGGGGGGTAATGTGAAGACGGGTAGCTTGGAGAAATTTGATGGGGCCATCCTCTCTCTCTCTCTCTCATACACACATACATGTATATGTATATATAATTTGACGGCAAAAAGACTTTAAACCGGATCATGGCGTTATGGAAATGGGCGACGAAGCCCATCCGCAAAGAACAGTTTTACACATGGACGACGTGTGTGCCTACATGGCTCGTTCCTCTCACATCTTATGATGTAAAACACAAATAAAGTAATATTAAATTGTGTTTGAATATGAATAAAAATATAATGTTAAAGTTTGATATGCGAATACATATATAAGAGCATTCACCGCTTGTGTCTTAAAAGTATGTGAGAGGTTTTTGTAAATTATAAGATGTGTTCGGGAGTGATATTGACTATAAGTGATAAAAAATGTTATTTGAGAAAGTTAAATTATGGTTTACTGTTCAATATTTTTTTAATATTTTTTTAAGTTGTTGTGAGTAAATACAAAAATATATATAATAATAAATATATAAATATATAATAAAAAGTAGATTTACTTCTCCATACATTTTAACTATTCAATTTTCTAATATATTATTTAATTCAATCACTAGCCTATAATTAAAATAATGGTTTTTATTCTCTTTAATTTACATTTTGTTTTAACCAATTATAATATTTAACAAACTTTTTTTTAAACAATAAATTTATGTAAGTGTCGGCTTTACACGTTTTATATGTCAGTCAAACGATTTCTACTTTGATTTTGTATATTTATGGTCCGTCTTTACAATGAGCAAAACTTTTTCATAATTTAAAAATATCCTATCGTCACATGCTTTTATATCCACGTGCCAATGTTAAATACAACGCTTTTAATTTTTTTTGGCTTACCAATTTATGTTTACGAATTTGTGTTGGCACGCTGATAATAACTGAAACTCTGTTGGCTCGCATCCGTAACGTGTTGTTTTTTTTTGTTCTACATATGATAATTTGTTGTATTTTGGCATTGACAGATTTATTTCTTTTGTTTAGTTCTGATGTCGTAACCTGATACAGATTGACTTCACGTCAACTCACAGCACGTTCGTGACTTTACGTTTTTACGTATGTTTTTTTACGATTTAGTGATCCCGTCGTAAAGCACGGGGTCTCCAAACCTAGTTATTTAATATAGATAACGAACAATTCAAGAATGCACTAAAACCTTACTACTATATATATTTTTTTTCTTAATTTATAAAATACAATTATATTTTCTTCTCAATTTAAAAATATTAAAATAATAATAATAATATAATTTAAGGGCTAATGCCTAATGGTAGGGGAGGTGATGGGCCAGGCTGAGCTGCGTCAAGATTGGATTTGACCCAAATAAAGTGAGTCCCTGCCATCCGAATTTAATAGAAAAAAGAATTCCACCCCATCTCTCAAATCTTTTATTGTTTCTTTTGGCAAAAAAGCTATAATTACATTGATCCTACAAGATTCATATAATAAATATTATTAATTTTATAGTTGTTTAAAAGCAATTAATAAATAATAAAATATATTATTTATCAAAAGTGTAAATGTAAACATTTTGTTTTTTTTTTCTAAATTAATAATTAATAATAAATATTATTCTTTTAAGGCTAATTTTAATCACTGACGTCTAATGGGCTATTGACCCACCCGACCATCTACATTTCATTCTAGTGAGGAAACCCGGTAACCCAACAATGCCATCTAGATTTTATTTTAAGTGAGACTTTTCAACCCAAGATATCCCATTTATTAAATTCAAATATTTAGATGTCTCAACCTAAATAAAAATATAATAATTAATTAATATTTTAATAAATAATCATTAGTATAAACAAAGTAAGATAAACTTAACTCTCGACTTACTATAAACTCTAACTATTTTAGTTTAAAACAATTCGATATCCACTTGTTGCTCATTATAATTGACTATGCGAAGACATAACAACCCTAAATGCGATCACTTATAGGGGGTGTTTGGTACAGAGAATGGAATTGTAGAGAAATGGAATAGATAAATGAAATTGCAGAGAAAGGGAATTGGTCTGGAGAATGAGAATTGACTGTTCTGTTTGGTAGTACAGAGATTTCAGTAGAGAAATATAGCTGAGAATCATTTCTCTTGTTTGGTACATAGAAAATAAACAGAGAATTATATCAACTTTATCATTAGCACAAGTATTTTTTTCATAACAAATATTTATTAAAAAATAAAAAACATATAAAAATATGCATAAATTCCAACCAAAATATGCATTGATCAAACCAATTCACATACAAAACATAGTTTTTAAGCAAAAAACAACAACCATAGTTAAAACCAATTCACATACAAAACATACTTCAACCATACACAACTATCCCATTGAACCATCGGTATACAACTCGACCATCTCAATTTTCTCTTCTATTGTCAACGCAAGAAAAGAACGTCCTAGATCCACATCTTTACCAATCAAATGAGCTGCTTTGAACCGTTTTTTCGTAGTGATACCTGGTAAAGCTTTCAACTCATCACTAACCTTTTCATAGATTTCACGAGCCTCCATACCTTCTTTGCTAAGTTGTTCACCCACCATCTCCCCAAATCGAAGCAAAACTTCCTTGATATCTTTGCAAGACTCTCGATATATCTCATCTGCATCCGTGCTTCTACCTCTTTTGCGCTTGCTTGTTACACTTCCTGTTTGTCCTTCAGATCTATCAACATTTGGAACGACTTCATCAACAAAATCAAAGTCTTCAATATCAACAGGTGAGCTTTTTTGCGTCTCTTAAACAACATCTTCTTCTCCAAGGTCAACTGCTTTACTACCAGTAGCTCTATCCTTACCGAATATGGTACACAATTTGTCATAGAAAGGAAATGACTTGTCACGAAAATTCACAGCACCTTTGTGAGACTACAAGACAATTACAAATAAATTAGACTAAAATTTTAAAATCTAAAAAATATATTTTTTAGAATATACCTTCACGTATTCATTCCAAACACTATCATCGGCAATAATACAACATTTTTGTTCATCCCAACCAAACCCACTTGTATGCACCATATCATATACAATGCTAAAGTGTGTCTTCCATGTCTTCATCCTAGACTTTATATGTGGTTCTGCTTTGAGGCCAGAGTTAGGAAGACTTACATCTAGCAATTGTTGAACACTATTTAAATAACCTGGTTTGAATCCATTGTCAGCACCAGCATACTTTCCGGATGCATGTATCTCCATTAATGCATCAATTAGCTTTGCATCTTCATCATTTGTCCAGGTATGCTTGCTCCGAGTAACTCCTCTCACTATATTTGAATCTGCCATGTCTACGTACAAATGCATAATTATACAATTAAAAATCATAATTCATGTAACTACAAATACAAATATAACAAGAAACATTAATAAGAAACAAATAAAGTGCATAAATAAACATTAATAAAAAACATCCTTGGTTCTACAAATAAAAAATACATAATTGTCAAACATAATTAAGAAACATTGTTGGCACGTTGCGCACGCATCGCAGTCCAACTATTAAACATTTCATTAGCAAGAAGGTCTCTACGATCGGTCCATTCTTGTGAGGGCTCGATCATAGAAATAACATTGTCATGGTCATTTGCAGGTTGTGTGTGATTTACTGGGATTTCGTTATCAAGAGGGTCTTCACTCATTGTTGTTCGTATGAAATTGTGCAATAAACAACAAGCAGTGATGATACGTGGCATGGACTCTATGGGATGATATGAGTTATCACGCAAAATAGCCCATCTATCTTTAATCATTCCGAAACATCTTTCTATAACATTCCTGACCGATGAATGTCTCATATTAAAGAACTCCTTAGCATTCGTAGGAGGACGAGACCAATCGTTAAGATGATAACGTTGACCTCGATATGGAGTTAAAAATCCTTCACCATTTGTATAACCGGCATCACAAAGGTAGTATGTTCCTACAATTAACCATAAACTCTATGTTAATTATCATACTTAAATCTATGTATATTCTTTGAAAATTGTCTATCACATACCTGGAGTTATTTTAAGACCATTGGGTCTACTGATTGCATCACGCAAAACTCTACTATCAGCTGCAGAACCCTCCCATCC
This sequence comes from Bidens hawaiensis, assembly GCF_021521415.1. Lineage (NCBI taxonomy): Eukaryota > Viridiplantae > Streptophyta > Magnoliopsida > Asterales > Asteraceae > Bidens > Bidens hawaiensis. The sequence continues at coordinate 444,498 of NW_027492849.1, read as the reverse complement.
CGCTAAGACATACGTAAATAAAAGGTCTCTCGTACATACTCCGAGTACGTTAGTACAAATCTGCCATTTTCTTGTCCTATAAGGTTTTCTATCGATAGCAGGGACTTTAACTTTAATGTATGTTCCATCTAATGCTCCTAAGCAACCCTGAGTTAAAAGAAATCATTACTTACTAATGTATGTTAGTAAAAAATATCTTTAATAAAAAATGTGTTTGACTAACCTTAAACCATTTCCATCTTTCATCAGTTTCATTATCTGGCACTGGCACGGGTGACTTGTAGAGTTCTTTGTGTAATCGACATATAGCATTTAAGACTAACTTGAAATACCGACTTACAGTTTCCCCAGACCTATGAAATCTGTTGACTAGTATCCTATTCTTTGCATTATGAGCAAGGGTATGTAAAAACATAGCAACTTGCTCATCGACTAGCATGTTTTTACTATTCTTTAGTCCCCCTCTAGTTTATAGCATATCACAAAATGTTGTAAATGCATTTATATTCATTCTTATGTTAACAAAACTCGTAACATCACTTTCATAAACCATCCTCACCATGTTTTCACGCCTATTGTGGTAACTCATTAAATATTTTGTACGTAAAGTCATTGACTCAATCAACCGACGCAAATGATAAGTACACAACATCCACCAACGAATCGTAACATAAATGACATAAAATGCACCTATGGCAACTATTCTTTGTCTGGAAGGTGATCTTGCCATCTACACATAAAAATATAAGAAAATTCAAGAAAAACAAATAACTCCAAAATATAATCCAAATATTAGTTTGCTTTGTGTCTGTTAAATCTAAACTTCATTTAGCTAAGAATATTGAAGCAGTTGCTAATTTAATCAACAACATAAACCTAATTCATGTTCTACCACTTAATAATTATTGATTTGTACAAAGCTAATAGAATAAGATGTATAATGAAAACAAAGTGTTGGATTAAAGGAGAACTCGCAGGTTAGGTTTGCTGATGATTAAATGATTGATAGAAGCTGATTCCAGGTACGGCGGCCGATGCTGATGGATGTCAGGTGACTGTCGATGCTGATGAAAAAAAGTATATCAGTTTGCTCTGTGTCTGTTAAATCTAAACTTCATATATATAATAAATCAAAAGAGTTCATAGTTCCTATTATACACTAAACTAGACCTCACGATAGTTTATAATAAGCGCACCATGTTCAGAGGAACCAAACTTATATATTGTCCAAAAAGAAAAAATCCAAAATCTTCATCCTAAATAAACATTTCTAAACTGATATCTAACTAATCCAAACGATACCCATGTATCAGTTGTATATATCAAAAGTTGAGGGCATTATCGAATGCTGACGCAAATTCGCCCAATTATAAGCAGGGCGATATTCAAGTAGAAATCGAAAAAATAGCGGGATTTAGACCTAATTATCAAGGGATATATTGATTAGTACCTGATCGTATTTCGAAGAGGCATCAATGAAAATAGTCGAAACCCAATAGACTACATCACCAGCTAATCGATTAGCAATTATAAAGGTTATTGAAGGAATAGGTGAATGTTGCAACCGATTGGTGAGTGACTATCGAGATAACGATTAACAGGAGGCAATTGGGTTGCGGTGCTATCCTTGCTGAAGGAGGAAAATGGGAGAAATGAAAAGGAGGAAAATGGGAGAAATGAAACCCTAGAAATCCAATTCTCCGCTTTTTTTAGAGAATCAAAATCAGAGAAATGGAAATGGTTTATTTCCATTTCTCACATCTTTCTTTCATAAACAAACAAGAGAATTATTTCCAATTCCATTTCTCACCCCTCAATTCACTCTACCAAACACCCCCTTATGTTATTAAGAATCTTAATTAAAGTTAAACCCAAACCACAAATAATACTAGTTCAAAATAGTATGTTATAAACATTGTTAACTTCAAAAACAATACAAGGTAAAATAACTTGATGCAACTTTCCCTTGTTTTCTAGCATAACCTTTCAAAAGTCACACACACCCCAGCACAAGTACACAAACTACTTGTCTACTCTAGTTGGTTAGCATGATGCCATCCTCATTCAAATATTGTATATAGTTCAAAATGTTTTTTTAGGTAGTAAATAATAATAATAATAATAATAATAATAATAATAATAATCCTTTCCAACATACACATATTCTTTAAAGGAAAGCAAGATTCAATCCACATATATAACATTTTAGGAGGTACATGGGTAATTCAATAAAAGAAGACCTAGATATTTGTGATTTCTGATTCGATTATGAGGGCTCTAGGTTTTAAGACTAGTGGCCTTTAGATTGGTGGGTAATTCCGAAACTGGAGATAACTTGAAGACGCTTAAAAGCTTTGTACGACTAGGTTGGGCCAGCTGATAATGGTCTTTCGTCATTGATTCACCGCGTATGAAGCACATGGGTAACTATTTTTTTCTTTTAGAACATCGACTTTCTTGTACTTAGGCTATCGCACTCTCAAAATTTAGAGAGCCCCGATGCCCCACTCTAGCTAGACTATGTTGTCTTAACTGGGCTCATGCTGGCTTCAGAGTTTGGCTTGGGTGTTCTCCCAGGTAACCATATCGCTGATTGCCACTTGACAGCCGTTGTGCCACCACAAGAGCAGAACTCTCTGGCGTAACACACGATGGGACAAAACCCCGGGTGGGCTCTGGGTTCGAACCGACAACATTTGCACAAGGCATATCTCAAATTCCTTAATTGACAATATTCACCCAAAAGTGACACGAGATTCGAACTTGAGTCTCCATTTGAATGATAATAATAATAAAAGTAAATATTAATTAATATTAATATTGCATAAGCATAAGCCAAAGGCTGGCTAGAGGCTGCACACCAGCAACAGCAGCATATATAACTGTCATATTTTGGATTTCCAACACAACTCTCTTTCTCTCTCTTCTTTTACATCTCAGTGACAAACCCAAAAACCTGTCTCTATTTCCAACTTCAATTCCTTAATTTCTCATTCAATTTTCTCTCTCTGTCTCTAAAACATTTTGCTTAATTTCACCTCTAAAACACACACATCATGTTTAGGGTTTCAACCACCTTTAAAATCTTGTATCTTCTTCACTAATTCCTCTTTGTTGCCTCTCTTCTTCTTCTTCTTCTTCTTCTTCTTCTTCTTCTACATATCAAGAAGTCTAAGAGAGCTTCAAAATCTTTTTTTTTTTTGAAATTAAGCTAAAAATCATTACTTTCCTTTGTGGGTTTCTTGAATTCAAGCTAAATATCAAATCTTTTTGCTCAAATAGTTTGATCCACCTTCAAAACTATTGATTCTTGATGTGGGTTTTTTCTGGGTTTTGGTTAAATTCAACTTCAAGATCAATGCTTGTCTTTTTGGGTATCTTGAAACCAAGCTAAATATCAAGTCTTTTTGGCTCATGATTCATTTTCTTGAAAATTTTCTTTGTGGGTTTGTTTAAATAATTTGATCCACCTTCAAAAGTAGTGATTTTTGAGTTAAATTAACTTAAAAATTGAATCTTTTTGCTCAAGATTCATTTTCTTGAAGATTTAGTTTGTGGGTCTGTAAAAAAGATTCAATCAACCTCCAAAAGTATTGATATTTGAGGTGGGTTTTGGTTAAAAAAAATGGCTATGGCAGTTGAACACCAGCAGCAGTACAAAGAGATCAGTGGTAATAATAGTATCACCAAACACCAGTTAGATAATGGTAAATATGTAAGGTACACAACTGAACAAGTTGAAGCTTTGGAAAGAGTTTATGCAGAGTGCCCAAAACCTAGTTCTTTGAGAAGACAACAGTTGATCAGAGAATACCCTATTTTGTCCAACATAGAACCTAAACAAATCAAAGTTTGGTTTCAAAATAGAAGGTATAACTATAACTATACATGTAAGTATATATCTACAAATAAACAAGATTCTGGAATTGAGTATTCTTGGTTTATGTTAACTTATGATTTTTTTATTTTATTTCCAATTTTGTTGCACCAAGTTTAGATCTTTAGTTTTATTTTATATATGTGGTAAGTTGATTAATAGGGAAGTTGAATGTAGGTAAAATTGCTAAAAGATTTAAACTTTAATCTTTTATTGTTTTGTGTTTATGGAAATGAATGTAGGTTAACTGCTTAAAGGAGTAAACTTTAATCTTATTATATATTGTGCATAGATGTAGAGAGAATTTGGATCTTTGAATTTCACTAAATGTGTTTATTTAATTAAGGGAAACATGTGATTTTACATATTTTTAGTATAGAAAATTACTTAAAGATTTAAACTCTAATCTCATTTTAGTGGTTTATATGTAATGATATTTGGATCTTTAAATTTCATTGCCTATGTGATAATTTAGTTAGATTGAACATGTGATTTTACAATTTTTTAGATTAGAATGTAGGCAAAACTGGTTATTTTGGTAAATTTTAATAATATTATTACGCACTTAGATGTCGAGAGAAGCAAAGGAAAGAGTCTTCTAGGCTTCAGACAGTTAACAAGAAGCTATCTGCCATGAATAAACTATTAATGGAGGAAAATGATCGCCTGCAAAAACAAGTGTCGCAGCTTGTATGTGAAAACGGATACATGCGTCAACAATTGCATACGGTACGCTTATATATAAGCTTCACTACACAAAAGTTTAATAAACACTGAAGAAAATTTTATTCATAATTTTTTTTCAGGGTTCGGCAGCTACTGATGCGAGCTGTGAATCTGTGATCACCACTCCACAGCATTCTTTAAGAGATGCTAATAACCCGGCTGGGTAATTTGGTCTTTCCATAAAATAAAGTTTTTTTTGTGTGTGTTATTTGGTAATTATGTGATCTGATTATTATTATTATTATTTGTGATTTTGGCAGACTCATCTCGATTGCAGAAGAGACGTTGGCAGAGTTCCTATTGAAGGCCACGGGAACTGCTGTTGATTGGGTCCAGATGCCTGGGATGAAGGTTTTTATATTTTCTTTTAACTCTATGTTTATTAATTCACAATAATCTTGATTAAAATGTCAAACCAGTTATCCAAGTCAATTTTTTTTGTTTTATTTTGGCGAAATGGTACATTAGAATTTTTTTTTTATTACTTAATCTAATTTTTAGTATTATTGACTTATATGTAATAATCTTGATTATTACAATGTCTAAAATCTAAATTGGTTATAAAAATAGTCTTTTTTTTGCTCATTTATAACAATCTTGAATTAATTGATATTGCTAGTTATTAAAGTCAAAATCTTTCTTTTTTTCATTTTTGCAGCCTGGTCCGGATTCGGTTGGGATCTTTGCCATTTCACAGAGTTGCAGTGGAGTGGCAGCTAGAGCCTGCGATCTCGTAAGTTTAGAGCCCACAAAGGTAACACATTTTCTCTCAATCTTAACAATTCAAAAGGATTAGTTTCACATTTGAGTTTTTATTTATATTATAACCGATTTCCATGATTTATAGATTGTAGAGATCCTCAAAAATCGTCCTTCTTGGTACCGCGATTGCCGAAACCTTGAGGTTTTGACAATGTTTCCTGCTGGAAATGGTGGGACGATTGAACTTGTTTATACGCAGGTAAATATAAATAAGTATAAGGATCATTTCAGAACTTTCAAATAATTCAAGAACTCTTCAACAAACAAATCATTTTATTTATTTATTTATTGTATGTATTTAATATTATTCGAGTGTAGTTTTATCACCTATATGTAATTTTGTTAATGCATATATGCAAGCGTAGATCACAAAACTACAGTCAAATAATATTAATATTAAATATATATATTAAATAAATAAAATGATTGGTCATTAGGAGTTCTTACATTTTAGAGTTCTGAAAGAGAACCATATATATAATAATTTTTTTAAATTAATGTGATAATTTTGTATATTAGACTTTTGCTCCAACTACACTCGCTCCCGCACGGGATTTCTGGACCTTAAGATACACTACAAGTTTAGAAAACGGAAGTCTTGTGGTACGTCCAAAATTACCATTTTACCCTTCTCTTTATAGATTTAATTAGATTTAAATCCGATGAGATTTTCCAATGCCTAAGGTGTGTGAGAGATCCTTATCGGGCTCTGGTGCAAGCCCGAATCCGGCCCCTTCTCAATTTGTAAGAGGGGAAATCTTGCCAAGTGGCTACCTTATTCGCCCTTGTGAAGGTGGTGGGTCCATTGTACACATAGTTGATCACTTAAATCTTGAGGTAAGTTAATTTATTTAATACAATAAATGCAAGTTTTTAACTTGTTGCTAAAAAAAGTTTATCTTTATTTAGGCATGGAGTGTTCCCGAGGTTCTTCGTCCACTTTATGAATCTTCCAAAGTTGTAGCACAAAAAATGACCATCGCGGTTAGTAAATCAGTTTTTCATGGTAAATGGTTTTTTATACTTATTTTTTTGTCTTTATTTATTTGATATTTGGATTTAGGCGTTGCGGTATATTAGACAAATAGCTCAGGAGTCGAGTGGAGAGGTGGTTTATGGAGTTGGAAGGCAACCGGCGGTTTTGAGAACGTTAAGTCAAAGATTAAGCAGGTAAGCTTCAATATAAGTTTGTTTTATTTGTTTATAAGTTGAAACATGTATTTTTTTTAAAAGAATTTATGTAATTTGATTTATACCTTTTGGTGTTGTTATAGAGGCTTTAACGATGCCGTGAATGGATTTAGTGACGACGGGTGGTCGTTAATGAATTGTGATGGTGTTGAAGACGTTATCGTTGCAGTGAATTCAACAAAGAATATTATTAACTCTATGAATCTTGGCGGGATTCTTTGTGCTAAAGCTTCTATGCTATTTGAAGTGAGTTTTTTATTATTTTTCTTTACTTAGTCATGAACATAATATCTAGTTTTCTTGAATAATATTTTGTTTATTTATTATTCAGAATGTGCCACCAGCGGTGTTGGTTCGGTTTCTACGCGAGCACCGGTCAGAATGGGCCGACTTCAATGTAGATGCTTATTCTGCTGCTTCAGTTAAAGCCAACCCGTATAATAATACGTATCCCGGAGTGAGGCCCACACGCTTCACTGGCAACCAAATTATCATGCCTCTTGGTCAAACAATTGAACACGAAGAGGTATTTGCAAAAAACAACATATTTTCTGTGTTTATGACTTTTATGTTATATAATATGTACTTATATGAGTGTATGTATTTTACTTTCGTGTAGATGCTTGAAGTTGTAAGACTTGAAGGTCAACCGCTTTGTCAGGAGGACCCTTTTATGTCGCGTGACATTCATCTCTTGCAGGTTCGCTTTTTGATACCTTTTTTATCTTTATTATTTTGAATTTGTTTTTGATTATTTTTCAAAATGTTAGTTATGCAACGGAATTGATGAAAACGCTGTTGGAGCGTGTTCCGAACTCATTTTTGCTCCGATCGATGAAATGTTTCCCGATGATGCGCCGCTCGTACCGTCGGGATTTCGCATAATCCCGTTGGATCCCAAACCAGTTAAGTTCATAGTTTCATTTTCTTTTTTGTTTGATCGTTGACTAACTGATCTTGTTTACCAGGGCGATGGTAAAAATGCGTTGGTAACCACACATAGAACACTCGACCTAACCTCGAGTCTAGACGTGACTCCTGCGGTTAACCATGGTTCAACTGACATGTCAACATGCCAAACCACAAGATCGGTTTTAACAATCATGTTCCAGTTTCCTTTTGAGAGTAGTCTAGCCGAAAGTGTAGCTACAATGGCCCGACAATATGTAAGGAGCGTGATCAACTCGGTTCAAAGAGTCGCAATGGCTATATCCCCTTCGGGTTTAAGCCCTAATGTGGGCCCCAAACCGTCTCCCGGCTCGCCTGAAGCACTCACTTTAGCTCAATGGATCTGCCAAAGCTACACGTAAATTTATTATCTTTTTTTATTATTTTGTTTTGTTTAATACAAATTCAAGATTTTTTTTTTGAAAACATTTGATTTGATTTGTGGGTGTTTTTCAGGTATCATTTGGGCGCAGATTTATTAAGCACGGGTTCGGTAATCGGGGAGTCGTTATTGAAAGATCTTTGGCAACATCAGGATGCAATTTTGTGCTGTTCTTTAAAGGTATAATAAGTTATTAAGTGCTGATGTAAATTTGTCTTTTTTATTAATTTTTAATAAAATGTGTTTGGTGTGATTTGCAGGCGCAACCGGTTTTCATATTTGCAAATCAAGCCGGTCTTGACATGTTGGAGACAACTCTTATTTCTTTACAAGACATCACATTAGACAAAATGTTTGATGATGCAGGACGAAAGGCATTAGTTCCCGAATTTGCCAAGATAATGCAACAGGTATATTACATACGATTTCTATTAGTAGATTTTTAGCAAAATATATAGCAACTTTAAGCATATTTTAGTAAAAAGTTCATGTTTTTATGCATCTTTTTGATAAAAATGATGAGATATATATCTTTTTATTAAAAAGTTTATGTTTTTATGCATCTTTTTTATCAAGATGATGAAATTTACATTTTTTAGTAAAAGGTTCATGTTTTTATGCATTTTTTGATAAAAGCTTATGAAACATGCATCTTTATAGTAAAACTTTCATTTTTTATGCATCTTTTGTATCAAAGATGATGAAACATGCATCTTTCTAGTAAAAAGTTCATGTTTTTATGCAGCTTCTTGATCAAAAATTATGAAAATGCATCTTTTTAGTAAAACATTCATGTTTTTATGCGTCTCTTTAGTAAAATATTCATGTTTTTATGCAATCTTTTTGATCAAAGATGATGAGATATGTATTTTTTTAGTAAAAGGTTCATGGTTTTATGCATCTTTTGTATCAAAGATGATGAAACATGCATCTTTCTAGTAAAAAGTTCATGTTTTTATGCAGCTTCTTGATCAAAAATTATGAAAATGCATCTTTTTAGTAAAACATTCATGTTTTTATGCGTCTCTTTAGTAAAATATTCATGTTTTTATGCAATCTTTTTGATCAAAGATGATGAGATATGTATTTTTTTAGTAAAAGGTTCATGGTTTTATGCATCTTTTTTATCAAAGATGATGAAACATGCATCTTTTCAGTACAGCATTCATGTTTTTATTATGCGTTTTTTTATCGAAGATCATGAAGCATGCATCTTTTTAGTAAAACATTCATGTTTTTATGCATCTTTTTCGTAAAACATTCATGTTTTTATGCATCTTTTTAGTAAAAAGTTCATGTTTTTATGCATCTTTTTGATCAAAGATGCATCTTTTTCGAAAAAGCTGATGTTTTTATGCATCTTTTTAATCAAAGAAGTTGAATATGCATATTCTTTATGTTTGTTTACAGGGGTATGCTCATATACCTGGTGGAATTTGTATGTCAACTATGGGCCGTCATGTAACGTATGAACAAGCAATCGCGTGGAAGGTTTTAGCAGCAGATGAAAGTAGTGTCCATTGTCTTGCATTCTCTTTTGTGAATTGGTCATTTCTGTAATTTTTATGTTTTTTTTTGACCATTGGTTGGATAGAAGTGTAAGAAGCATTGGCTCTATATGTTGTTGGTTGTATTAGATATAAATTAGAACTTTGATTGAAGAGTGTTTTGGAATCTATGGAAATGATAGATCATAGATGGTGCTTGGTTTCATAGTAGGTTCCCTTTATTTATCATATCTCCAAATTTACGAAAAATCTAAGTAGTCGGAAAAATCATCGCTTTCGTAATCTCTCAAATGGAGAATAGTTATAGAAAATCGTATTTGTTTCGTATACATATTTTCTATAACTTTCGTGTCTCATGAATGGAAAACGAGAAAGGGAAAGACAATAACGAAAAGAATACGAACTCTTATTTAATTAAATAGAGATAGATATAGAGAAATAAAAAAAAGAATAAAAACTATTATTTAATAGAGCATGGATAGATATGGAGGTGCCCGGGTATTTTTAGGTACCGGAATCGGTTTCGGGTATAATAAACAAAAGTTAAAAACAGGTCGGGAAGGAACCGATCCCGGGTATAGTCGGGTGTTTGATCAGGTTTTGATAGGGTTTTCAGCTTTTTCTTCGGGTTTCGGGTAAGTATAGTGTACCATGTCTCAAAAGAGTTCCAAGTGCTTTTATATATTGGTTCACATAGTCAATGTTTATTAGTATGATAAGTCTATTTTGTTGTCTAATTTCTATGTTTATTAGATTCTTGATATATAGCTATTAAACAGTAAACACAAAAGAAAACATAAGCAAATAGTTGTTAAACCTATATCCATGATTTGTTGTCTTAGAAGGACATTGTATATATATTAAAAATCACATTTTACACAATCTTCACATTATAGCCACACACGTGTCATTGTTTCCTACCTACACAACCAACTCTTAACCATAACAGATAAACAGACAAACATCATCACCTTTTTCATATCATCTTTCTCACCTTGACATCAAACACCTTTTCACTTCGACATCATGATCAGAACTACCGAGAGCTATCTCACCTCCAACACGGCTTTTGCCCATTTAGCAAAAAAACCAACTTGGTTCATATTTTCGCCCGAGATTCATCAACTTATTTCTTTAACTTGTTATATAAATTATATATTTTCTCAAAACAATTATTTAGCTTTTAACTATTCACTAACTAACTAACTACAAAGCGGAAAGCACTTAATTTAATTACCTTTCGACACGGTTTTGTTTAAAGTCTATTAGATCAAAATTCACATTCAAAATCTGGATTTGTACGCTTGTTAGTAGGGATGCTCAATATACTAATCGGACTCAAATGCTCTAATATTTAACCGAACTAAACATTCGAATTGAGTTTTCTAACCATACCCAATTTCGAAATCTAATCCAATTTTCAAATCCAACAACCCATTTAAACCGAAAACGATCCGATGAACCCCTACTTATTGGTCAACAAAAGTCAAATATGCAAGTCAACCCGGAGACAGTAGGACAATGTAGGTATACAAATATACAATGCTGCAAGAAAAGCACCCTGTTGGAAGCCTCGGATATGAGACGCGTGTCACAAATAATATCATACGGTTGAGAAACAGTTATAGCTGCATTCAAACTCACTCATTTTGGAATGATTCATTGCTTCAATTTTCAAAATTAAATTTTTATTTTCATGAAAATTCTTACTAGCAAAACTTACTGATGCGGACCGCAGCATTGAAGAAGCTGAGCTCACAATGGCAGATTGAGAACCAAAGACTTCACTTTCATACCCCCCCCCCCCCCCCCCCCCCAAATTGTCTAAAGATATCACATTAGTTAATTCAACCTCATTAAGACTGTAGTGGAGTAGTGGTTGATGTTAGTGGAAAAGTGGGTTTAACGTCACTGGCATGCAGGCAGTAGGTTCTCACTAACGAACTCAATAAAAGTGTTTAGTGGTTTGGTTAAAATAAAGTAAATATATGTAAAAAGGAAATTGATAAAAGTCTAGAATCCGGACTCAAACAAACGATTCAATTAATGAAACATAATAACCGGATTCGAGATGGGAGGTCTCCAATTACCCAATTCGAGATGGGAAGTCTCTGATACAAGGTTATAGAAAAGCTAATACTTAGATAATAATAAACATTGACATCCTTCTCACTAGAACAAAATATATAAATAATCGTTAGGAGAATAATAACTTACCCTAACCTTCGGTTACCCTTTATTAATAGAATAATAACCGGCCTTAAATTTCAGCTACTTGTTAACCCGCTATCCCCTCTTTTGGGACAATATCGCAAATAAAAAAGAGTGGTGTGTAATTATTCGATTGACCAAAAAAGAATCAACTTTGTCTCTCTCACGCTCGCTGATAGAGCAGCACCCCACTATCACGCAATGGCGTGCAAGGGTGTGATTGGCCGATGTGGAAATGAGGTCACGCCCACTACACTTGGTCTAAGACTCTAAGAGGTCGGTTACACTTTTTGGGTCAATTTTCAACATTCTCTAGTCCTAAAATACTACCTTATTCAGTTCTCACTATTTGGGTTCTATCTTCAATCTAACTATTGATTGTTCTAACAACTACCGGATGAAAACCGGCATCAAAATCATTTTCTTCCAAATCAATTTGGTAGTTTGACTTGATACTAGTCAACGGAAACAAAAGTTGCAAGTTGCAACAGTCTAGTTGATTGTTAAAGAGTACATGCATAATGCATCTAAGCTAAGTCTAGTCATAGACAAAACGAAAACACAACACCATATTCATATGGTTCAAACACCACAAAAAAGCCCATTACTACCTTAACTCCATGTTCCTAAGCAAATATACTTGCATGTCCTGTCTGCTTTGATATGTGCCCTCCAACCAATTTCCTAAAAAACGAAACAATGTGCTTTAACCGACATATTATAACAACGGGGAACATAGAAACTGACAATCACCCAACGTGTTAAATAAAACAACTATAGCAATACCATACTTTCAGAAAATAAAATGCTCGTTTTATGGTGAAACTTTTTTTTTTACAAAATATTAACATATGAAAAAGTTATAGCCGTTTTCAAAGTTTTCAAAAACCGTGAAGAGGGCAAACCGTAAAAGTGTAATCTTTAACTAAAAGTTAAAGTTTAGAGGGCAAATGTGTAACTTATAATCATTTACGAGGATAAAGTAGAACAAAAGACAAATTTGTCCTCCTTACTCTTGCATTAGGTGTTATACCATAAACTCTAAATCTTGTAAAAGATTTTGTAGCGTCTTAATTTGCCCATAGAAAGTATAAATATGATATTATTATTTTTATTTTATTTTTTTATAAAACATAAATGGCAATTACCTTCCATGATCACCACCACACACATCCATTAGAATAGTCAACCGTTTTGCCTTTAACACAAACTCACTGCATATAGAAAAAAACAATATAAAACTTTAGACGCATCTATGAATGACACAAAAAATATATCAGATAAAATAATAAGAAAATACCTGAAAGGTTCATCACCAATTCGTTTGACAACACCTTCTGCATCACTATAAATCACACACGACAAATCGTTGAACTGTCCAATTCCAAACCAGTTTCCGAGAGTTTTATCAAGTTCTTCATAAGACCTGATAACAGAAAGATCAAGAGTCCGACCTACATCCTCGGATTCCAAGAATACTTCACAATGTTGACCCGGAATCGCCTCTTGTTGACCAAAATGTTGTGAGCTTTGCTGATCAACGTGTATCGGTTGACCAAACAGTAGAAAAATAGGTGTTTTCACTTTGTTTTCATTTTTATCTAACTTGTAGCTAGAATTACCAACGGTCAGCGAGCATAATATGTCGTCATTATTGCCATTAATGGCATCATGACTGTTAGGCGAATCAAAGTGTTTAGGAAAAAGGTTTAACTGAAATTTGTGGGTTAGGTTAAGATCCGAAAACGGGATCTGAAACCGAGCATGCCTGGCTCCCTGTATGCCTGTGGTGGCTGTTTGAGGGTTGACCGAAAAAGGTTGAGGAAGGGTAAAACCGTCTTTTGGTAAATCTGGTGATCGAGGTAATCTTAGCTTCTTTCTGTGTGGAGAAAAAGGTGAGAGGTGAATTAGTGGCATGTTTGATATTAATTCAACTAACCACGGGCTTACACGTTTCACATTTTGCAATAAATCCGGTTCATCCCAATCAACCTACATCATATTATATGAATATATGCATTAGTCTATCATATTCTTACAAAATGAAAAGGTTTAAGTTAATATTATTACCTGTAACATACGCCATGGAGAATTAGGCCAAAAGAACGGGTCAACAACTTGAACAGAAGACACAGTTCCCATAAACCAACTTATACGCGATGAATCTTCGGTCTCAAAAGCCATTTTGAACCTCATTCCAACACACCATTGAACACACAACGCAGCATTTAAAGAAGACGCTTTCACAACAAACTCTGGTGTGCTTGCACGCGGATAATAACTAACCTCAAACGTCTGACCACTTGCAGCAAGTGAAGTAGCTTCAATAACATCTTCAGGCCTCACTTTAACGTTTCTACCATTTCTAATCATATTATTGCCAGTTTCACGAAAGAAGGAAGAACTCCAGCCTGATGTAGTATTGGGCCCACCGGGCCCACCAATTCCCGCTCGTTTAGCGCGTCTGATCCCAACACAAAGTTCACCATTTTCGGCTCGCATGAACACAATCGAATCACCAGCAACAAGCTTCTTTAGGTTCACAAAAGTACTCCAACCAGTGGTTAACAGATGCCTTCTTGGGGTACCTCTATATATATGTCTAAACTTCCAAATTTCACCATGAACATCTTTAGCTACTATTGTTTGAACCGGTGGATCAATTGAATAGTCCAATTTAGGAAAAATCGTCTCTGCACAGTACCGAGGGACAGAGAAACCTCCACCATTGTTTGCATCAGATTGTGTCAATGTTTTTGCAAAAGACGACGGTTTATCAGGAGCTTCAGAGACGGTATGAGTGTCCATTAGGGTTCTTTCATCATCAAAACTGTCAAAGTTGGCATTGTTTCCAAGTGGACTCAGCATAATTTTAGCATAAACTTCATCTGTTTCTAAATCTGCCATGAATTTGACATCAATCACCCTGCAAAGGATGAATGGTGGAACCCGAGGTATCCCAGTAAAATCTACATTTGCGAGGGTGTGTTCAGCATGACCTTGTGGGAAATAGAAGACCTTAGAATTCGGTAAACACATTTGAGCCATCCCACCCGCGCACGCGTGCCATAATCGAGAGTCTACACTATTCTCTACCTCTTTCATGCTTGTTACTTGTTTTTTCAGATCTCTAACTTTTGTACTCTATGTTTAATATTTCACTTGTAAATGCTGTTGACAAATAAAATATTAAAACAATTAAAGCAGAATCAAAAAGTTTCTACAAATATAACGAATGATACGCAAAAACTAGGGCTGTAAACGTACTGAACATTCGATGAACTATTCGGCGGGAAGTTTGTTTATGTTCGTTCGTTTAATATGGCGAACATGAACAAGGAATTTCACTCGATAAACTAAATGAACGAACATAAATAGAGGCCATACTCGTTCAATCATGTTCATGAACGTTCGATAATGTGTTCACTTACGTCCGTATATGTTCGTTAATGTTTGTTTCTTCATTAAAGCCTTTTAATACTTTTTAATTAATGGCTTTCTAAGCTAATCATATAGATTTAAGCAAGGTTATTAACCATACAACAGTATTATACATTGCAAGTGTTATGTGATTAATTTATATGTAAAATTCACATATGAACATAAATGTTAAAAAAAACACCAACACAAACTTGGCAGCCGAATCGTTGACACTGACCATTCTCAGTTAGCCAAATCAAATAAAACATTGTTTGTGTTCGTGAACTGATCACGAACAAGTTCACAAACTTCGTTCGATTAGGTGTTCGTGAATTGTTCGCTTGTCCTGTAAAATCTTAATGAACAAACATAAACCAGTAGGGCTGTAAGCGAACTGAACATTCGACGAACTATTCAGCGGGAGATTCGTTTACGTTCGTTCGTTTAATAAATGAAAAACATGAACAAGGAATTTCGTATGCTTAACTAAATGAACAAACACGAACATAGGCCATATTTGTTCAACTGCGTCAGTGAGCGTTCGATAATGTGTTCATTTACTTCCGTTAAAGCCTTGTTCGGTTCGTTTACAACCCTGGCAAAAACATTACCACATTAACAATATCATCCTACCTACCAAAAGGTAAACAAACAGTGCTACAAACCAACAATCTTTGTCTCTTACAGTATCACACACAGTACTGACTACTGAGTACTCTCATTATCCAAAACAAATAATCACAAATCAAATAAAACAGACCAGTTGACACTGACCAGTCTCATTTAACCAAATCAAATAAAACATCATTTGTGTTTGATTTGGCTCGTTCACGAACAAGTTCATTTCCTTAATTAACAAACACGGACAAAAATATTTGTTCGGTTAGGTGTTCGTTAACTGTTCACTCGTCTGATAAAAGCTTAACGAACATAAATGAACCGAACGCTCGACAAACCGTTTGCTAGGAGATTCGTTTACGCTCGTTAGCTTAACTAATTTACAAACACGAACAAGGAATTTCGTTCGACTAACTACATGAACGAACACAAACAAAGGCCATATCCGTTCAATTGCGTTCGTAAACGTTCACTAATGTGTTCATTCACGTCCGTTTATGCCTTGTTCGGTTCGTTTACAACCGTAGCAAAAACATTACCACATTAACAATCAACCTACCTACTAACTTAGTAACTTACACTCTCAACAGTATTTCACACAGTACTCTCATTATCTAAAAGTCTAAAACAAATAATCACAAATCAAAAACAGAATTAAGGCCTCGTTCTGTTCGTTTCGGTTTGTTTATGTTCATTAAGGCCTTGCTCGGTTCGGTTCGGTTTGTTTACAACGTTAGCAAAAACATTACCACATTAACAATCAACCTACCTACCACAACATAACCAGTACTACTACTAACTTAATAACTTACACTATTACAGTATCTCACACAGTACTCTTATTATCTAAAACAAATAATCACAAATCAAAAACAGAGTTAAGGCCTTGTTCTGTTCGTTTCGGTTAGTTTATGTTCATTAAGGCCTTGTTCGGTTCTGTTCGTTTCAGTTCGTTTATGTTCATTAAGGCCTTGTTCAGTTCTGTTCGTTTATGTTCATTAAGGCCTTGTCCGATTTGATTCGGTTCGGTTCGTTTATGTTCATTAAGGCCTTGTTCGGCTCAGTTCGTTTTTGTTCATTAAGGCCTTGTTCGGCTCGGTTCGTTAACAACGCTAGCAAAAACATTATCACATTAACAATCAACCTACCTACCACAACTCAAACAGTACTACCACTAACATAATAACTTAACACTCTTACAGCATCACACAGTATCACACACAGTACTCTCATTATCCAAAAACAAATAATCACAAATCAAAAACACACAGTTAGCCAGCTAATTCATTTTCATCTTCATCTTCATCTTCATCTTCAATTACTCAACAAATCACACAATATTACTCGTCAATTAAACCCTAGGTAATTAATTAATATATCAAACTCAAATAGTAAATCAACAACAAACAATTACTAACTATAATAATAATAATAATAATAATAATAACAACTTCCGAATTAATCCGAATTAACCGCAACTGTAACAATAATAATAATAATAATAATAATAATAATAACAACACACCTGTTGAAAATTGTAATAACCGCCGGTGCAATTAGAGTACGAAATCAGTTAATAATAATAATAAGAACTGCTGAAAGAAAACAAGTGGAATTGCGAGATCACGGTGATTGATAGATAATTAGAGTGATTTGAGATAATAATATTATTATTATTATTATTAATGGAATAAAATGGAAAACAGTAATATTAATACCTGCAAATGTTAAGAAGAGCATTCTCTCACTAAAAACAAGTTACTTTCTCTCACTAAAACAGACAGTGTGCTCTCTGACCCTACACTACACCTGCAAATATGTATGTAATATTTGTTTCTTCTTCTTCTTATTGTTATTATATTATTTTCCATTCTTTTTTAAATAGTTTTTAGATTAATCTATACTATATATAATTCATCAAACAAGGGCAAATTAAGACATCCATTTTTAAGTAATTTACAACATTTAAAGCATGATGTACATATATTAGTAAGAGTAAACTTGTCTTTTAAATACAATTCATTCAACTTACAAATTTGGTCCCTCATCCTTAACCGTATTATGTTTTTAATTTAAGTTGTAAACTAACTTCTCACCCATGATTTTTAAACGATTACAGCTTTTTCAAACGTTAATATTTTTATAAAAAAATTACACCATAAAAACGACTCTTTAATTTGGATATGATATTGTTATAATTTTTTTTCATTTTAAATAAATTAATATGTTACGTAGGGATGTTCGGTGTTGGTTTTGATGGTTTTAAGTTAAACTTGTGAGTCCAACCGTTAATACTGATTTTTTGTCGTCCAAAACCAAACTCAACCATTGAAAGTTGAAACAAAATCGTTACTAGCGGCCTGGTTCCAGTTTGGTTTCACAGTTTAAACTTTAATAATAAATTTAGTTTAAAATAATTATTAATTTAAATGTACCATCAATATTAACTAAACACCAACATAATATGATACTTGAAAGAATCATAAATAAAAGATGATATTTTTAGCCACATAAATAGTAAATATTATTGGAAGATCTAGGACGTGAAATAATAACAACATAGATCACAAAATGAATCATACTGCAATTATGTTAATTTGAAGTTGTATAACCAAGTTATTTGTAATAAAAAGATTATGTTCAATTAAATTTTAACTATATCTAATATATATTACAAAACGTATCTAATAATTAATAATAAAATGCATTCAACATTTACAGTCTGGTATGGTTTCTTAAGGCCAGTTGCCAGTATAAACCGCGAACCAACCGTTCACTACGTTTTGAAACCAACCAACAAACCGAAAGTAAAAAAAGAAAAAGGAAAAAGAAGTCAAACCAATGACCAGTTTAAGCGATTTCAAGGTTTTAACCGAACCATAAACACTTATATTTGTTACGTGATTAACAGGTTCAAATACCCGCTGCATCGTGCGGGCACCATTCTAGCAATAATAATAATATCAGTATTTTTTAAAGTGTCAACGAATTCTTAAATAAACTAATGGCTAAAATTTTCACATCGGAATATACTCGGCTCCAATATAAGGAAAACCACCGCCAAAGAACAATGCTTGTGAACACTCGCCCGAGGAAATAAAAATGTAGTGAGATATAACTCGTTCAGTTCAATGACGAAGTATACTTAGGGCCCGGGGTGGCTCCGCCCACCCCTATTTTTTGCGCGGTAGTGTAAATTTACCCGTTTTCGATCGAAATTTTTTATACGTAGTGTAAATTTAACCGTTATCGTTCTAAAATTTGAGCCCGGCCCCTCATGTTTTTTTTGCGCGGTAGTGTAAATTTACCCGTTTTTGCCAGAATTTTTTTTATACGTAGTGTAAATTTAGCCGTTTTCGTTCTAAAATTTGAGCCTACCCCCTGTTTTTTTACGCTGTTGTGTAAATTTACCCGTTTTCGCCCGAAATTTTTTATACGTAGCGTAAATTTAGCCGTTTTCTTTCTAAAATTTGAGCCTGCCCCCCTCGTTTTTGAATTTTTTTTTAATACATATTGAGTCCCCCCCTCCCCCCGGTATCTTAGTCCAAGCTTCGCCACTGGTTCAGTTCAAGGATTCAACTGTTGAATGTCACATACTCGCCTAGTCTCCCACTATTAATACCTGGTGCCGCTGAAAGTCTGAAACTAATGATGGGGTAGTAATCAAACATGGATAATATGGAACACCAAGTCTCTTTCTTATACTTCGTCACAAGCTAATTAGCAATTTGTTTCTTCCTATTATATTTAATTTTCCACCCTTTTTTAAATAGTTAATAATAATAATAATAGTATAACACTTGATATTACTCTTTTGTAAAAACCGAAAAAAGGTGAAATGATTGGACCGACGTAAAAAACAACGGTTTGTTTAATGTTTTGTGTAGAAATCGAAATGAAAGTTCGATTTCGGTTTTGCGTGACTAAACTGACAACGACAAAGTGAAATGAGTGAACCGAAACAGAAACTAATGCTAGAACTGAATGTTCGGTATCGGTTTTGCGTTTAGCTCAATTGAAAAACTAAGTTGATATAACTAAACCAAAAAAAATATGCGGTTTGGTTCGGTTATGGTTTTGCGTTTAACTAATATGACATAACCTAAAATAATCGACAGTTTGGTTTTATAATTTCATTTAGGTTCGGTTTCAGGTTTGCGTGTAACTAAACTGAAAAAAACGAGCTAAACCAAACTTATGGATTTTCGTTCTATATTTTAAGTGAATAATAGTAGTTTAATATATATTTTATAACTTAAGTATTTTAACATTTGATGTAACACAAACAAATAATTATTAACTAACAAAAGAAACTAGGTATAAATTATTTAGTTTTTGAATAAAATATGAGGTTTGCATTAATGAAACAGATATAGATAATAAGTTGTGTTAAAGTTGTCAGCATTGAGACCACAGTTACCCTTGTCACCATCTGTCTTAGCATTTGTTTTTATTTCCCTTTTGCAGCAAGGAAGGTTGTAATGTTGTATGACATATATTATTATCATTTTTTTTAATGTTAGATTTATTTAAACTATTTATATAAAAACATATTTTAACATTTGTTAGATTTAATCTTATCTTTATTCAATATTTTATCAGGGTTTTGTCTAAATTCAATCAAGCATTTAAATATTTAAAAGTATAGATGTATTGATTTTTATTAATTTCAACTATCACTTTTGGTCGTTGTCGGTCATAACTATCAAATTATTTGTTGACGTTCCCATCTTATAACGTATTTGCTTCCAACCGTCTACGACTAACGGAATCCTAACTCCGTTAGTCGCATGTTGTCGAAAAAACGTTTTTGGCCGAAAACTCACATTTTTTCTTGACAACTCAACATTTTCTTCCTAAATATCATTTTAGCCTTAGAACCTTTAGAAACCTTTTTATAGCAAAGGCTCCGGTTATTGTGGTTTGTTTGAGAGTCAGTTGTGGTGGTGGTGGTTGGTTGGTGAGTCAGTTGGCGGTGGTGCGGTTTTAAGGTTGAGTTTCCTGACAAAAAAATGTGGTTTTTCCGGCCAAAAACGTTTTCCGACGACTTGCAAGTAACGGCGTTAGGATTATGCTAGTTGCGGACTGTTGGGAATAAAATATGGGATCGTGAGTAGTCAATTAGTTAGTTGGTACCAACACTGACCAAAAGATAATTGTTGGGATTAATAAAACCAATATACCAAAAATTAATGATAAGTTGATAAAAAAATATTCATTTGTGCCTCTTTATAAAAATAAAAAATAAAACCCCAAAATTCTTATTAGTTTCGACAGTCTAACTTCACATCACGCCCCATCTTGTCTAGCATCACGCCCTTCATCAACTAGAATCCTTCGTTCTTTTGTCATTGAAACTGCCGGTAATTATAGGTGCACACTAAAACCGGGTTTTCAACTATATTCAGCACATGCATTACAATATATGTTTTCTTTACTATACATATAATTTATAATATACTTTGTTACATTTGTATGTTATATTTTAGTTTATCGTTGTGGTTCTCAATTACCGATTAATCGAGACGATTATTAGCTTAAAGTTCGTGGGACTTCAAATTTCCGATATGTACTTGAATCATTTATGTTGGGTTTGGGTGTTTATATTGCACTTTGGACAAATACGTTATAAGTAGGGTTGTATGTTGAAACTGATTTGATTGTAGTGTTCGTCATGTTATAGGCTATACGTACCAAGAGCACGACAATTGTTGAGACAGTATAGAGTTTGGAGAGAGGTGGATATAGAGAAAGATACATAGAGATCAAATACAGGTTTTTTTTCCAATAGAGAAGTACATATTACGTAGTCATTATACATTGACTCGAATTGCATTTTTAACGTACCTTGGTATTAGGTATAAAATGTTACAAATCCGTAATTACTTTTTATATATTAGACAACACATTATATGTTAAAATACTTTTTATATGTGTAATGTGTTAGTAGGTATTATGTAATGCAACATTAATGGAATAATGGTGCAAGTCACCTGTCCTATCTAAAGCTTTAAATTAAATTATGTCATAATAAATTAATAATACATTAATGAGTCTTTTTTATTTTAATCTCTCTTAGGTATAGTTGTCATTCTACAACCTAATCTATGAAGGATACTTCCCCTATGATACTTTTCATATTGCTCATAAATAACAAATTTTAAATACAAAATGACAGATATACTTATGCCAGTAATCGATCCGTAACAGATAAAACCTTGTTCATGTTTATATGTTAAACTTTTATTGGACAATATCCGTTCACGAACACCTAGTCGAATAAAATTCATTTTTTGCATAAACAATATTCTGTTTGATTTTGCTAAAAGAGAATGATAAGTGTCGACAAATCGAATATGTCTACCAAGTTTGTGTTAGTGTTTTTCGACAATCATATTCATATGTTAATTTACATAATATTCACATAATGCTCATATATATTTTGTATAGTATATACTTTTGTTTAAATCTATAAGATAGATTTAGAAAAGTCATTAATAATACTGAAAAAGAAATTAATGAACAAACATTAGCGAACATCAACCGTCTACTTGATTTGTCCGTGTTCGTTCATTCAGCTACTCGAATGAACCTTCTTTTTCATGTTTGTTTATTTACATTCGGTCGTTTAGAGCCCTAACACGGATCTTGATTGAATGATGATGAAAGTCAGAAACACATAACCGTCTACTTAGTTTTTTAATTCATATGTCCTTCTATATGTATATAAATATTATTTAAAACATAGCAAAAATCTAGTCTTTAGACTAGACTAGAACAGGTCAGACAATAGTAGAGTGTAGTATAGTTGTGTACCTCATAGTATGTGGTTCAGACATCATTAATTGAGTTAAAAGTGGAAAGTAAATTTTTTTGACCAACCAATCAAGTAACGCCGGATACTTTGTACGTGATCTCTGTTGACTAAAGGTAGATTAACAGAGAGAAAAGAAAATAGGAAAAATATGTTTATTTGGAGGGGAAAATATCAAAATGACTTATTTAAATATTTAACCAACCACATTTTTAAGTGGCCCTCAAGTTTATTAATACTTTATTCGGACGCTTAAAAGTGTCAACATTATTTTTATTTGTCTCGTTACAAATGTTAATTTTTAAAATTTATTAGTTAATGTATAAGATTTTACTTAAACACACACACCTATCATTAATAAACAATACTTATAAACTCAGTTTTCAAAGACATTATTGTTATTTGGTAAGCAAAAGAAATTAATCATTCAATCTATAACTTAAACTTTGTGTTTTTCAAACCATGATTGTTAAAAGATGAACAAAGTGAGTAATTAAAAAACCAAAATGGTCATTCTAAAAACGACCAGACCGACCGTTTAAATATGTCGTCTGACAGTTTATGGAACCAACAACATCTTGACACATGTCCTCGAAACATACAAGATATGTCATTCAATTGATTTATCATGCTGGCCGAATTATCTATTATGTCCGCCAAGTAATCTATTCGGCTTTTCAATAAATGATTTATTTTTAAAACAAATGGCCGGCCGAATAGATCAATCGATTGGCATAATAGATTAGTATGATGACATATCTTATTGTTTTGATGACCCATGTCAAGATCTTGCTGGTTTCATAAATCGTCGGACGACTGAATTAAACGGTCTCACCGACTGTTCTTGAAATTATTATTTTCAGTTATTTAGAACTAGTTTTCTATCCGACGCGTTGCGCCGGGCAGGTCGGTAAAACTCAGACAGTGGTAAAACTCAAGCGTCGACACGAATTCGTTCGGTTTCGGTGACGTGCATTATTGTACCGGAATTAAAATCAAAGATAAAACAAAAAAAAATTATAAAATTTGAGGTGGACCAATGTGGTGTATGTCGGTAAAACTCGATCCTTGGTCAAACCCGACTGTTGTCGATCTTGTGCATTGAGGCGGTGAGTCTATGGGTATTCGATCGGTTTCCGTCATGCTTGTTATGATACCGGATCTAAAAATAGAATTTGACGTTCAGTCGGTTTCCGTTAAATTCGTTATAATGACTGAACTAAAAAGCAAAAATAAAATTTACGGGTCAGTTTGGTATCGCCAAATGGCTCAGTAGGACACTTGCCGCACAAACTTGTCATTTGTTAGATTAGAGTAATAGGAATAATAATGTATAATATTTTATTTACAGTAAAAATAAAATATAATAATAATAATAATAATAATAATAATAATATATTAGGTGGTGGGGAATGGGATATTCCGTTGGGCATTCACGCAACACTGACATACCACCTTCTTACCCTCTGCTCCTGTTCTGTCCCTTTCAACATTTTCTAAATTTTTTTTAATAACTTATCAAAAACAAATTAATCTATATTTTTTATTTTATTTTCAATACTTTACTTATATACTCATTTTGTTTTTTTGGTTGCACGACTATAAAGTGTATGTAACGGGTCCATTGAGTGATAGAGACGCTGACGTGAGATAATTTTGCGGTGTGTGAGAGAGGTATACGCCTATACGGTGAGGTTTGCGAAGAGTGGCATGTATATTAGTTTTTCAGGCAAAGTTGATTATTATATTACATACGGATAGACCCATGCTCATCTAAAAATCTTATTTTAGCTCTTAGTTTTTCCGGTTAAAAAGACAAGTTATCGTTATTTATGTGAGTCGAGCGTTTGAAAAAAAAAATCGACCTTGATAGAAAGTTTGAATCTACCATGAATATCGTGTCACGAATGTGAAATTTTTTCCATTCAGTTAACTCAGTTTCTATACGAATATTATTCAGATTGGTTAAATATTCTGTTATAATATCATTAATTAGTTTTTTTAAACGACAAATGTAGTTACTACTACTACTAGACGTTTTACACCAGTAATAATATTACGCATTCCTCATGTTTGAGCCTGAGATCTCTCTAGAAACAAATGCCACTACCAGATGTGCTAGCTTCACGTTGGCTAAACACGTGAACCGATGGGATTTCTTTTACCGCTAATAAAAATTAATTAACTATAATAAGTGTATATAAAACTACACTAGTTTAGAGAGTTAAAATTGAATTTTTCTGTAATAAAAGTGTGTTGCATTTTTTACTTTAAGAAACCTAAACTCATATTATTACACATTTACACCCACATACAAAGTTTTAATAACTTTTTTTTGTTAAAAGCTTAACGTTACACTCTATGTGTATTAACCATTGACATCATATTCTACATTCTAATCATCTTATCATCCATTAATACAGAAATTCTAATAATAATTACAAGGATTAAACCATTGACTCCTTAATAATTCTCGATTGTGCAAATAGAATATATATTAGACAACAAATTTTATATAATAATAAGACAAACTATTTATTGACGATCTGAATTTAGTCGGCTATAGCTCTTTCTTATCACGTTATAAAGACTCCCCACCACCTTACTTATTTACTTATTGGCAGTTTTTAATTATACAAATAAAAAATGAGAGTCTCCGTTAAGTTTGCCAATCACCAAAAACTAATAATCGGTTAAGTTTCTGTTAAATTTGCACTCACATGCGTACGTAGTTGAGATTATTTTTTGTCATTTCAATAGCTGAGACTTATATTTGCCAATCGAATAGTTGGGATTATATGAAGCCAATACTCCTTATTACTATTATGATTACTTTTCTTATTGTTCTTACTATATCTTTTATTTAGTTCCAGTGGCACCAGGTGATGATGAGAGACTAGGCGAGTATGTGACATTCACTAGTTGGATCCTTGAACTGAACATGTTTTATCTCACCCACTGTCGTGCCTTCACGCGAGTGTTCACGGACGTTGGCCTTAGGCTAGGCTTTTTCCCAGATCGAAAAACGAGTGTATCCGATATGATGAATTAAGTTAGTTGTCCATTTAAAGGATTCGTTGGCCGATCAAAATATTATTAGGAATTTTATTTTTGGAGTTTATCAACTCCTTGTTTCCCCGTGAGCATATTTTTGTTTGTTAATTGTATTCTTTTATTTTTTGGCTAACATTTATTAATTACTTGTATTCAATATTCATCTCTCTTACTAATAAATGAGTACCTTTTTTATTTAACCAGAATTCTTGAAAATGCCACGTGGCAAATTGTAATTATTTGTTAATTAAATTCAATTCATTAAAAAGTTCCTCCATTCAAAACACACGTGGGTTTAACACACAAGTCAATATTTCCTCCATTCTTTAATTCAAAATATTTTCAACTTGCCGTTAACGTAACCAATTAATTCATCTTCCATATGGTAACTTTTACAAACCAATTCAAATCCAGATCACTTATTATACAACCACATCAGCAATTGTATTTATGATGGATGCGTGATGTTTCTTACATCTGATTGACAAAAAATGTGTTACGTGTTTATTGAGGTTTTGGTTAATGCTAACAACCATTACCAATGGGCCTTAATTAAAAACAATCTGGTTTTGGGGTTTTAGAGTTTTATTTCTCTGTTTGTTTTTATATTTGATCATTTTATATACTTTTGTTTGGAAAAACAGGTACTATTTTCTTTCAGGTGTGGAGACTCATCAAGTCTTGGACATGATATTGTGGATGTAGATGAACAGGTTCGCCTTTTGTATCTTTTACAAGTTTTGAGTTTTTATAAGGACCATATTGTTTAGTGTCAGATAAACCAAGATGATATGGTACAACTATAATATTAAGTAAACGGGTTTTGTTTCATATAAATGATAAAACAATTGGATGGTTGTGAGTCTGTTTTATGTTGTTTGTAGGAAGAGTCAACTCATTGAATGTCAAATAAGTGGGATAAAAACTGGTTTATGTTTATAAAAGTAATCTTACTTTAATAATAGTCGTTTTTTTCAATCAAATTATTCAGGAGGCGTATATATGAAAACCCCTTTTAAGATAGTTTTTTTAATAATGAATGTCAAATAATCTTACTTTAATAATAGTCGTTTTTTCCCAATTTATGGCATCTATATTCTTCTTAATTCTTGCATATGGGCATAAGAGTTTTGAGTGTAACTGGAAAAGAGAAGGGTGTAGTGGACCTGTTATAGTCTATGCAGTCGATATCGCCGATATATCACTGATATATCAGTGATATATAGGTTATCGGTCCCATGGCGATATATAAATCAGAATATTGGTTCGGAATATCGGTACCGATAATATCAATGATATTGACCGATATTGTAATAATATTTGACCAATATATCACCGATAATCCCGATATCAGTGTTTTAAGTCTTCATTATCAACTTTTAGTGTTCAACGTTAGTGTTATAAGTCTTAAACAATTCGTACTTGCTACGATTGTTAGTGTTTTTGAAATTTTCAAAAGGTTACTTTGTTAATGGTGGGAAAATATACTGAATTATTAGTGTTAAATTGTTTTATATATGAATTTTACATGATATTAAAATTACCGATATATCACTGCGATAACCGATATCTCAGACATCGGTCCTTGACCGATATCCGATATTTTTCCGCATTAACTGCTTAGGTTATAGTTTGATATGAGTATTAAGTTTTTTGATATGATGTTGTGCAAGTTTTCGAATACATATGGAATCGGCCCATTTTGAAATTCATTATGGAATCCAACAATTTTATAGTTTTAGAAAATTCATTGGTTAACATCTACAAATTATACCTTTTTTCCATTAATATTAATTACATTTGATTGAGTATGTAGTTTTAGGAAAGTGTGAATGGGTCATTGATCTTTCAAATGCCTTGAATAGCCTTACATAATGGCCAGTGTATGATGATCACCGCCTCGATATGCATGTTTCTATTCATGTTTTGTCTAACGACTTCAACGTATTACCATGAATGGCATTTTGGTAAAGTAGCATTTCAAGCTGACCAAATTTTTCAAGGCCTTTAAAATTAAAGCTACGTTTGTATTTTATGACCTCAAAAGTTTAGCATGGATAGTAATATGTCAAAAGCTATATTGGTTTGACCTTTTTAGTCACTGATTATTAATGTCATGTATCAAATTCCAACATTTGTTCTTTCAAAATTTGAATGTTAAGAAACATCAAAGTTTTATTATAGTACTGTAAGTTATAAAAGATATGCGTTATAAATTATATTGAAATCCTATCAACTTTAAATATGTTTGTTCGACGTTTATCCTCGAAGTTTGACCAGATCAGTCATTGGCACATCAGCTCTAATTATTTTTCTTTTTCATTCTTCGCATTAACATAACTAAAGAAACGTGCTACTTTAAGTAACTAATCACGCAACTTTGTCAAATTAACTGTAAAATTAGTATATGAAAATCATTTAAAAATTTTCTACTTCTAGATTTCGGATTTAATATATGTATCTTGAAATTATTGTTTATTGTTGGTTCTATAATCTTTCAGTTTATGGATGATGCTTAACCCATTATATTAATATGGTATTATGCAGATTTTGAAGTATCATAGGCACTAGCATTCGTATGCGCGACTTCTTGATACCGCTGATGAATAAGATCAATTACTTGAAGTAGAATCACAACTTGAGTTCAGGAGCATGTTAGCTAATCTCTCTTTACTTGCATGCTTTTGTTTAAATTTAATTAGACTGCAAGTGCCATTTATATTCTTTGTATGTTATGATTTTTGAAACTTCAAGTTTCTTGCTATCAGGTGTCATTTGTTGTTGTGTATAGAAAGATGAGGGCTAAATTCTTTTTGCAGATACATGGCCACAAGATGACAAGGACAAGCAAACCAAATCTGACCCAAAACACAAGTTGAGGTGGTACAAGGTGATTGAATTTGTGGATAAGTATATTGGTCATTTTAGTTAACATGGTTTCATACTTTCATGTAGGGGTTTATAGCTTTTCGACATATTTGTAGGTACTTTAGGCTATTTTGGGGTTACACTTAAAAGTTTATTCAGTGAGTGAAGACAATTCTTACAGATTCCTACTTTTGCTATGAGTTCTTTTCGTATTTCTGAAATTAGTGCATTGTTACCTTTGTGATGATAATTTTCTATAAGCATCATTTGTTTTATTACAATTTGGCTTTTATATTCAAAAGAAGTAAACCTTCAACTTCTAAATAAATACACCTGAATTTTTTTATTTTCCGATAATGTTTTTTTTAACTTATAAGACTTTATAATACATCTTGACCCATCTAAAATCACAATATTATTTATCCAACCCGTGTGTCACACGGGTTTTTAACCTAGTTAGTATATATATTTCTCTCAAAATGCTTAAAACAATTGGAGGCATATAGAATGTAACTATGAGCACCGATAATAAAAATTTTGACACCGACTCTCATATCTAATAGACTTTCATTTCGATCGGTTCTTTACCCAATTAAAAGCGACTCTCATATCTAATAGACTTCCATTTCGATCGGTTCTTTACCCAATTAAAAGTGAGCAGTTTAATCTCGCCGTCAAATTTTTCAACCGTTTTTTTTAATCTCTTAAATGTCATCTCGTTCCTACTTTTCCACAATACCCAACGCGTGGTGTAAACCGTTGTCAGCCACTTTCTTTAGAAACTTATTCTCGAACATCAACTCCAGCCTTCCCTAACCGCAACAATAACTAAACAGGAAGGAAATTTTCATTTTCTTTGTAAAAAATCTAAACAATAATATTGACACGAACAAGGCTTCAATAAGCCAAAAGTAAAATAATATGGTAACTTGCTACATGTTTCTCCGATATAAGATTGCTAGATTAAGCATATTTATGCGGGCCAAATCTATCATAATAAAAAATTATACAAGTCAAGTTAATAGATACTGGAATACCAAAACTTAGTGACTCCAGTGTAAGAAATTCCTTAATTTAATTGATCGTTTCTTTCCGATTTTAACATGTTATATTATATTATATTATAAGTTTATTTCAAGCATAACACAAAAACAAAATCACTTGTATTGATTCAATGCCTTTAAACAAAAGAGAAAAAATAACAATCAAATGTGCAGAAACATGGTATTATTGTACTTGAGACAACAGAATTTTTGTTTTATAATTATTAATAATCTTTATAAATAGCTGTCTAATTAATATTGCATCATTTTGAGACTTGCAAAGTTGCAATTATATGTGTTGTGGTTTGGCCATATTAATTAGCTTAAAGGCTACTATATACTATCTTGTTTGATGTACATGTGACATGTTCATATATAAAATAATAATGGTTAATTACAATACAATTTTGTTTTCTATATTACTCTGTTTACTTATATAATTATTGATTAGTATGCTCCACCAGCACTAACTTTGTTTTTAAAGTATTTAAATTAACAAGTTATAGGTATATAATTTTGTGAATATAACAAGTAATAATGTGTTTCAAATTATACATGTTTTTATCACATAATATTCTTCACATTCAGCCTGATAATAGATCAAGCAACGTTCTTGAATCTTAAACGCGCGCAGTTGGGCTTTTCGCGGTTCAGACCATCCACGAAGTTTAAGGTTCAAGAACGTTGCTTGATATTATTAGGGTGAATCCACGAGGTTAGATTAGTACCAGTATTTGATAATTATACATAACTAGTTAACTACGCACGCAAAACTACATTTTTTTCATGCCTATATAGTACAAAACATGTATAGCCATGAACCGTGACAAAAAAAAAGTCAACTCCCGAGACGTGAATAAAAAGCCAAATCGATTTTGACTTTTAAAAAAATTAAAGAAATGCATATCAAAGTTTAGTCTCATTCTGTCTCAAATAAGCTTTATCCGCATTGTCAAGCCGATCTTGGAACATACCCCACTCCTTTTTGCACCGATCTTTTACCTATAGTTCGAAACAAAAGCAATCACGCATACTCGTTAATATAATGTTTTAACTTATTAACCGAAGTAACAAACTAACAATGCATGAAACATGCTTACCCCTTCTCTTAGCGCGTTCCCCTTCTCATTCTCGCCCTAAACCGATAAACATAATATCATTTCGAAAGCCAATATTATTTTACTATATTAACATTGATATAAATAATGACGTCTTACCTCGCCCCCGAGTGAAGGAATATGTTGATGCACAACCCACTGTGAATCAACCACGCCAATTTTTTCATGTGCAGGCTGCAAAACGAAACATGTTTTTTTTATTAATTTATATAATAATAAATAAAAAAAGTGAAAGTAATAATAAATAAAAAAATCACCTCTACACATCTTCTAAGTGCAAAATCCAAACCCCATCCATGCACCAAATCATTCTGCATATACATTACAAAGTGTATGTAATAATGTAATATGCACATGTATCATTTTAAGATGCAATATTGATTCTTGATAAGATGTTATTACCTGAATCATGTACCACGTGCACCGCCAAGCATAACGAGAGAAAACGGGAGCCATAATTTCCACAAATCTGTATATATGCAAAAACAGTGGATATAACAAAACTATTATTATTATTATTATTAATATTATTGAAGATAATAAAGAAATTATACGCTGCACATGGTGGCAGATGTGGATCACTGCACCATCCTGATTTCTCATCTGTAACCCTGTTGACCAAGTCAAATAGTTACTGTTAAGCAATTTGTATTTGACCTGTTACAAGTAAATGGGTCGATACTGGCACTTTAATGAAAACCATTGCATTTAGGCTGTAAACAAACCGAACGAACATGAACGCAGCATGTTCATGTTTGTTCGTTTAACTTTAACTGTGCTAACAATTGAAACACAAACTATTATGTGAATGGGGTTTTCTTGTTCGTGTTCATTAGCTAAAGTTCATTTATGTTCGTTCGTTAACAACATGAACGAACGAACGTACATAACTGAATTAAAACCAACTAAAAGTAAAAGTAAATAAATATATTAACAAACATAAACAAGCAAACGTAACCTAACAAACATAAACGAACGAAAATAAACGAATTTAAATGAGTGAACTTTCACGAACATAAATAAACAAACGAGATATGTGTTCATGTTTGTTTAACTAAATGAACATATATTTTGTTTCGTGTTCGTTTGTTTATTATGAACATAAACATAAAAAAGAGATTTTAACCTACTTGTGAACCTCTTTATCGCCTCTCCTTTTAGTCATTGCCCATGTTAAGCCCTCATTGGGTTCAAGTCCGGGTTGAGATATCTCCAAACGATGTTTCTTCACTAACTGCATATACTTGTCCCCATTAAAGTGCTCGACACCAAGATCTTCATCCCAAATAAATATGTAATCATAAGCTGCTACAATATCCGGATGCAAAAACCTCTTTGCATACCACCTACAAATAAAGTGATTTTTTAAAATAAAAAATAAACAATATAGTCAGCATAGTTAATATTAAACATGAATACATCATACATACCATTTGGTTTGTTTCCTTACGCTAACGTGGATAGCCTGCTTTGACCATTCATATTGATCCCATTCGGTTGTTCTACCATCATAGTGAAATAGCACGATTTGGAAATCATCCGAAAACTATTAATTATGAAACGGCGATACAGCATATACTCAAAACTCAGTATCTTCTGATTAACAAAAAATAATTAAAAAGAAATATGCAAATAAAGTTTAACCTTTTTTACTGCTGCATCAATATTATTCCTCTGATCCCATCCTACAGTGAAAGTTACCAAATACTTCGGTTTCTTCTTTAAATCCTGAAATTCCAAGAAAAAGATGTGTTGTATTGACATATAGAAGTTATCTAGGTTCCATATAGGTTGGTAAACAAACCAAACAAACAAATACGAATGAAGCATGTTCATGTTCATTTGTTTAACCTTAATCAAACAAACGACCGAACAAGAAAAATGGGGTTTTGTTGTTCGTGTTCGTGTTCGTGTTCGTTTTTGTTCGCTCGTTAACAGTATAAACGAATGGTTCTGATACGAACCCATCACACAAGAAGGGTCGGGTCAAAGTCAAAGCTATTTATTGGACCTAGTCAAAGTCGCTTAATTAGGGGAGTCAAGGGCTGAATTAGGGGAGTCAAAGTCAAGAGGCGTATTTAGTGGAGAAACTCCTTATGACCTTTTTAGTATAAATAAATCTAGGTCTCTTCTATTTCAAGGAGTCTAAGTTATTTAAAATATATCACGTTCTATTATAATTGTAATATGGAGACTAACCCTTCTCGAATTGGGTCTTTTATCTAAGTAATCGAATCTTTTGCTTGAGTCCAGATTCTAGACTCTATCAGGTTCACAGCGTATTAAATGACAGAACCGAACATTGATGAACATAACTGATCTAAAACTAGCTAAAAGTAATGTGAAGAACGACGTGTTGGGCCTAAAAAGTTATATAAAACTATACTAAGTTGTAATGGGCCAAAAGTATAAATGAATACATTAACGAATGAACATAAGTGAGCGTAAAAGAGCGAATTTAAATGAATAATCATAACCGGACGTTCACAAACATAAAAATTTTTATAAATGAACATGTGTACATGCCCGACTATTCGTTTGTTTATCAAATAAATGAACTTCGCGCCGAACGGTTCACAAACTGTTCACTGGACTTTCAGTTCGTTTATAGGCCTAGTTCCATACCTTAGAAGGTTCACCCCATAATCTTCTCAAATAAAAATCAGTCTCTGAAACTACAATTGCCGGAGGTAATGACTCCGCACCACGAGGATTTGTTTCAACATAAATCTGAGACCAAAAAACATATGTGTTGAACCTTATTAAATGAGATGCAATTTGGATAAATTCTTGTATAGAACAAAAAAATTAGGAAATAAATAAAAAGGTGATAAAACAAACCTCAGGTGGTTCAGGTGTATTAGATGAACCAAGTTTATCAGGGAGGCTGCGTTCAGGAGGTTTCGATTGATGATCCGCATGGATTGGTGGATCAGATGAACGGATGCTGCTTGGATGTAAGATATAATAGTTGACCTAATAGATGATGATAATGCTGATGATGATAATGATGATTTTTCAAGATAAGCATACTGGATTTGCTAATACGGTAATTACCTTTGTAAAAGAAAGGTACGGGAAAGATACACCAATAAAGTATCCTAAGATCATTCCCAAGATTGCAGTTAAAACAATTCTCCCATGATCATTTGACTTCTTAAAAAAACCACTGGATTGAAAAGAACATATAGTAACCATGTTTCAGTTACAACTTAAAACCAGGTAAACAAACATACAAGAACTGAGCCAAGTTAGAGCAAAATTATATCACTAACCTTCTATACATGCTTTTCATTGATCCAAATGTACCCAACTTTGAATCTCAAGCACTAAGTCAAACCAATTATGTGTGCAGTATTACAGAGCATATGACGAGCATAAAACTCGTCTTACCACAGTAGAATACACCTGAAAATGCAGGGCAAGTTAAAGGTGGACGTTAAAAATGACATGATGTTCATATAACAACATTGAGATAAGAAAGTAGACATCAGAAAACTCACCACATAACACTAGATGGACTCATACTTAATGCACATGACAAATCTAGTAAACTTGCAATATATAGAAATCACACATTAACATTAAAACCACATTTCAGCGAAAAATAGTCAAGAGAAAATCTGGAGGAAAAAAAGCAGCCTACAGATTCCTTTTTTATGACAAATCTAGTAAACGCAATGTTTAATCTAGAACTTTTCTATGTAGTGCATCAAATTTCTTGCAAATAATCACTGACAATGACATTTTACAGTTGACATTTAACCATTTGAAGTCAAAATGAAGATTCGCCTTTTGAATTGAAACAGTTTCCTTCATTGTAATACTCTAACTGAACCCGAAGTATGAACATCTTGCTCAAAACTTTAGACACCAAGAGCGCCATGTTATCAATTTGACATGCATAATTTCCACATTTCACAGCTAAACATGGTTTGATAATTGGTTACCTGTTTACAAAATGCCCTACAACATGACAAACTAGAGAGTATCACTAACAAAACTTAGAAATTGTCTTACTTCTAAATGACGGTTTAACATCCTATAACAAAAATCATGGTAATTTTCTTGAGATTTACCATCTAGCATTTACAAAAGCCAAAACTCATTATGTTAGTGAGCATTTTAAAAAACAACACCGTCTTTGATCCTTTGAAAATTTGGCAATTACACGCAACGGAAGCCGTTTCGATTAGCATTAACTTACAATCCCAATAGGAAAGACTTTTTACTATGTCTGTGTGTACATACATATGTATAGGTAGATGTTCAAACGAGAAACAAAAAAATATTTAGAACTACGAGAACCGCATAATGCATTTGTACCTTTTGCTTTAAGTGTTATATAGAAGGCGGTTACATGATCATCACCTACCCAGTATCTCATTAAATTGCACCAAGTACAAGTTCTTTATTCAGTTTAGGAGTGTGCAAGAAACCGAAAAAACCAATCCGAAACCGAAAAATCCAAACCGAAAAAACTGAACCGAAACAAAAACCGACGGTTTGGTTTTATGTCTTTGTAAAAAACCGCACGAACGGTTCGGTTTTGGTTTTGCATGTAAAAAAACCGAAAAAACCGAACCGGATTCCTAAATTTTTGTGTTTTTTATATTTTATATTAAGTAATTTATAAGAATTTAATAAAATGTAACTCCAATATTTTTGATCAAATGTATAATAATCTATCATTTTACAATTAACAAAACTATTTATACCTAAATTCATTATATTTTGTCAAATTTTTTTCAGCCTAAAATTTCAAGCTCAAATGGCAAAAAACCGTAAAAACCGAAACCGAACGGTTTCAAAAACTCCAAAAACCGAAGTTTTGGTTTTCGGTTTGGTTTTAGCCAAAAACCGCACCGAACCTCACCACGCACACCAGTTCTCGATAAAATGTGTCCCGGTAGTACATATAAGAAGCTTAATTATTAAATTCAAACTTGAACAAACAGTAATATGATATGATATGATATAATATAAACACAAATCCAACAATCAGATTGTTCACACACAGCTCAAATCAGCTACTCATTACACATTAACATTACTTAATAAACCTTCATTATTATTACACACAGCAAAACCTACAGTCAATCAGTCAAATACGATAACGGAAACAATCATATTATTATTATTATTATTATTATTATTATTATTATTATATAAACAAACATTATCAACGGATGACGTAAGGCGATCGTAACAATGAAATTGACAATAATAATAATATGTATGTATGTATGTATGTATGTAAAATGTAACGGAAACACAGCATTGTACACAATATTAATGACTGATTATAATGAGATTATACATATAGTTACAGAGAATTAGGGTTTTACAGTTTACGAGTGTGAAGAGAATTAGGAAGAAAGATTGAAGCTTTCGTCTTCTTCTTCGGAGAGATCGTTTCGAAAGCTATTTTTTTAGTTTTTATAAGTGCGGGCATATTATTATTATTATTATTATTATTATTATTATTATTATTATTATTATTATTATTATTATTATTATTATTATCTTTTAATTTAGAATAAGTGTAGTGCAAGTTTGGTCCTTGAATTATTATAAAGTAAAACTTAGTTCGAATATTTGTGTGAGAGTTGCACGAATATTGATTAATCCTGGTCGAGTGGTCGATATTCACGGTTGGTATTTAACTCCTAACGTTAACTTCCATCGTCTTTGATTATGAGGTACACTGATCGAAGGTGGTGAAGTTTATGTTTAATTTAGAGATGTATGAGGGTTTCACGTTTAGTCCTAATGTTAATCATAATTAATTTTTAAAGATTCTAAAGAAAAACTAATGTAGTGTGAGGGTATGTGTGTTTTCAAATTTGGAACTCCAACTAAATACTCTTTTAAACTCCAAAACTCGTAAACTTCGAATTCATCACATTCAGTTACAAACATTATCGAATAGCACCTTTTGATGAGATATATGAACAAGAAGCTTTGATAAAACTGGTGTTTTCTGAATTATATGAAGCCAGTAAACAAACATCTAATCCATGGATATTTGAACCCGAGTCTCCAGGAAAAAGCAGAGTATTTGATGGAAGAACGGCAGATGAATATTTTTGCTTCTCGCTTCGGGCAATTAGCAATCATTTTTATGTGGACTTATGGAAATCTCTTTCATGTAGCTTGGCAAGGAAATTTTGAGTCTTTGAAGTTTGAACGTACGACAACGGGTTTTGGAGACAGCGTTCTACCGAACTGAACTAAGAGTGCTTTCTTATCATAAAAGAGAATACTTGTAAAGAAAAAAGAAAAGAATTGGCCCCAAGCCCCCAATACATCATCTATGCATACTATATAGTGTCATAAGAACGAAAGATTCTGTATGATATGTCCATTGTGAGTTGATCTTAAAAAATACCTCATTACTGCTCAAAAGAGAAGTAATAGATAGAGATGAAAGGATTTGAACCCGTGACATTTTGTACCCAATACAAACGCGCTACCAACTTGCGCTACATCCCTTCCAGTGGTCTGTGGTGTCATTTTAGAGAATTCCAGTCTTGTTTCGGCATCGTTACCTCCTCTATTAAAATCCAGAATTTTTCTTTTCATTTCGTCTTTGTGGTCTCATTTAATATATAATAATAGCAAAAGTGAACTATTGTAAAATCTAAGGTGATGAAGTCGACATTATGAATTTTGGTTTTAGAAAGAGTACTTTGTTAAGGTTTTAAATTAAAGACTTAATTACCACGTAACATCACCTTCCAGTAAAATTAGCTGAGATTAATAACAGAGACTAAATGTGCAACCTTCTCACAAACTATGGACCAACTTACCAATTTTAAAAACCTAAGAACCAAACTTGCAGAATGGTCAAATCACAATGACCATTTGTGTAATTTTCTTTTTAAAATATTATCCTTGCATTTGGTTATGTTTTCTCAAGATGTTAAAATGACTATTCCAGATAAATATACACTCTTTATTATGTAATGTACAAGTTAAAGACTGAAGTATGGTCTGGTTGAAGTAGATTTTGGGTCTGGAATAGAGGCTGGCCTTCATTGGCCAGGTGTCCACATAGTATCCCTCCTTTGCTTTGATCCCCATCTTTTTCTTCTTTTTAAAACTTTTGCTTTTTAGGTTTTATATATTCCATAGCAACATAAATAAATACACTTTTGAGGTTTTAAAAAATATGTAAAAATGGTTGTGTTACATGCTTATTGGATTGTAATCTATGCTTGTTGACAATTGACATGTGTGTAGCGTTTATTTTATGATCCTTGACACCAGATATGACTTTTGATTGAAGTTCGATAAAGATATATATACCATGTCGATTATAATGTACCTTTATAGAAGAAATTCTTAGTGAATCTAATGCTTGTAGGCCATGATTATGCTTATGTGATTTGCGTGTGTAATTCTTACATCAATAATGTTGTAAGGTATGTGTAGGTAGAGGTGCATAAATCGGGTATTTTTGGAACCGAGTCAGGTAGGAACCGGTTCTGGTTTTGATCGGTTTTGGCGGGTCCAGTTCCGGGTACAAGTCTGGAGAGAAACCCAATACCTGTTGTATGGTCAACAAAAGTCAAAACCGAGTCGGGCAGGAACCAGTTCCGGGTATAGTTGGGTATTTGACATGGTTTTTTTGGGTTTCGGGTAGGGTCGAGACTGGTTTTGATCGATTCTGACGGGTCCAGTTATGGGTACACGTCTGAAGAGAAACCCAATATCAGGTCGTATCCGTGAGTCAAGGACGGGTAGGAACCGGTTCTTGTTCGGGTACGCGCGGGTCGGGTCTGGAACCAGGTATTTTGTGCACTTCTATGTGTAGGTAGTATAAGTTGGCAGCTATGAAAAAAGAATAGTACTAAATACCCGACCA
This sequence comes from Bidens hawaiensis, assembly GCF_021521415.1. Classification (NCBI taxonomy): domain Eukaryota; kingdom Viridiplantae; phylum Streptophyta; class Magnoliopsida; order Asterales; family Asteraceae; genus Bidens; species Bidens hawaiensis. Next base: position 406,088 of record NW_027492849.1, on the reverse strand, counting down.
ACCCCTATATACACACACAAAAATTACCATTTTTGTGAGAAAATTTTCTTAATCCGTCATGGTTGCATAATGCATATGATATGACTTATACATGTGTTATGTGTAAAACATATGATATAACCAAAATTGTTCATATCTTTAAGGAGAAATGAATAATATATCACTTTTACTGTTTAAATAATTTGTTTGTATTAGAAGTTTTCATAATATAAAGTCTCATGCATCTCATCACCAATCCATTTTGGGCTATTTGTGTATGGAATTACGCTAAAGCAATAAACCCTGCCAGAATAGTAGTACACCCACTATTGGTTAAATAAATATTGTCCATTAGCAATGGAATAACAAGCATCAATAATTTACTATTTTTTGTTGTATAAACTAAGTTAAAAATTAGGAAAACAAAATTAAGCTTTTCTGTTCATTAATAAATTTATTTAGTGCTAGATTAAAATAATAGTTCCATCCGGACCGAAAAAAGAATAGGTTTAGAAAACTCATAAGCCGAAATTTTGGTTTTTGGTTCAATTTAAATAAAAACTAACCCAGACCGACCTGATCCATACACACCCTATTTAACACGTGTGTTGTATGCACTCGTAATACATGGTGGATATATAATATAGATATGATACATGTGAACTGATTATACACCTTGATATGTAGGATCAAGCTTAGATCGGAATCTATTAACTTTAATAGGGTTGAAAGTAAATAGTGAATTGGGATCAAAGAATCTCAAGGAATATATAAATTTTACTTATTAAGTAAATGAGAAAAAACTAAATATGTGGAGATTTAATGTCTCATATGCAAAAGGGAGAAGGTGGCCCATTTGATAATTTACATAGATTAAGACATGATTATATATTTACAGGCCCAGCCCAATGAGAGGCGAGGGGCGTGACGGGCCCGCTCTCGAGAGAGACTCACAATTGTTAAAAGAAATGTTTCGGTTTTATATATAATTTTGTTTTAAATAAAAGCTTACAAAATAATTTACTGGTTTAATAAAATGAGTACTAGACTATGGAATCAAAAGTTATTGGTTCAATTTTAATACTTGTGTTCTTTTTTTATTTTATTACTATTATAAGAAAAAAAACTTTTCTTTTTGCTTTATACGAGTCATTTTAATAATTTGTTTATTATTATTATTATTATTATTTTGTTTTGATCCAGTTTAGGCTTTTGAAAGTCAATCATATTGATAAAGTTGTCTATCACATAATTAGAACACAATTTGAGGGCCACATTTTTTACTCGTCCGAGACCCCAAAATTTTAAGAGATTCTCGAAGACGGAATTGCATATTTCCATGCATATGTTTGTGATTTGAATGTAGATTGTTTTACTTCATACATGGTTACTTGTATAGAATATGATGTATTTATACTAGATCAATAGTATGTGCTAAAGGTTCAAAGTTTCATGAACCGACCCAAACCGACAAACGTTAAAACCAGACCGTTTGGATCGCAAACCAGCCAACTTCGTGACTTATTGTAGTTTAGACACTGCGGTCGGTTTCAACGGTTTGTAAACACTAAACATCATACCTTATACATAATCTAGAACTTTACAATATCAAATATTAAGGTTTCTAAAACAAAACATAAACCATAGAAATTAAATTCTTAATTAAATTCTTGAAAATACAACTTTTGCATCTTATAGAAAATATCTTGATGCTATATGGTAATTTTTTTATCCTAGTGAAATTACAAAACTACCCCACAAAATCATGAATCAACTGACCACCAAAATGCTGTCCAAACTGATGCTCATGTTGTTGCAACTGTTGCACATGTTCCGCGTTCTGCCACAACCCCAACGTAAGCGAAACGGGCCCCACCTCACTCGCCTCAAACGCGGTTCGTGGGTAAGGCATCATGTTTGTATAGGACCGGTCCATGGTGGCTTGAGCGATCCGTTTCTCGTGGTCCCATAGTTGCTCGTTTGGTTCATTTTGACTATTGATCATGGTTAAGGCTCCGGAAGTCCTTGAACACTCGGGTTGTTGCTTGTTTGTCATTGAGCTCATGACCACGCGGCTCGTGTCTTGACCATCGGTTAGAGGCTTGTTTGAACTCGAGTCTGCTAAGCCTTTTGTTTCAAGGGTATGGATCTCTTCAACCATCGGCTTCCATATGCGCACACGAGCATTTATGAACCAGTTTGAAACCTATGTTAACAACCATTAAAAGTATTTTATATATACCACAATTTTTTGCTTTTTGAACTCGACCATATATTTTTTTTAGAACGACAGCTATATTAATACTTGTTGAGAGAGTGAACTCTAAATATAAGACAAAAAAAATATTTCTTTTATGTTTAAAAATATTATCTTATATGTGAGACAAAAAAATTATATTATTTTGAAAGAATCTAGTTTTTAATAATATATATATATTATATATATATATATATATATATTATAAAAATCTGAAATCTAGTTTTTTATATTGACATTATATGTATTATTAATTACTTAAAATGTAAAAACTATGTGAATCTAGTTTTTAATAAAATATATATTTTATTATAAATATCTGAAATCTAGTTTTTTTAATTGACATTCTATATATTATTAATTACTTAAAATGTAAAATCTATGCATTTGGATTGTTTTAAAAAGCTATAAACTATTTGTTAAAAAAAAAAAAACTCTATGATGAATGAATTATTGAAAAAAAATTATAAAAGAAAACTAATAAGTTATGTTTAGTTTGTCCAATCTAGTTTTTTTAATGACATTCTATATATTATTAATTATTTAAAATCTAAAAACTGTGTATTTGGATTGTTTTAAAAAGCTAGAAATTATTTGTTAAAAAAATTAAATTTATAATAAATGAATTATTGAAAAAAAATTATAAAAGAAAATTAATAAGTTATGTTTAGTTTGTCCCTCAACAAGAAAACCATTTGCAAACACATTTGCATTTGCTAAACCACCTAAACATAAAAAAAAAAGAAAAAAAGTTATATATTTGTTGCATATTAAACCAAGTTCTAACCTGATTTCGGGTCAATCCGGTTTGGGTTGCCAACATATGCTTGTCTGCATCCGAAGGATACCTAGACAAAATATAAGTTAAAAAATATAATATCATACTGTTGAAAATACATGATAATATACATAGAGAAAGCATAGAGCGTTACGGGTGAAGAAAATGGTCAAACAACCAAGCTTTCAAAACCGAGACGGCGCGTTCAGGAAGGCCACGTTGAGGCCGCCACACCGGATGTTGGATTCCATCACTAGATTTCCCATGTCTTTGAAACCCATGTTCCATAAACCTCAACGAGTCGGTAGTATTATTATTATTAGCATCAAAAGTTCTACTTAGAGAACACAAATCTTCAAAGGTTTTCTTCATTTGCACAAGTTGTTCCGAAATGGCATTCTTGACAAACTGAAAGTGTCGTGAAACCGACTTCAAAGCTAAAGAAACGTAAGGTGTCGCTGAAGTAAGTCCCGCAACTGTTTCAAAAGACGAAACCACCATTTGCATCTGTTGATGATACTGTTTGTATCTTTTGCATACCTTTTTGATACATAAAAAAATTTCATCTAAAGTTCTAAACATGAGTATCAAATTATTACAAAACCGTCACTAACGAAAGTTCTAGTGACACTTTAATCGTGTCGACTTTTTCGTAACAAAAAGTTTGATGGGATGGAAAACATAGCATGTGAAATCTCAATTATGTTGTGATTAAGGACTTATAAAGTGAACATATTGTGGGGTAACTACAGTTTAAAGTAGGTTTAATTCACCTTTTTATATAATCCATGCATCTTGTTAGATTTTAGACCATCCAAAAATTCTTCTTTTAAATATTAAAAGCGCGGGTTCGTTACGTTGAGGTTATTTCAAATTGGTATTGTAGTCTTTGTACAAATATGCTGCAACTATCTCATGACTATGGACCATTTGCAAACACATGTCAAAGATAATTGTTTACAAGTTACAACAAAAGTTATGACCAACAATCACCCTAATTGCATATATTAGTATATATAATATTTTGTACTAATTACTTTCCAAATATTTGATCTGCATTTACAAATATAAATAACCCAAAAATTTGAAATACCTAAATGTATACGTTCGCAAAAAAAAAAGAATATAAATAACACAAAATTGCGAAATACCTAAATGTATGTATGGAATCACAAAAGATTATAAAGAATGTCAAAGAAACCGCTTAAAACAAGTTTACCAATAACCTTCAATGGGGGTATTATGCTTTAGAGTTTGGATCAAATACAAATGACTTTTATTGTTAAAGGGGTACAAATAACCATAGTAATTATTATTACACTTTATTATTTTTTATAACATAATTACTCTAGTTATTTGTATGTTTAGTATTTTAATTTTATTTGTACAGGATCAAACCCATGTTTTCATACATATAAATCATGCGTTTTGTTTCGATAAAACTTATCATTAGAGTAAAATAATCAGTTTTTGATTATTAGTTTGAAGGTAGCTTATTCAAAGTGATTACCCATAATCATATAATCAAACCCTAACACCTTTTAAACCAATAACTAAAGGTTAATCATTAACCACAAAAGTTTAATATATAAGTCTAGATTAATACCTCTTCTTGCATGTATATTAACCTGGCCTTCTTTTGATGAAACTCTGGCAAATACGAATCCGAAAACGAGCTACTCCGGCCAGCAACATCTTCATTTGTACCCAACTCCCCCGAAACCCGACTCATTTCGACTTCAAGAATCTTGTGTGTGTTGTCACAAGCTTGATCAACCAACTCATGACCCCCAACATCACAACTCCCACTCAACAACTCTTGTGCGGGCGCCAAATACTTCGAGTTCTTAAGAATCGTAGCGTATCCGTAAACGGCCCAAGTGGGCCCATCGCCCGATGAGCAAAAGAAGCCATACCCATCAACTGTTTCGGGTCCAAACTCGTTACTTGCTCAACTTTCAACGTTTTTGGACCCGAATGTAGGTTCAAATTAGACGAAACTGGCGATAACGATAAAGACAACCCTTGTGTAACATAATCATTATTCCTGTTCACAAACCCTAATTGATTAAACTCCAAAAGATTGTTCCTTTGATGAACACGCGCCACGCCCGTGGCGTTGGTCACAACTTCTTGAAGCCCATTTTGGTAATATGGTGAACAAATCTTGTGTTCATTAATATTTTGTAACTCTTGAATGTTGTAACTTTGTTCCATATTCATCATACCAACACTCCAACTATTATTATTATTACTATTACTATTATTATTATTACCACCAGAACAAGATTCTTGATCTATAAAAGTATGGTGAGGATGTAACATTGCATTAATGGAATTAAGCATTTCTGGAGATAATGCATTCGGGTCATATGAAACGGGTCGTGGGACATCAAACTGTGAGTCTTGTGACAAATGTTGGTGCTTCGGGTCATCCGAACTTTGCTGAAATCGCAGTTTATGTCGCCGTAGCTTCTGTGCTACATGTGATTCCATTCTCAAACTGTTCATGTCCATTGAATTCACAGTATCATACAGATCAACAATTGTAAAGTTTCCTGCATAATAAATAAAAAAAAGAAAAAAAAAGCTTAAAATATGAAATTTGGCATTTGAAAACTAGAGGTGCGCAAACTCGGTTCGGTTACAAGGACTCTTAACCATAACCATAACCATAACCATAACCGACTGGTCCGTTAGCCATAGGTTAATTGTTTAATGTATTTTTTTTGTTCTAGTTGAAAACGGTTCAGTTACGGTGTTCTAAGCTCATTATTTAATTATAAAGTTTCAAAGTTGAAATATGTCAGTTCCAACCTCTGATAACAGTGTTCCAAGCTACGCTATAGACAATTCGGGCATAAATTTAAATTTTCGAAGCCAGAATATCGAAAGGTGTAAAAGATGGAAATAAATCTATAAAATTTAATAAAAGTATAAAACACAAGCATAAAAGGTTCGATTTGGTTTCGGTTAACGAAGACACTCACCATGATAATAACCATGATCAATGGTCAAAATAATTGTCCATTGTATAATTTTATTTTTTTTATAAATTTTCTTTTATTCTAGTTTAAAATGGTTCGGTTACCGTGTTCTAAGTTTGTTTCAAAGTTTTATAAAATGGAAATAAATAAAATTTTGTAAAACACAAAAATATACGTGGTTCCAAACTTGGTTACGGTGTTCCAAACTATGTTATAAACAAATACGGCATAAATTTAAATGTTCGAAGCTGAAATACCAAGATATAAAATTAAAATGCAAATAAATGTATAAAACCTTGAAAAACACAAACATACAAAATAATTAGTTTAGTTCAGTTTAAGTTAAAGTCAGTTAACAAAGACACATTAACTGTAACCGTAACCATAACCGAATAGTCAGTTAACCATATTCACTTAACCATAACCGTCCGTTTGCATAGTTTTGCTAACCACATGTTGAAAACCCTAAAAGCTTTAAAAGGTTTTAATATTAATAAAGCTTTTAATATTATATAAAGATTTAGTAACAAGTTAAAAGTTAAAGGATCACCTGGAAGATGAGATGAAGTAGGTGACGTTTACTAGTCGGAGAATGTAGAGATGGCGGAGAGAACGGTGGGTGGTGGTGGTGGAAGTAAGAGTGTGTTGAGGACAATGATTGCAAAGGTGATAATTAAGTGAGAAGTGCAGTTGGCTTTTTAGTTTTTAGATATCTTGTGTGTTACAGACCTATTGGGTTGTTAAAATACTAAATTGCCCCTAGTCGGCCATTTATTATGATGAAAGTGACATTATTTGTGTAGGGCCTACATGGATTTGATGTCTATTTATTGGACTCTTGATAACATTTACTTGCCAATTTTTGTGATTGTAATTAATACTATTATATAGAAAATTTTATAAAACTCAGGTTCGATTCTCACACAAAATGTTAGGTTTAACGTTAGAGTATGAGTGGCTTAATGAACGAAGAACGAGATTTTTGTGATATATGGTTCGATCTAGAGGGCGTCAGGATTTTACGACAAGTGGACGTTTAAGCTGGTGAGTTTTCATCGGAACTGAAATAATTTAGAGAAGCTTAGGGCTCTGTACGTTTGGGTGGGCCAGCTGTCGGTGCCTGTTGTCATTGGATCACTGCGTAAGAAGTATCTAGACAATTCCCTGTTTATTTGTTGTTCAAAAAAATATATGTGATCTGTTTAGAAATTTTTGATAACTTAATTGGAATTTTAAGTGAAAAATTTAGGATTTAAAGAGTTATGACATACACGTTTTATTTAGTAAATGGTATATAAGGACTTTAATAATAATGAAAGTATTTAAGCAATAGATTACCAAGTAAAAGTTTTGCTTGGCACTTGTCAATCTGTGAGGATGCAAGTTGTGATTTAGAACATATGCTTTTAAGTTAATTTACATTTGAATAGACTACAGCTAAATAATTTATACGTATATTTGTTTATTTAGGCACACGTGTGTGTGGTATTAAGTACGGAGTATTATCTTATCATAAAAGGAAGATTGATTTTTAAAAGGTATCCTTGAAACTTATTGATACTTATGGAGTTATGGCTTATGGGACAAGGAGGATATTATAATTATATATGGTGTTTGATTTTTGATAATAGTAGTTTTAAAAAGGATTATTGGATTTAAATAATCCCATATTTAATGGGTTGGTCAATAATAATCTCGTCTTCGGTATTTCCCGCTGACAGTCTCACATTTTCAATGTTTTTTGTTTTATAAACCAGCGTTAAAAAAACTTAACGGGGTTAAGTTTTTGCTGATGTGGCTGGTGAGTTGGTAGTGTCATAATCCTACATGGCTTTTCTCTTTTAATCCTAAAATGCAATTACTATATTAATCCTACAAAAACGGGCTGCAGGAGATTCGAACCTGCGCCTCCAGCACCACAGTCAACACCCACATGCATAAGCCAAATGATTTGAGTGATCCTTTGATAAAAATCCAGAAAAAGAAACTATATAACCATACATTCGCAACCCAAAGAGTATTATGAACCCTAGATCATCAATCGGCCAGGTCGTTATTTGATTGGCCGATTGAAATTAGGGCTATTAAAAAGTGAATGACGATGAACAAAAAGGTATAATTAGTTACCTATAAAGATAATTGGAAGAGGGTTAATTTGATCCCGGCAGTGACGGCGGAAGGGGCTCAAGAACACGCATCAAAACATCAATGATAATATAATTCATTATAGGGTTACTATAGGCGATGTATGTGAGGTTCTTTCTGAATGTTTAATTGAATTATTATGAACAATATAAAGTATATTGATTAACAGGTTACGTCGGTTCGTTCAAACGAGTAATACGAATCAATAATTGATCTCATTCCATGTTTATGGTGTCGGTGGACTCTTTATGGTATGCATAAGGATATGCAAGATTTAATTTCTAAGTTTAGGACGAGAATTATAGTGCAAGCTAGTGATTTGGGTATCCGGGTTCGCTAATCGGGTCGCGGGGTTGGGTCAGATCCAAGTTAATAAATCTGGATAATAGGATTTAATATAATAAAATATAGTAATTGCAAATCCAAAGGGAAAAGCCATGTAGGATTATGACACTGCCAACTCACCAGCCATATCAGCAAAAACTTAACCCCCGTTAAGTTTTTTAACGCTGGTCTATAAAACAAAAACATTGAAAATGTGAGACTGCCAGCGAGAAATACCGGAGATGGGATTATTATTGACCAATTGATGGGATTATTTAAATCAATAATCCTTTTAAAAATAAGTTATAGTGCTGTTATGATACATTATTTTATAAACTCAAATTATCAAGCACTTGATTGTGAGTATTTGAAGCTTCTATTTTTCATTAGTCTAGTTGTAGCTAAATACTTACGGTGATGGAATATTACGTGTAACGTGTGATGAACTTAACCATTAATTAACATGCTCAACACGTTGGAGATGCATTCATTTGCAATGAGATTATCCTATAATGAAAAACGTATGGTGGAGGAGCTGACAAAACATAATATGCAGCCACATGACATTCTATCAACTCTACGTGACTAAAATGACATAATTGTGTCGTGCTAAAAAAACGTATGCAATGAACACCAGAGAATACGTAAAGACAAGTACCAAGGATCAAGCCCAATGCAGAATCTTTTCACACTCTCGCATGATAAAAGTATGCTCATGGCATTCGCACAAATTCATCCACTAATTCTTCGGTGGAACTATTCTTTCTTCATCCATCATCATATAAGATACGGTGTGCGTTCTCGTATGTGTTAATAATATACACAACTTATTAAACAAGCAGACATAACTTTTCATTTGTTCAGATTGTTGTATAGCATTCACATTTATAACTCTAGAAAAGGAGGATAGTATTCACTTTACTTGGGTGTCATTAGACAAGTGCTACTAAATTGCTGGTACGGCCACATGTCATACTAAGAGACACAAACCTTGCTCTAATGAATGCATGTTAAGTTGTATAGCTAGTTGCTACTAAATTACTAAATAGACGTCATGCATTTCAGAAAATTACCAAGAGATGCAGGCAAAGCCTCACTTCACAAGGATATTAGGAATGTGTTGATCTACCATGGAGGTTGGTAAGTAACTCTCTTGTGGCCGCTATGCACGAGTACAGTTATGGGCGCTTTTATAAAATTTTAACCGTTAAAAATCCAAGTAATTAGTTCACTTCTCATATCCAAAATTTTTTGTTTGTTTTGACTATTAATTTTATATTTGAGAAATGAGGTTGGTATCAGACGTTTGATAACTCATAATTACACTAAAATTTAATACACATTATCTCTGTTTTTAAATTAAATAATATTTTTTATACATTTATTATTATCTTTTTTCTTTCCTTTGCTCAAATCACTTTAAAAAGTATTACAAATATTATAAGTTGTGGGCAGTGTAAACTTAAATTTAACTTTCTCACATAAGATTTTTTCTTTTATTTACTCGAATCACTCATAAACATACAATATAATTTACAAAACCCACTCACATATTTATAAAGAACGTTTGAGAATCCTCTTAGATACACAATTAAACAACCTCATCCAAACTATTAAATAATAGTAGCAATTTAGATAAATAGAAATTTTCTTTAATTTATGGTAAACAGTAAACTGTACTAACAAATATGACAAACATACCATTTTGAATAGAAAGAATTAAAATAACACAAATGAACAACAAACTTAACTCTAGCCATAAATAGTTTCACTATACCAGAAACACTGTAGTAATATAAATTTAGATTCTTGAGAGTAGTAGAGATTTAATGTTGTTGGTGTCCTATAAGGCTGAGGGGTGTGGGGCTTTAGCCGGGGCGCGAGAGCCCCTCCGCTCGCGCCCCCAGGCGCGAGCACCACACCACCGGGGCGCGAGAGGGGCGCGAGCACGAAAAACAAAGCAGCCGCAAGGGGGGTCGCGGGAGGTGTATGGCGTAAAGGGACTTGGGGAATGGTGAAAGAGACGTTGGAGTGTTTAAAATGAGCCGTTGGCTCTTTATTTAATAAAAAAAAAAAATTTTTTTATTCCTATATATTACCCATTTTATACAACACTTAACACAACTTCAAAAAAAAACCAAACTTACCCATTTCTTTATACAACACTTCCTATATATTACCCATTTCTTTCAAACTTTTTGTTAAAAACATGTCTGGAAATTGGTACCCAAACCTAGATTCAGATTATATTGACGAATTATGGTCGGCACCGGACCAAACGATGTTTTATACGGGGCCGCAAGAAACATCCGGCTTTCAACCATCCAACATACAACCGTCTCCTAACTTTGTTGTTCCAGAGACACAAGAATCACACAGTGATGCTGCGGGACAAAGAAGACGCGTCCACCGGAAAAAAACAAGTTGCAACGGACGGGTCGGGTTCGGCTTCGACTGGAAGGACGAAACGGAAAACCACTCCGTGGTCATCGGATGAGAAGGAAGCCCTGTGTCGGGCTTGGATAGTCACTTCTGAGGATCGGCGTTGCGGTAATTGTTTTAAACGTTTTTAAAAATGATTTTTAATAAAAAAGTTAAATGACTTACAAATTTATTTATGCATTTTGCAGCGGACTACCAAAAGAGCAAGGTCTTTTGGACAAAGGTTAGGGAGACGTTCTATTCGCTCGTTGGGAGTACAGAGCGGAACGCCGATATGATTTCGGGTCGGTGGACCGAAATCAGAATAATGTTTTTTTTAGTACTTTAAATTTTTTTTTAGATATTAATGTGTTTTTTTAATTAATGTGTGTTTTTTTAAATAATTTCTTGTTTTTTTAATAATACGTTTTTTTAATACATTTATAAAAAAATAAAAAAATAAACCGCTCGCGCCCCCTCTCGCGCCCCTCCACACCAGGGCCCGGGGCGCGAGCACCACAACCAACACCCATCTTATCAAGTTTCTCTCTCTGCCACACGTCACAATATTATTGGCTGGCGCCCCCACTCGCGCCCCCCCACACCCCTAAGCCTAAACCTTAAAGAAATAGTTAGCAACTGTTGTTCTAATAGTAATAGTACAAGGGCTATTAAGGTAATTGGTGGAAATCAAAGGTGATAAAAGCAGTGAAAGGAAAAGTGAGTTGGGTTGGGTGGCAGGAATAAATGCAGAGGATAGGAACCCATGGAAAACGGGGGTAAAGTGATGGAGTGAATTCAATACTAATTAAAGTAAACCCTACAAGTGTAGGGGTATATTATCACCATTTAGACCTCCAAAAGAATACATCTTGCTAGTTTTGAAAGAAAAGTAATGCTTAATTACAAGACCATGTGTTGGGTAGGGACTTTCTGTCTCTTCACGTCACTATCATGTAAGAAAACGAGATTTAAAACAGATTTTCATGAAACCTGGTTGTGAGTTAAAGCCTCTTACTGTCTCGTTAGGCTGAGGGGTGTGGGGGGGCGCGAGAGGGGGCGCGAGTGGGGGCGCCATCCAATAATATTGTGACGTGTGGCAGAGAGAGAAGCTTGATAAGATGGGTGTTGGTAGTGGTGATAGCGCCCCGGGGCATGGTGTGGAGGGGCGCGAGAGAGGGGGCGCGAGCGGTTTATTTTTTTATTTTTTTATAAATGTATTAAAAAAACGTATTATTAAAAAAACAATAAATTATTTAAAAAAACACACATTTTTTTGAAAATTCATAATAAAAAAAACATACTAAAAATTAAACAAACAATAATATTTAATAATAACACTAATCTAATACAAGATCATCTGGTCTCCTCGCCCACAAATGTTCAACCAACTCATGTCGAAGCTCCCCGTGTATCTCACGGCTCTTGATATTTGCTATGTTATGAAGTTTTTGTTGATCACTGATTGTGGACGGTTGTGGCGGAATGTCACCTTGGTAGTTTTGGCATATAGCTTTGCCCTCGTCTTCTAACGTCATGTTGTGTAGGATAAGACACGTGTAGACGACGTCCATTATCCTCTCCCGAGTCCAATAACGTATCGGGTTCGCCAGAACATAATATTGTTTTTTTATAGCTCCAAAAGCTCTTTCGATATCTTTTCTAGCAGACTCTTGCTTCTTTGTAAAATACTTCCGTTTGTCGGCGATTGGATCTGTAAAAGCTTGAACTAACACAGCCCATTCGTTGTAAATACCATCGACCAGATAGTACCCGTACTTGAAGAGTTCTCCATTTGCAACAAAAGATTGAGGTGGTTCAACCCCGTCGATAAGGTCGTTGATCAAATGTGACTGATCGATAACATTAAGGTCGTTATTTGACCCAGCAACACCAAAAAAAGCATGCCAGAACCAAAGATCCTGTGACACCGCCGCCTCAAGTATGAGGGTCGGCCCTTCATGATCACCACGGTGGAACTGACCTCGCCAGGCCGTTGGACACATAGCCCATCCAACATGCGTACAATCGATGCTACCTAGCATCCCAGGAAAACCATGTTTTTCTGCGTGCACCTCATATATGCGTTGGATGTCATACGTTGTAGGTTTACGCAGATATCTCCGAGCGTAAGTCGATATGACTCCTACGTACAATATATATTAGAAAATGTAATAAATATTTAGTAAAAAGTAAAATTAATGTTTTTTACCTTGGCAGAAAAAATGAAGGGATTCACGTGCAACCCTTTTCGACATCTGTAAATACTCATCCAAAGCGTCCGACGAGATGCCGTACGCTAATTGACGGATAGCAGCCGTGCATTTTTGAAGAGGTGTAAAACCGGGAAGACCCCTAGCATCCTCCCTTTGTTGAAAAAAGGGATACCGTGCCTCTAAATCACTCGCTATACGCGTGAACAATTGCCTGCTCATTCGAAAACGAGTTCGAAAATCCGACTCCGCGTATACCGGTTGAGGGCTAAAATAATGCCTCATCAAAGTTTCGTTAGCACCCGATCGATCACGATCACGAGGTGGTGCTCTAACCCTCGGGAGTCGGGGTTGATGGGCTTGATTTTGCAAGAGATTGACCACGGCTGCGGTCAAAACTCCCCCTACTTGAAGAAGCAAATCATCCTCTTCTGAGGAGTCGGAATCAGACGAGTACGACGACATTATTTTTAAAGGTTTCGAAGATAGGGTGATTTTGGGTTTTGTGTGTGGTATGTGATATTGGTTTTGGTTGTAGTATGTGAGAATGGTTGGAGTTTGATATGTGAGAATGGTTGGTGTTTGATATGTATTGTGATATATATAGATGATTTTATTAAAAAAAAAAATAGTTTTTTATTAATTATTTAAGCCTCCCAACGGCTCTTTCCTTTTCCCACAGCCCATAACGAGCGCTACCTCCCTTGCGCCTGCCTCGTTTTCCGCTCTCGCGCCCCTCTCGCGCCCCACTCGCGCCCCGGTGGTGTGGCTCTCGCGCCCCGGGGCGCTATCGAACGCCTTCTCGCGCCCCTCCTAGCGCTCCGCACCCCTCGGCCTTATATATATAACCATAACTAAGTTGTTGGTTATCATAGGTTTGTTTTGGTTGATTGTCCAACATCTATTTTGGTTCTTATTTTCGTTGAAAATAGCTCCCTTGGATAGGTCAAGTTGGGCAGTCGGCTGAAACACGTAAATTTTGAGGGACAAAATTTTTTTAATATACTTTTTTTATATATTTATAAAATTTGTTTTTTATAAAATAGGTATCAATATTAGTCATCTTATGCTCTTTGGCCCAAATTAAATTTAAATCATTAATATTCGTTTAAAAAAACTAGCTTATATATTTCGATACTCGTTAGGACATACGGGTCTTTTTATTTCGACTTGTCGAAGCATTTAAGTTCTCAAAAACGATCTTAAGTTTGATTACGATGTTCCATTGTCAATAATAAAGTTTCGAAATCCATACTTTTGAATTTAGTTTGTTTTATTTTATAACCATAAAATAATTGTGAAGTTTTTAAAATAGTAAAATACAACACAATGCTTGATGCACACACTTTTAAAGAGCTTATATGTGTGAGTGTCATATTTGAAGTCATCATCCTAAATTGTTAATTATTATAATTTAGAGAAATATTTTCAATTACTAATACATTGAAAATATTTAGAGAAATATTTTCAATTACTAATAAGTTAAAAAAAAAAATTACTGATACATTTATACGAATTGAAACAAAGGGATTGATAAATAGAAAAATTAAGTGTTGTGGTTGATATAGCGATGAAGATAAAGCCTCTTAAACTTATATAGTTTTTGGGTTCAACTAATGCGTTATTAAACTTATTATTGTATTAAGTTTGACCTGATTACCTAAGAACAAAGAAATAATGGTTTTTCTTTAATAATAACATACATTATAACTAGGCAGTTCGGGTTTTGAGATATGATTATAAAATATCACAAAGGTAATTAGAATTACAAACCTAAACCCTTCTCCTCGTCATTTGGTCATCTCGCAAGAGGAACAAATCGAGACTAGACGGTCTTGGCTTGGGTTTGAAAGCACAGTCGGTGAAAGGGGTTTACAACATGCACATATATTTGAAGTTAAATAGATTTAGCGAAAACACATGACCATTTCATCACAATATAAACTGGAAGTTGTATTAATGTCTCGCTTCAAAAGCGCTCTGAGATATGAAATCATGTTTAAAGTGACCCTTCAAACAAAACATTATCTCCGACATATTCAATTATTCCAGCCACAAGTACAATTTACTTAACTTATATATACACCTTTAATAACATACTTAAAACATGAAATTCAAAGTTTTTATCATGTTATGAAATCTAGAGATAATATATTAACCAGGTATTCAATTCTATAAAAGACAATTCCAACTTTTTAAAACATATAAATATAACGTTTGTGTTCAACTAATCAACCTGTTTGATACCAATATAATTAGAGATTAATTCCTAACATATTATATGTCTAATAGGTTTTGATGGTTGTAGTAATTTTCTTTAACCGAAGTTTTTTTTTTCCGAACTATAAGTTTTTATAAACAATCAAAACACCAAACAACAACCGCGGCCACCCATAAACTGCCTCCACAACCCGGAGAGTAACCCAAAACAACAAAACAACGTTATATAAGCTCAAAATTACACCAATTCAACCAATCTAAATATTTATGTCTCCAATAATATCTTTAACCAAATGCAAATATGAATAAAGTTTTTAAATAAATTGAAAATAAGTATGATAATATAAGTGTTGGGGGAGGGTCCATGTGCATCAAAATGTATGATGTAACAATTCATGACCAATCTAATCAAATCAACTATCCCAATCCCATCTTTTATTTGAAAAAGCAATTTTTTTTATTGTCAGCAAGTAATATATCTCAGAAATACATTTTGGAATTTGTGAACATTACATCATTCACACCTCTCTAAAGCAGTGCCTAGCGGAGTAGCCTGTAACAAGTCCAGATGACTTCTTTTGTTTTGTTTCTCTCTTCTTTTTTAACGATTAGTGGAAAAATAGTAGTTAAAACTAGACGTATTTGAGCATTTTATGTTATGTGGCATCTGCCGTCTAACCAATTTTTCGACATTAAGTGAGTGTAATGAAAAAATGCCCAAAAACTCTTCTCTCTCCTCCCCCTCTCTCTTACAAAACCCTCAAAACGTAAGCTATCATAACGTTATGCGTGTACATAACTTACTTCCGAAAGCGTCACCCATAATGCTTGGGGACGCTGTTCCCATGTATTATAGAACCAAAACGCCACCATAATGTTCTCACTCTGAATGGTCTAATAAGAGCATTCACGTTCTATCTCTTATTCTTTGTGATGGAATTTTATCTAATGTAAAAGGAGTGATGTAGTATATTTTGATCAAGTAGAGAGAAAATGCAACAAATTTTTTTTTATTTTGAAAATTACTGTTCACCTTGCATAATTTGTTGAGAGTTGTTTTAATCGGAGATGAGAAAAAAATGTAACTATAAAGATATATAAAATTATTATTTATTTAAACAAGAGATAGAGAAAATGTAATGATTTTTAATATAATTTTGAATTTGAAGATAGTAAAAGGAATGAGTGTTCTAATACCGAAACGAGTATTTTTAATACGAGATATTTACCGTTCATATTGATTTTGATGGTTTATGCCTGATCCACCTGGTAAGATCGTCTAAGAGCATTCTCAACAGGTTCTCAATATTATTGTGAATAAGTTATTTATATTATATAAAATAGTTATAAGTGGGTATAAGTGAAATAGAAAAAAAAAATTGTTTAGGAATGCATTCTCAACACCTTGCTGACAACTTTTTTACAAGACCTAACCTTATGTGCACAGGAGAACCCAAGCCCTCATTGTGAGTTTTACATAATATTTTTTACCTGTTGTACTTTATTCAATCTCAATATGTAACATTACTCGTTCGTTCTGTTAGTCATGTCATTGATATATTCTTTTCTAAACCAAACGACAAAAGGACCCTTTGATTTAATGTTTTGGAAGAAGACTTGTACCAATTGTTTTGTTCCAATAGTTACTTGTTTTACCTAGGTAATTATTTAAAATTTGTGTTTTTTACCTTTTGAGTAAATCATGGTTCATTTTTTTTAAATATATTCATTCATGACACTAAATCTATTATCTATTAGACATGAAATGACAAAAGTAGCCATGTCCATTTCATATTAGTTGAGCCAAATTATTTAGAATGACGAAATAATATGGACGAAAACTGAACGTAGCTCATATATATATATATAAATTAAATTGTATATATTATACTTCCAAATAATCTAGTTAGCTTAGTATCTCTGGGTTAAAATAGGCCGGGTGGCTTAGAGTAGTCGTGAGACGATCGGTGTAGGTTTACACTTACACTTCATCAACAAATGCTATTTCCGCTTAGATGGATGATAAGGTGATTAGTGTATAAACTAAAAGTTAATAAATTAATTTATATAAAATGTAATATTTAGTTGTTAGTTTTGTTAAGAAAAAAATTCAAATTATTCTGACATTGGTATGGTGATAAGGTGTTTAGATGTGAATTGAGTGTTCAAATCTTTAATCCCTAAAGTGCATAACATTCACCTTAAAAAACAGAGATAGAGAATCTGTATTAACAAATAATAATATAAAAGGTAATTGAGAAATTAAGAAAGACTTGAGAGTAAACAAAGGTTAAAGAGGGAGTGATGACGTACATCACTGTGTACGTAGTTGTTGTAGAATCTCAGTTTTATTATTATATTGTTTCGGATTCCAGATTTTACAACTTCGAGATAATTCAGTTTTATAAAAAGAAAACTTTAGGTGTAGAAACTATTTTTGCACACGACTAACAGATGAGTGTGGTTAGAGTGAGACAACATTGCTCTTTAAATTTAGAAGTGCGGTAATCTAAATGAAAAGAAAAGTCGTCATTCAAAAAGAAAGGAACCGATTTATTCCTATGTCAACTTGTATCGGAGGATAAACTTGTCCCACAATATAAATTTTTTTTATAACCGGTTAGAACAGTGCCAAAAGTCTTCAATTTAATAAGGTGGCCGTCTTGAGTTCAAGTCCTAATTGAGACAAAAAAGAATATGAGGCTCGAGTTGAGTCAAAGGATTTTCTCACCTATGGTTGATTTCATGATCGGGTAGGTCAGTGCCCGTTAGTAATTCAAATTGACCATTAAAAAAAAAACAATAGTTTTTTTTTTCTTTAGTTTTTTAATCTCAATATGAGAGGAATATAGAAAAAATACTGAAAAAAATAATAGCAAGTATATATTAGTATAATCCTATTATAAAATTGGGCGAGGCTAAAGTAGTGTTGTAAAATTGCTAGTCGGGCGGTAAGGTGGGGACTAGTGATTAATCGGGATTAATTAGATCTAATTAATCCCTAATCTCAAGTAGCATTTTTTGGTCACTACCGGTCTCAACTACTGAAGTGGCTGATAACGATCCCACATATTGTCGTATGTTTTCCCAACGGTCAGCAACTGTTAGAATTCTAACGTTGTTCGTTGCAGGTCGTCGGAAAAACGTTTTTCGCTTAAGAAAAAAAAACTTTTATTGCTAGTAGTGTTTATTGTTAGTAGATTGTGTGATTATATTCTTTTTGTGTTTTGAATATTTATAAAACGAAGGTATTGTATATTTTTAAATAACATATAAACCCCTAATACCTTGTCAAGTTGCATATATATACCTAAAAATAATCAACATACCAACCTTTATATATTCAACTCTAAATTAATGATACGCAACACCAAGTCTTATTTTCCCACCATTTTCCACTTTATTTCGTACAACCTTAATTACACATGTTGAATTGATTCATTTAGTTGAATGCATGCACATGTGACATGTTGGTTGTTTGGTTGGCTACATATAAAAGTTATTTAAATTCTAAAAATAAGCTATTTATAGCGCGCGCGTACACATACACACACATATATATATATATATATATTAGCACGTTTAACATTCGATTAGAGTTAACTTCGGCGTACTATTTTGTATAAATTTTAAAATTGATTACGGGTTGAAGATAACTCACTTAGATAATTTCATATAAGGTTGCTCGCTTATAAGCTCTAGTAATTTCTCATACCCAGCGTTGATTTCATATCTGCATTTGTTGTATATATATGAGTAGACCGTGTTATTTGAGACTTTTATAATTTGAAGACTTGAAGTCGTTAACATGTTATTTTAGTCTTAAATAAAAAAAACATAAAAAGTTACTTAAAGTTAAAGGAAACGAGCAAATTTTAGGAGTCATAAGCTTACTCAAGTTGAATACATGCTAGATTCTGGTTTGGGTTGGACACTTTATTTTAAGCCAGCTTAGTTCATATTGTTGTTGACTCGAGTCTTAGTTGATATTAGCTCGACTCGACACCTTCGGTTTCTTATCTTTTTTGGTTTTATATTGGTAGCTTGGCACGTTGGGACTTTATTGATTTAAAAAGTTATTAACATATCATCATAGAAACAAGATAACTTAGAATGTCATAAGTTTACTCGAGTTGAGTATGAGCTAGCATTCGTCATACTGAACACGACAACACGTTATCTCAAGCTAGCTCGTTTCGTATTGTTGTTGACTCAAAGTGCCAGTTGATTTTAACTCGACTACGACTCGGTTGTTAAATATCCCTACCATCAACCGGTTGTCTGGTTGACATCAATTTGCTTGGTTAAGAGACATTAAATACAACATGTCACCCTCTCATCATTTTATGGACTGTTGAAAAACTCACATTTTTTTCTTTGGATTTTAATTTTATGTTGACTATGATTCAGATGTATTTAATAAGCAACTTGCTTTTTTATTGAAAAGGTGTTTTTATATTATTATTGATAACCAATTTATGTTTATTTCTATATAGTAATAACCATGTATTGGTCACAGTATATAACTATAGCTGATTGAATAAAAGTTTTGTTATAAAAATCACTATTAGTTAGTTGTTAATGACAACTACCAATGGGGTTCGTGGTTAATTGGTAAAAGCAAATTCTTTAAACACTTTGGGTCAGCAAGACGAGAGATTTTGAGTTCATGTCTCATAGACGACAAGAATTAAAAAAGAAATTTGCCATAAAAAAAATTGTTAACAGAAACTCTAGTTAGTATATATATCATGTTCGGTATGAGCCAAATTTAAGTAGAGATTCATAAAAAAAACGGTATAAATACATTATACATGTTTCTTTTATTTTAGAGTTAAGTGTCATTTTCGTACTTGTGGTTTGTTCGATTACACAGCTTTAGTACCGTTTTTAAATTTATTGCAAATGACTACTTCAGTTTTCAAAAACATGCAATTTCAGTAACTTTTTGTCCGTTAAATCAGGGGTAAACTGATAACTTCATTATTTTTCTTATTTTTAACAGACACTTAACTCTTTATTTTAAGTATGACACATAAAACGATTATTGTAACTTCTATTATATATCTACCAAACACTACATACAAACATTGATAATAGTATTCTCATAATTTTCTATTTGACACCCTCATTTTAGTATCTTCTTTTTCTATGTGCGTTATACTTTAACTACTAAACACGTTGATACTTTGTATTCAAGTCGATTTTGGCTAGTTGTAGACAATTTTGTCTAATTTGTAACGACATAAAGTTTAATTAATCTATCACTATCTATGTATTGTTACTATGCATAATTTCTACCAACTTCTATGGTTGATTTTAACTTTGAGTTGACTTTTCAAACATAAATATCAAAGTATCAAACATGAGATCATATCAAAGAAAGTCAAAGACAGTTCAAAAGCTTTTCTCGTATCAACGATGTCTGCGCCGATATTACAATCAAAGTCAAACATCGCATGTACATGGTTGAATAATGTTTAGTAAACAAAACTCACCAACTTTCATCATTTTCAAGTTTCAAAAGAATTCTCGTATTTTGTTGATTAACTGGCTTAGATAAAATCGTATATGTTGTGACAGACGTAAAACTTTTTGATTTTGTTGTACTCGCTATTATAACTAAAAATAAAATCCAACGATATAGTTGTGATATAACTAAAAGAGTATTAAAACGTGTTCATTATATTGTTTTTTTTTATTTTGCAATACTTAACTTTCATTACACCGGACATTTCACATGCGCATAATTAACATGTTTGTTTATATATGCATGATCTTTGAGAATCACACTTTAATGCTCACTAAGCATATTTTCTATAACACTTGAGGGGCCTAAAAGTCTCCATGACTTTCTCAATCGATACATAGTCATACGATAATTTGGTATCATGTGTTTTTGGGAGATAAAAGTTTTATATTTTTCTTCTAAGCATTGACCGTTAAGATTCATTAAGATTCATCGTTCTCAAAGCTTTAAACGTGCATCCATTCTCTAATATGACAACGTCAACATCAATTACCTTTCAAATAACCGGCCAGGTATAACAAAGCAAATTAACATGTTAGGATTGATATTCACTCTGTTCGAAAACAATTTAGCGTTGAAATAACTACACGTTCTACATTTTTCTTTAAGCTCGTAATACACTAGTATCTTCACACAAATTTAACAATTTCATTTAAATTTGTTCGACATTCTAACAATGTATACAATTATACGTGTATAAATATTTGACCACAATTAAATATTTATCATTATTCTTTATTCTGATGAAGCTTATAATTTAGATTACTTAAGTTTTATTCTTTCTTTATTATCTGATTTTATCTTCTTATAAAAATAAGTAACATAAAAACAAAAGTACAAAACAATTCTTAACCCACGTTGTTCACAAATGACTGTGGTGTAGAATTTATTCCTTTAGTTTCAACTTTAATAAACTAATTTTCCACTTCCACTTGTGCACATGATGTTGGACCAATACGCCTAGTATGTAAATTTTGGTACCAACTGTTTGTTCATTTTCAATTGAATCACAAAAGAAAAGTGTACAGAGAGAAAATAAATATGCAAAGCTACACGATAGTCATCCTAGAATTGTGCTCTCTAAACATGGAAGGAGATAAATATATAAAAATAAGAGATAAGACTAAATGATAGTCAATGTCCAGGAGGTAAAATAGGCGGCAATTTACACTCCCCCTCAAGTTGGAGCGTGTAGGTTCCGAACGCCCAACTTGCCAAGAAGAAAGATCAATTGTTGCGAACCCAAAGCCTTGGTGAATAAATCGGCGATCTGTAGTTTAGTGTCAATACTTTTTGGTTGTATTTCCTTTGACTCAACCCGTTCTCTAACAAAGAAACAATCCATCTCTACATGCTTTGTACGCTCATGATAGACCGGGTTGTTGGCAATGTGTCTAGCGGCTTGATTGTCACAAAAAAGTGGTGTCGGTTGACTTTGATGTAGGCCAAGTTCGCTTAGTAACCAACGCATCCATAACACTTCACTCACCGTGGTCGCCATGGCACGATATTCTGCCTCAGCCGAGGAACGAGAAACCACAGATTGTTTCTTGGATTTCCATGAAACGGGTGCACCCCCTAAGAGAAGCAAATAACCTGTTCTTGACCTTCTTGAATATGGACATCCAAGCCAATCCGAATCACTGTATGCCATGAGGTCCGATCCACCTTCTTTTGGTAACAAGATTCCTTGTCCCGGAGTGCCTCTTAAGTACCTTATAATTCTTGTGGCTGCTTCCATGTGACTTTGTCGCGGGTCGGATACGAATTGACTCAACACATTTACGGAGTAGACAATGTCTGGTCGGGTGGCATGCAAATAAAGAAGCCTCCCTACGAGCCGTCTGTATTGGCTAGCATCCACTCTTGGCTCTTCATCATCTTTTCCCAACTTCAAGTTTTGTTCCATAGGAAATGCACTCGGCCAAGAACCTAGGACCCCACAATCTTCTAGTATGTCAAGCGTGTATTTGCGTTGGCTTAGAACTAAGCCTTCTTTTGTCCGTGCCACTTCAATCCCTAGAAAGTATTTCAGATTTCCAAGGTCTTTGATGCTAAATCTCTTATTGAGGTAGTCTTTCGTCTCATTGATCTTTGGTGGATTGTTTCCCACAACAATAACATCATCGACATATATAAGGGCTGCTACAAAGATGGCTCCTTCTTTGTAAATGAAAAGAGAATGGTCAGCCTTGGATTGCTTGAAGCCGAGCACTAAGAGGGCCGAAGTGAATTTTTGGTACCAGTTTCGAGAAGCTTGTTTAAGA
This sequence comes from Bidens hawaiensis, assembly GCF_021521415.1. Lineage (NCBI taxonomy): Eukaryota > Viridiplantae > Streptophyta > Magnoliopsida > Asterales > Asteraceae > Bidens > Bidens hawaiensis. The sequence continues at coordinate 382,967 of NW_027492849.1, read as the reverse complement.
CCGTATAGTGATTTTCTCAATCTGCAAACTTTGTTTTCCTTTCCTTTATCGAAACCTTGTGGGATATTCATGTATACCTCTTCATTGAGATCTCCGTGTAGAAATGCGTTGTTCACGTCTAGCTGATGGATAAGCCAATCTTTCTTGACTGCCACAGCTAGGAGGGCACGAACTGTAACAAGTTTGGCGACGGGAGCAAATGTGTCATGAAAGTCTACTCCTTCCAATTGCGTGAATCCTTTAGCTACGAGCCTCGCCTTGTACCTTTACACTTCTCCATTGGGTTGAAATTTCACTTTATAAACCCATTTAGAGTCTATGGCCCACTTTCCCTCTGGTAAGGTTTCGAGAGTCCATGTTCCATTTTCTTCTAGCGCTCGTATTTCTTTCTGCATGGCCTTTCTCCAATTTTCATCCTGTACAACTTGTTTGAAAAACTTTGGCTCATCAATCGAGCCGATGGCCGCCAAGAAGGCTTTATGAGAGTTAGAAAATTGTTTATAAGAAATAAAATTTGCTATGCTATGTACCGTTGAAGGTTCTTGACCGGCAGTAGGTAATGCATTATCGATGGATGGTGGGAGATCAACAACGAAATCGTCTAGCCGTTTTGGGCGGGTTCGATTTCTTTGTTGTCTTATTGGTTCAGACTCCTCATGGACTATCTCTTCCATCATTTCGGCTTGAAGATTTTGTTGGGCATTAGGTCCACTATTAATAGTAGACTCATGTGATCTGTCTTTATTTTCATTTTCAGTTTGGTGGCTTTGTTGTGTGGGAAGTTCATTGGTAATAGGAGGCCCATTTTCATTTTGATCAGGCTCATGTTCTTTTTCATGTTGGGATGTGTTACTTGAGTACAACGTTTCTGGCCCACTTTCATGTGATTCGCCCACGTTTGGACTTCCAGTTTGGCTTGTTATCTCACTGGTTCCATCAGTAGGTGTATAATACCAAGGGGGAAAACTAAATAGTTTGTTATTTTCTTCTTTGTCAATAGGCTTAGAGTTACCATAGGGAAATATACTTTCAGCAAAGATTACATTCCTTGACACCACTATTTTATCATGAACCGTGTCATATATTTTGTACCCTTTCGTTCCCGGTGGGTAACCCAAGAATACTCCTGGTTTCCCCCTTAATTCGAATTTGTCTCCCTTGGTGTCGGTATTTAGGAAGTAGGCGAGACATCCAAAAACCTTCATGTGCTCATAATCGGGTTTTCGTTCGTATAGGATCTCGAACGGGGTCTTGTTGTCAGTGGTCTTCGAAGGAAGGCGATTGATTATATAGGCCGCGGTCATGACACACTCGCCCCAAAAACAGATTTACCTCAAATCTAAGGGCTCGTGCAGTCTCGAGTAGGTGCCTGTGCTTGCGCTCCACAACACCATTTTGTTGTGGCGTGTGGGGGCAAGTCGTTTCAACAATCATTCCTTGTTCGGCATAAAAATCATTCATTCGATTTGAAATAAATTCTCCCCCGTTATCACAACGAATTTGCTTAATTAACTTTCCAAATTGGGTCTTAACCATTTTGTGAAATCTTATTATCCGGTCACCTGCTTCAAACTTATGTTGCAAAAGGAAAACCCAAACGGATCGACTATAGTCGTCCACGATTGTTAAAAAATAGCTTGCCCCCGTAAGCGACAGATGTCTATACCTCCCCCATATGTCACAATGAATTAATTCAAAGCATTCCTTGCTTTTAATAGAGCTAATTTGGAAGGGTGATCGGGTATGCTTAGCCTTAGCACACGAATCACAATCCACGGTTTTAAAAGAAATGTTCTTAACAAAATCAAAGTGAGAGAGTTTGTTACTAGATGTATGGCCTAGTCTTTTGTGCCATATGTCGGTGGTGGACATCATTGCCTTCCTTTTATTATCTACCATCTCGATCCGATATAACCCGTGCTTGCATTTACCCACTCCAATCACTTCCTTGGAACGCAAGTCTTGCATGTAACAAAATTCGGGGAAAAATGTTATGGAGCATTGTTGCTCTCTTGACAGGCGGCTTACCGATAATAGATTGCATCTAAATTTCGGTACATGCAAGACTCCTTTAATAGTAGTTCCATTTGGCAAATGACAGTTTCCTCTACCCTCGACGGGTATGGAATCACCTTCGGTATCATAACAGGAGACTCATGAATGGATATTGTTTTACCTTCTAGCCATTCGGCTTTGTGTGTTATATGCTCGGTGCAACCCGAATCAATTATCCAATCATCACTTTGATTAATCTTGCCTGCCATGTTGGCTTCTTGTGAAAGCTCATCCATGTTGTGCCCATCAAAACCGCAGAGATCACAACATCCTCTCCGTTCAGTTTGGTTGTCTTCGGAAGCGTGAATATAGAATGGCGAATTGGTGCCGACGTAGGTTTCTTCCTTTTTCTTTCCATCGGCCATGATTGCAGATCAGAGTACAGCGATATGTATTTTTTTTTGCGTTTGTTTATTGAGCGATTTAGGATCTTCGCTCTGATACCATGTAAATTTTGGTACCAACTGTTTGTTCGTTTCAATTGAATCACACAAGAAAAGTGTACAGAGAAAAAATAAATATGCAAAGCTACATAATAATCATCCTAGAATTGTGCTCTCTAAACATAGAAGGAGATAAATATATAAAAATAAGAGATAAGACTAAATAATAGTCAATGTCCACTAGGTAAAATAGGCGGCAATTTACATAGTACATAATGTATTCCATTGTATCCTATCCCTTAACATAGTGGGTTATGCCTTTGTATATATTTGTACAATAGGAGGATTAATGTATGACTAAACAAATGTAAAAGTAATTCCAAGTTTTATCATTACATATATTTTCAAATTTTATATTCACTTGTTTAGAAAAGTGATGATAAGACCACGAGTTATGATTCATTTTTATTAATCTCCTTAACTCGTGTAAGGCCCCGAACCCGGTAGCCCTACTTTAACGTCGGATTTACTCATAAACACAGTTCTTACAAATCAGAGTTCATTAAAACTTTCGCGGAATATAAAAACTTTCATGAAACGTTACAGCAATCCAAAACTTGCCTTAATTAAACATTATTGTCTTTCAAAATAAACGTCAATTACATTAAAACATCTTGAGTCTTCAGATGCCAGTCTCCTATTCGCCCACCATGTGCCTGCTCAAGCTAGCTGTCTCATTCTACTCACCTGCGTGCATACTAAAAGTCAGCTACGCTGAGTGAGTTCTAGTTAATCGGACGCCACACAATACATACACATACATACATATCTGAAGATACATATCCATACTTAACCAATTACCCTTCTGTTCTACATACATACTTACTACCATACGTACATACATATCTACAATCACTAACCTCAGTCTACCGAGAGTACGTTCATAGTCCGCCGTCTATACCTGTACTCAAGGTCGTGAACACGTAAAAGGTCCGCCGTCCTTACCTATGTTCACCATTCATGGTACGTACAAGGTCCGCGATCCTTCCCTATACCATCATACATCCACAACACGTACAAGGTCCACGATCCTTCCCTATGTTGCAACCTAATTCATAGCACGTACGTGGTCCGCAGTCCTCCCCCATGCTAAAGCACGTATAAGGTCCACAGTCCTTCCCTGTGCTGACGCCTACCTATATTACGTATAAGGTCCGCAGTCCTTATCTACGTTACGTATAAGGTCCGCCGTCCTTATCTACGTTGGCGTCTATCTCCTATAACACGTATAAGGCCTACCGTCTCTATCTACGTTTATATCTATCATCTACATCACGTATAAGGCTGGCAGTCCTTAACTACGCCATCACCAGCCGAGTCTATGTCCGACAGAAGCTAGAGGGATTTGCCATCCTAACTTACTATGTCGAACGTAGAACTCACATACCATTCGTGTACCTGTATACACATACTTCACATATACAATAATTACATTATAGCATAAAAACATTCTAGGCGTTATTTACATCCTTCATTTAACAACCATACCCCTTGTCGTTACGTGCAATATCCGAAGATCGTTCACGCCCCGACAAGTATTCATTTGTAATATTCATACATCTTCGATATATAATATTCGTACATTTATTTTTAACCTGACAGTACGTGCAATATCCGAAGATCGTTCGCGTACCGACAAGCAATCATTCATATCCATCACATATATCACATATGGCATACACTTATCACTTAGGATAAATGTATTAACAACACATCGAGTATGCACACAGCCCCGAAAACATAACAAAGAATGGGGCTAGAAACTCACCTGAACTCTGCTTCTTCCTCTGATTGTTGTAAATCCCTTCTTTAACTGTGCTCGGCTGACTGTATAAGTTACACGTATCAATACTCGCCTGATCTAATCTGGTGGCCTAGTATTAGCTTACTTTTACTTATCGTTTTAATCTATTCTCTAATCGAACTTGACTTTAGGCGAAGTTAAACCTTAGGCGAACTTAGCTTTAGGCGAAGTTAAACCTTAGGCGAACTTCGCTATAGGCGAAGTTGTTATCAGGCGAACTTGGCTTTAGGCGAAGTTGTCATCAGGCGAACTTGGCTTTAGGCGAAGTTGTCATCAGGCGAACTTGGCTTTAGGCGAAGTTGTCATCAGGCGAACTTAGCTTGCAGGCGAAGTTCATCAGGCGAACTTAGCTTGCAGGCGAAGTTGTCGTCTGCAGCTACTGTTCGTTCTTAAATCCCTTAATCACCTTCGTTTCTTAACCAAATAACTCGATTTAGGTACCCACGGGATCGTCTGACCAGCGCCTACAAACCTCAACCATCAAATCGACCTAACATCGATGTTTAAAGGGTGCGATTTAGGCATATAGGTTACGGATTCTTTTTATCAATCAATTAACCCATCAAATCATAACCATTTTCAGTAAGATTAGCTTTGTTGGATTCGTTTTTACCATACAAACTCAGATCTATCAATTCTCAAATCAACCCGAACCTACACGAACGATTTCTAACTATAAACGTACCTTGAACGAGTCGAACTACGAACACGGAAGCCTTGATGTTGTTTTGGTCCGTCACAACGTTCCAGCACCAACAAGCTCGGGTTTTCGCCTTCGGATCTTGGTTCGGGTCGTGTGTGTTTTGGGTGTGTGTGTATGGAAATGAGGATTAAGTGGTGGTTAATGGTATTTATATTTAGGGATCATGGGCTTAAGCCCATGGACTCTCCTTCCTTCTTTCATAACCCAAGTCCATAACCCATATCCATTACCCAACACTAGCCCGACCCATACCAACTCCTACTCTATTTATTTATTTCCCGATAACCCGAGTAAACTTTCCCTCTATTATTAAGTAATATAATTAATATCATTTTGGAAATTTCGGGATGTTACAAGTCTTCCCTCCTTAAAGAGGTTTCGTCCCCGAAACCAAACTTATTCCCTATAAAAGGAAAACTTCTTATATTTACACACTTTATCGAATCGCCTTTGCCTTGTGGGTTATCCTTCTTACTCCCGACTTTGCAGCCATCGAATGGTGGTCATGTGTTTTAGCTATTTAAGATAGCTCGTCCATGAGACCCTCGATGTACCAAGACTCATCTCATCCTTCCAAGGCTTCGATTAGTACTTTTAACACTATTGTCTAAAACAACCTTTCATCATAGCATAATAATCATTCATAACCAACCTCAACATATTACACGTCACTGATAAACATAAGTTTTAAACCTTAACACAAAACAAGTCCTTAAGCAAAAGTAACTTAATAAAACCATTGCATGAGCAATTATTCCTTCATCAGGTGTTCCTCTCTGCAGTTTCCCCAAGTCTTTATCCTTTCGCACCTCCCGCCCCTGATTCCTTGCAATCCCTAGCCATGTGGTCAGCTTTTCCGCATTTGAAGCACTTTGGACGATCAGGGCATTCTCGGGAGTAATGCCCACTCTTTCCACACCGATAGCACCTGTCTGTCCCAGTCCTGCATTCTCCCTGGTGCACTCGCCCACATGTCTTACATGCATCCTTGTTCCCAACCTTGGCCTTCCTCTCATCAGTTGTTGTCACCATCTCGCCAGACCGCTTAGCAGAGGTAGCCCATTTCTTCTCCTTCTTTTCCTCCACCACCACATCGTCCTCAGCCAGGTCAGCATAAACCACTTCTGCCAGTTCAACAGCAGAGTCAAAAGTAGCAGGTTTATTTGCCCTGACTAACATGCGGACTTTTTGTGGCAATCCCCTCACATAACATTTGATTCTCTGGACCTCAGTGTCAACCATATCAGGCATCAACCTAGATAGTCGGTTGAATTCAGTAGTATACTCACGATGCGTCATCGTACCGGCCTTTAAATTCAGGAACTTCATCTCCGTCCTTTCAACCTCGGCATCTGCACAAAACTTCTTCATCACCAACTCTTTCAGATCGTCCCATCTCAACGCCTTGATCTCATCCCTAGTCTTTCTCTGCTCCACACTTTCCCACCAATACATAGCTTCTTCCTCAAATGACTGAGTAGCATACCCCACAGCTTGGTCGGGACGGCATTCGCTAATGCGGATAATCTTGTCCATAGTGGTTATCCATTGGAGAGTAGCGATTGCGTCTCCCAACCCAGTCAGCTTTGGCGGGTCGCATCCTTTGAAGGACTTATAGTTGCACCCATCTTGGCCTCTTTTCCTGTCATCGACCTTCACATATTTATCCTCACTCGATGCCTCTCTTTCTCCTTCCCCATCCTTCCTACCATCACCACCTGCCCCTTCAGCAGTTCGTTCACGGCTTCCAGCAGATCTTTCGGGATTCAGGTTCTTCACAGCAGCAACTACAGCTTGAACAATGGTTGCTTGAACTGCAGGGCTAAGTTGAACCTCTTCGTTGTTGTTCTGGTCTCCTCCAGCCGCGCTTCCTTCATCTTCGGTGTGGGAAGCTTCTTCTACCGAGGGTTGCCGGACAAGACGAGGCCTGCCACGACGTCCAGTGCGACCCCCAGTTCCAACAAATTCTCCAACTCCAGCCATTAGTATTCTAAAAGGGAAAACACAAACATCATCACTCAAGGAACTATTTAGTACAAGGATAGCAAGGCTAACAGGTAATAACAGTGGCCAGCTGTGACTAGCTGATCACGTTGCTTTCCGTGTCCTATACACTTCCCTTTATGAGTCTCTTTGTGCTGGTTCTACTTAAGCAGTTAGTCAAATCAAACAATCAATTATTCCTATCCCTAACCTGCACTCATTCTTCATTTAGCAAATAAGCCAACATTAACATACACCATTTACCATACACTTTACCTTTTACTGAGCTTGCTTGAGTGACACATGGCTATCTTGAACTGGCATCTCTTTCTTTCTCATTTTAAATCTCATTCTCTGTTCGAGTCTAAGCATGTAGGATGCTTAAATCTCTCGAACTTATGCTCTGATACCAACTTGTAAGGCCCCGAACCCGGTAGCCCTACTTTAACGTCGGATTTACTCATAAACACAGTTCTTACAAATCAGAGTTCATTAAAACTTTCGCGGAATATAAAAACTTTCATGAAACGTTACAGCAATCCAAAACTTGCCTTAATTAAACATTATTGTCTTTCAAAATAAACGTCAATTACATTAAAACATCTTGAGTCTTCATATGCCAGTCTCCTATTCGCCCACCATGTGCCTGCTCAAGCTAGCTGTCTCATTCTACTCACCTGCGTGCATACTAAAAGTCAGCTACGCTGAGTGAGTTCTAGTTAATCGGACGCCACACAATACATACACATACATATCTGAAGATACATATCCATACTTAACCAATTACCCTTCTGTTCTACATACATACTTACTACCATACGTACATACATATCTACAATCACTAACCTCAGTCTACCGAGAGTACGTTCATAGTCCGCCGTCTATACCTGTACTCAAGGTCGTGAACACGTAAAAGGTCCGCCGTCCTTACCTATGTTCACCATTCATGGTACGTACAAGGTCCGCGATCCTTCCCTATACCATCATACATCCACAACACGTACAAGGTCCACGATCCTTCCCTATGTTGCAACCTAATTCATAGCACGTACGTGGTCCGCAGTCCTCCCCCATGCTAAAGCACGTATAAGGTCCACAGTCCTTCCCTGTGCTGACGCCTACCTATATTACGTATAAGGTCCGCAGTCCTTATCTACGTTACGTATAAGGTCCGCCGTCCTTATCTACGTTGGCGTCTATCTCCTATAACACGTATAAGGCCTACCGTCTCTATCTACGTTTATATCTATCATCTACATCACGTATAAGGCTCGCAGTCCTTAACTACGCCATCACCAGCCGAGTCTATGTCCGACAGAAGCTAGAGGGATTTGCCATCCTAACTTACTATGTCGAACGTAGAACTCACATACCATTCGTGTACCTGTATACACATACTTCACATATACAATAATTACATTATAGCATAAAAACATTCTAGGCGTTATTTACATCCTTCATTTAACAACCATACCCCTTGTCGTTACGTGCAATATCCGAAGATCGTTCACGCCCCGACAAGTATTCATTTGTAATATTCATACATCTTCGATATATAATATTCGTACCTTTATTTTTAACCTGACAGTACGCGCAATATCCGAAGATCGTTCGCGTACCGACAAGCAATCATTCATATCCATCACATATATCACATATGGCATACACTTATCACTTAGGATAAATGTATTAACAACACATCGAGTATGCACACAGCCCCGAAAACATAACAAGGAATGGGGCTAGAAACTCACCTGAACTCTGCTTCTTCCTCTGATAGTTGTAAATCCCTTCTTTAACTGTGCTCGGCTGACTGTATAAGTTACACGTATCAATACTCGCCTGATCTAATCTGGTGGCCTAGTATTAGCTTACTTTTACTTATCGTTTTAATCTATTCTCTAATCGAACTTGACTTTAGGCGAAGTTAAACCTTAGGCGAACTTAGCTTTAGGCGAAGTTAAACCTTAGGCGAACTTGGCTTTAGGCGAAGTTGTCATCAGGCGAACTTGGCTTTAGGCGAAGTTGTCATCAGGCGAACTTGGCTTTAGGCGATGTTGTCATCAGGCGAACTTATCTTGCAGGCGAAGTTCATCAGGCGAACTTAGCTTGCAGGCGAAGTTCATCAGGCGAACTTAGCTTGCAGGCGAAGTTGTCGTCTGCAGCTACTGTTCGTTCTTAAATCCCTTAATCACCTTCGTTTCTTAACCAAATAACTCGATTTAGGTACCCACGGGATCGTCTAACCAGCGCCTACAAACCCCAACCATCAAATCGACCTAACATTGATGTTTAAAGGGTGCGATTTAGGCATATAGGTTACGGGTTCTTTTTATCAATCAATTAACCCATCAAATCATAACCATTTTCAGTAAGATTAGCTTTGTTGGATTCGTTTTTACCATACAAACTCAGATCTATCATTTCTCAAATCAACTCGAACCTACACGAACGATTTCTAACTATAAACGTACTTTGAACGAGTCGAACTACGAACACGGAAGCCTTGATGTTGTTTTGGTCCGTCACAACGTTCCAGCACCAACAAGCTCGGGTTTTCGCCTTCGGATCTTGGTTCGGGTCGTGTGTGTTTTGGGTGTGTGTGTATGGAAATGAGGATTAAATGGTGGTTAATGGTATATATATTTAGGGATCATGGGCTTAAGCCCATGGACTCTCCTTCCTTCTTTCATAACCCAAGTCCATAACCCATATCCATTACCCAACACTAGCCCGACCCATACCAACTCCTACTCTATTTATTTATTTCCCGATAACCCGAGTAAACTTTCCCTCTATTATTAAGTAATATAATTAATATCATTTTGGAAATTTCGGGATGTTACAACTCGTCACGTTTACGTCAACTTAGTTTTTCTTCTATCATTCAATTTCAGCACTCAATTTATTATCCTCTATTATACCTTATTTTCCATTATTCCGTTTTATTTAATATTAAAATTAAATAAAATTAAAAGGAAAAAAAGAACAAAGAGTTTGATTGGATGAGGGGTCAACATACCTGCATGACCACTCTCATTGACACCCCCTCGATCACCAACAGGCGAGAGGGTGCGCTGTTCCTTTCCCTTATTCTACTCATTCCCAACCATGTAGGGCCTTCCCTTATCCCCATTGATGTATACCACATCGTCCATTAGTAAAAAAACAATACTAGCAAAATTAAGAAAAGTTTATAGAAAACGGAGAACAATATTCATCCTGGCATTTTATTATTTATGTAAAACAATTGTGTGAAATTAATAATATGTGACGCCTTGTGGTAGAGTCGGCTTAGTTGTACCCATTTAAGGACGCATCGGGTTTTCTTTTTTTTTTTCCCTTGTTTTTTTAGGAGAGGTGTGAGGCCGAGTCTTTGTTCACGTTGGAAATGTATCTACGCGTGAAGCTCCACTCTGACTCGCCTATATCAATGTTTACAAATCCGAAAATATAAAGTTTAATGTTGGGTTTGTTAACTTTTTATCGGTTAAAATGTGTAATTAGATCATATTCTTGCTAGCAATTTTTATAATATACCCACCTTGAAAAGGAGATAATACTAAAGTTGTCAAATACATTCAACATTACAAGACTCTCTATAGTAGTCGGTGTTAAAATAATATATTAAAGTGTTATGTAAGCAATAAGACTTTAACAAATCCATTCTCTAATAAGAGTGTAACGGTTTTAATTTTGGTTTGTTAAAGTTCATCCTATTAGGGTTTTTTTTTGCCCATGAAATATTCCAACATAAATTTATTATTATTATTATTATTATTATTATTATTATTATTATTATTATTTTGTTTTAGAGTGATAAAAGAGAGAAGAAAAAAAAAGTATAATATGAATTTTTGTTACTTCATCCGTATAAAGTGTTTTGATTTGATGTGTTTTTGCCCAATATGACCACAAATAATGAAGTGGTGATCTTTTCTTTTGGACTTCTTTCTCAAGAAACAAAAAAGGAAAAGGGTGTTCTTTGTGGATGACAGAATTCAGCCGACACCACACAAGAAACCGAAAATAAAAAGAAAAAAAAGGGTGTTATTTGTGTTCCTTTCTTTTGGTGTTTTGTAAAGTTAAAAGACATTCATAGATATATAATTTACTATTGGTGATATATTTTACTCTTTTTTTTAACTGTATTTGATTTTATATACTTAGAAGTTCTTTGTTCCAAGTATACGGTTATTATTATCTCTTTATTGATGATCGCAGATTTAAAGCGGCTATAGTAGTCTCGTGATTTTTACCCTCGTTTTGATAGGTTTTCCAAGCTGTAATTATTGTATCCCTTTTGCAATTAAAATAGTTCCATGTATGTTTGTATCGTCGTACGTTCATTCGGTTGGGAAAGTTTAGTCAGACATAGATTATTTCCACATTATATGTGACCATTGGTGACTAGGTCATGTTATTTTCCCACCAACCTTGCCCCACCCCAACGCGACGCTGCCTTTTATTCACTTTCACTCTCTTTAAAACCTTGTTGGAGACGGTGATGGTGCTCCTCTCTATGGTGGTGTAGTGGTTTTAACGAAGGACGAGGCTAAAGTGGGTCGGTAGTCGGTTGACACCCCCAACCACATCCAAGGTTGTCTTTAGGGATTGCGAAATGAAGCTAGTGTTTCAGGCCCCCACCTCCAAAAGCTTCAAATTTTCAAAACAAGACTAATAATTACACAATTGTAAGTTGGATTAATATGTGCAATTTGAGTGTTGTTTAAACTGAACAAGGTCTAGAAATATGTCAGAAACTGCATTACTTACGTGTTTGCAAAAAAATGATGACATCTTGACTTATTTGAAGTGAAAGTAAGATAATTTTTTTATAACAAGACCTTGTTTTTAAATATCATTTTAGGCTATATTGAACCGCCCTGTCCTCATCCTCATCTACATCCACAAAGACTAATAAGGAGTAATTTATAAATAGGGGAAAATTAAATTACAAATAAAATTAACGTGATAATGGTTAGAATCAAATTAAATAATTATGTATATAAGTAGAGTAATTATGTAATTACGTTATAGACATAATTAATCTATGATGTAATTATAAAATTATTATACTTGATTTTTATAATTAACACGTTACTTTCGTATAAATATATGATTAGAAAACTAATGAGACCCCACGCACACACACAATACATATCCTACACGGATGTCACATTGTTTGAATAATCAAAACAGTCCATCCCACATGAGACTCCTGTCTTTATCCACTCCTCTCTGTTACATATTATATTATTATAAAAAATAAATAAATAATAACATATTACATTCACTCTCCACTTTTTCTTCATTATTTATTTTTATTATTATTATTCATTACCCCCTTCAACATTCAACAATTATCATCCGATGACGCTGACGTCATCCATTAGGCCGGAATCCACAAAATGACGTCATCTATACCCAACCATTATTATTATTGTTAAATGTGTGGAAACAAACCGTCCGTAAAAGCGGACGAACCAGAATTAACCAGACGAAGCAGAAGCTCAAGATCAACGGCTGAGACACGCTCATCCGCCAGATCAAACATACACATGCAGCCTCAACAAGATCAACCATCATCCAATAACAACAACATAACAACAACTAGCAGCAGTACAACAACATACACTTATTACGACGGTGGTACTACTACGGGCTCTAGCTACCGCCTCAATAGCTCAACTGCGACAGCTGGCGCTTCGGTTTCATCGAAAACATCGTTATCCAGTCTCCGTAACTCGTTGCCGGAAAACACACATATATATGATATTAACGAAATTCGTCAAGCGACTAATAATTTCTTAGCCAAAAGGTTTTCGGCGGCGGCGTCGGTGCCGTCGTGGCGGTGTAATTTGCGTGGGAAGGATGTGGTCGTGTTTCAACGGAAGTTTCGTCGCCCGATTCAGGTTTGTTAAGAAACCGAAAAAACCAATCCGAATTAGAAACTAAAATATCGGGTTTGGTTTTGATTCGGTTTTTTATTTTGTGAAAACATAAAAAACCGAACCACAACAGCTGTTTGTTGAATTACTTTTTCAGCGGAATAAAGTAATTCAACAAATCATTTTTTTTATAATTCAGTGTCAAAATATTTGATATTTTATTAATTATAAGTTTATAAAAGAACTGAAAATATCGAATTGGACCTGGGATGGTAATGTGTTGGGTTTAGATATTCCTAAACAAATACTGATTATTAAAACCCGTCTCAAATTGGGTAATTACCGGTCGAGTTTCGGGTTTCACATTGGGGTTTTGACAATATACCCATCGAGTATTTCCGGACAAAAATCCACTGGGTTTCTATCGGATTTTGACGGTATAAACTAATCATTTGCAAACAGTGATTACCATAAATTGAAGGGAAAATTCCCAAAATAAGCTTTATAAAAACGTTTTTCAGGTTTTATGTGTCATTTGCAAGAAATTCTCAAAATATGTATTATAAACCAGTCGTGACGAGTAGTTTATGATTACACACGAGTAGTTTGTAGAACTAGTTAAAACTTGCCATGTGCCCTTAAATTAACCGTAACGAGCAGCTTTGCTAATCATTTACTCGTCACGACTAAAAAAGTTTCATGCCTAGTAATCAACGCCCATGAGTAATTCATACGTCCTTTAGTTGCGGCGACTAGTTTACCTCGTTTACATTCCCTACACGAGTAGTTTATTAGTAGTTAACTCGCCGCGACTAGTTTAACCTTACAATCTACTCGTCGCGACTAAAGAACTTATGAATTACTCGTGGACGTTAATTACGAGGCATAAAACTTATTTAGTTGTGACGAGTAAATGATTAATAAATCTACTTGTTATGGTTAGTTTAAAGACACGTGTCAAGTTTTAATTGGTTATACAAACTACTCGGTGAAATGACACCTAAAACCTGAAAAACATTTCATAAACACTTATTTTGTGAATTTTCCCTAAATTGAATGTCTTAAACAATTGTCATAAACAAGTTTCAATAAATAATATATCTAGAATATAATATACATAAATATATATAATATAAAAAAAGTTATGTTAGGTACATTGGGTAAATGTTATCGGGTATATTACAAAGTCCAAACCCACCAAAAATGTCAAAACTAATCCTAAACTCGTCCCAAACACTAATGGGTCGGGTATTACCTGATGTCAAGTTTCGGGTTTTCTCATCGGGTTCGTGTTTCATTGCCATATTTGGACCCGAAAACCGAGAACCAAAATATCAGATTCTAACAGTTTTGAAAAAAAATAAAAAACCGAAACTTTGGTTTTCGGTTCGCTTTTAAACCCAAACCACATCAAATCACACCGCTCACACCCCTAATGTGAGTTTGATAAGTCATAGGTTGTCGCAGTCTCCAAGAATCGTTATAAATTAAAAATTTGTGCATTGATTTAAGTCATAGTTTTTCTTATTAGTTGTAAACTATTGAATTTATATAAATTAAAAATTTGTGCATTGATTAAGTCATAGTTTTTCTTATTAGTTGTAAACTATTGAATTTATAGGCTCAAACGATTGGTTAATTGAGTTTAAACATTAAATGTATAAACATTTTTTTAAAAGATATATATAATCTTTGATGTTTAGTTTATTCAGTTTCTTGTATTTTGTTATAACTTGCTATATAATATGCCCAACTTGTACTCTTTCATTCAGGAATCAGAGTTACGTGACAAGTTATCAGTTATATACAGAAGTCATCATGTAACAGTTATTAAGCTCGTTGGCGCGTCGATTTCTGGCGATTATATTTACTTAGCGTACGATTTCGTCTCGGGAGCAAACTTATCGGACTGTTTACGCAACAAACGTAATCCGGACTTCACGATGTTGTCCACATGGATGTCACGAATGCAAATCGCGACGGATTTAGCTTCGGGTTTGGACTATATACATAATAATGCGGGGTTAAAGGTTAACTTAGTGCATAAGTATGTGAAGTCGAGTAGTGTCATTGTTACCGAACCGTCGTTTTTTGCGAAGATTTGTCATTTTGGGGCGGCCGAGTTGTGTGGCGAGACGGTTTTGGAGCGAGTTGGAGACGATGAGATTGTGGAAGTTGAAGCGGAAGAGATGAAGAAATTGACGAGGTCGGGAAGTCGGACCGTGCTGTTTGAAGGTGTGAATGGGTACATGGCACCGGAGTTTAAGGGTCTCGCGACGCAGAAGTCGGATGTGTACGCGTTTGGAGTTGTGGTTTTGGAGTTGTTATCCGGTGAAGAGCCGGTGAAGTATAGGTAAGGGTGTGCAAATTGTGGTTCAGTTTTGTTTCACCTTTAACCATGACCATAACCGAGCTTCGGTTTTGATTATTTGCTTATGAAGCTCGGTTATGGTTATGTTTCACTTAATTATTTGCTAAAGGATAATATATTGTCAAGGTTTTACGTTACAACATTAGCACATATACGAAAACCGCAAATCTATTCCATATGAAAATACCAAAAATTTAATTTTACATGACGTTAAAAGTCTGAATAATTAATTTTTATTGTACTTTTTTAAACCTATTATTGACATTTATACCAGCTTTTCTCCACGACTTTTAAACGGATATAACTTTTTAATAAACTAATATTCTTAAAATATATTAGCTCTTTAAAAACGAGCATTTTGTTCTTTTGAATATTTAACATATTAATTGGTTAATCTTATTTATTGGTTAATCCGGTTTCAGTTAATTTTAATTAACGGTTAATGTTTGCTCACCCCTAGGTACGATAAGGAGACGGGGACTCATGTGAAAACATTAGTCGTGGAGACCGCTAGGTACGCGGTGGGGGGAGAGGAGTCGGAAACCGAAGGGAGGCTGCGACGGTGGGTGGATAGGAGGTTAAAGGACTCGTTTCCGGTGGTGGTAGCCGAGAAATTGACCCGAATAGCATTGGATTGTGTTGAAGAGGATCCGAATAAGAGACCCAATATGAGTCGGGTGTCGGGTAAGATATCCAAGCTTTATTTGGACTCTAAAAAATGGGTTGATACGTTTCGGGTACCTAATGACTTTACATCATCTTTTGCACCTAGGTGACGTTATTGTCAGGTTTACATAGGTTATTATTTATTTAGACTTGATTAAGGTATTTATTTCGTTACGTTTGATTCAATCTAGTCTCGTTTGAGAGTTTTAACGTGTGAGGTAACGAGACGTGTGTGAGACAAGTATTGACATTTGACACAATCTTGTTACATATCTAATCATTTTTTGTATCAAAAAATTGAGTCCCCTCAACGTTTTCGTCCAAGTTTCGTTTTGAATGTTTCGGTTTATCGTGTTGGATTCAGGTTTCTTTGCCTATATGGATGTGTATGTTTTTTTATATTTGATGTTTAAATTATGGTTTAATACACACTAAATGGACATGTAATCATTTTAAAACACAAGTTATTGATTGTGGCCAAAAGTGATTACGACGTTTGATACAATATTCTATGATTGTAACGATGAAAGTTAGGTTTGTGATCTAATCCTACCGTGGTTTATGGTTATCTGTACTTGACTTGGCTTTGACTTTTGACTCTTTGGTGCTTCCTTGGATTATATTTGGGATGTTACTTTTACCTTTGTTTGAACAGCTTTTACTTTTACCTGAAAACCCGCAACCTAACCCGAGAAAACATATACCCGGACCTGAACTAACCCGACGCAAAAACCTGAATTCGAGAAAAGACTAACCCGAGCCTGAACCGAAGTAATTCGGGTTGGTTCTCGGGTTTGATTTATAAGTTTCGGGTCAACCGTGATAAACTTTTAGTTTTGAAATTAAATTTATTTTTATGTATACCAGGCTTAGTCTTAGCCACTAACGTTATCCGAATCTGGTCCTAATCGATTGTTGTCATTACAACTATTATAGATCGATTGTTTATTGTTAATTATGTTTTCCGTTTATTACTAAAAGCAACCGTAATCGAACAACCAAATCACGCCCGATTGAAGATGATTATGGTTCGAATTAGTTTTACCCTTCTTTTGGATTGTTTTATGATTTATCAAGTTATGTTGGTTTATTATTTGATTATTTGTTTACGAGCAAATAATAATATGTTGTTTTAATTTAGCATTGTAGTTTTTTACATTTTTTTTGTTATTTGTTTTGTTTTCTAGGATACTCGAAACCCAATTAACCCAACCCGAAAAAACCTGAATCCGAAAAACCAATGAGAGATTCAGGTGGATTTCGGGTCAAGATTTAAAACTTTAAAACCCAAATAACCGACCCGAAAACCCCGAAACCCGAAAAACGAACCCAGAGAACACCATATGGATATTTTTTATTTTCTAGCCAAATTATTAGTTCGGGTCTTGACTTTTTGGGCTAAACCTTAAGCCCAACAGTTAATTAGGTGTAAGGCCCCGTTACCGGTAGCCCTACTTTCGTGTTGGATTTACTCATAAACGCAGTTCTAAATATCAGAGTTAATTAAAACATTCGCGGAATATAAAAGCTTTCATAAAACATTTCATAACAAAACACGTCTTGTCTTAAAACATCATTTTGTCTTTCAAAATTAACGAAACATTAAACTTAAACGTCTTGAGTCTTCCGATGCCAGCCTCTTATTCGGTGCCACGTGTCTCCTCAAGCGAGCTGCCTCATCCTACTCACCTGCGTGCATACTAAAAGTCAGCTACGCTGAGTGAGTTCTAGTTAATCACATAATCATACAATACCTTCTTACATTTCATACTTAACCTCTTAACTTTCTTTCATACACACATAATTGCATATACTTTCATTCTTACCTTCATACTTTCTTTACATACATAATCATACGTTTTAAAGAGCCTTTCGCCTTATAACCTCACAGATATTATAAGGGTCTGGTCCCTAACATCACAGATATTATAAGGGTCTGGTCCCTAACATCACAGATATTATAAGGGTCTGGTCCCTCTTCGTTACCATACAACCGTGCCTTTCCTTTGTTTATTAACTTTATCGCATTCATACATATGAGCAAATACATTATACTCACCTTATACGTAACACTACAACCTGACAGTACGTGCTATATCCGAAGATCGTTCACGTACTGACAAGCAATCATTCATACATTTCACATCATTCATATAAGGCATACACTTATCACTTAGGATAAGTGTATTAACAAACATATCGAGTATGCACACAGCCCCGAAAACATAACACAGAAGTGGGGCTAGAAACTCACCTGAACACGGTTACGTTCACAGTTAATCGTAATCCCTTTCCTCAGTTGTGCACGGCTGACTGTATAACAAGTATACATATCAATTAACTATCACTACTCATATCATCTTTCTAATCTTAATTACTACCCACAACGAACGGGGGTCTGGGGGCAGCGCCCCTGGCAGCGGGGTCTAGGGGCGGCAGCCCCTAGCAGGGTCCAAGGGGCAGAGCCCCTGGCTGGGGTCGAGCTGCCAGGTCAGTTTGGAAAAATTTTATTAACATTAACTGTCTTAACACATTTTTCATTAGGTTTTTAATTTATTTTCTAATCGAACTTGACTTTAGGCGAAGTTAAACCTTTGGCGAACTTAGCTTTAGGCGAAGTTAAACCTTAGGCGAACTTAGCTTTAGGCGAAGTTAAACCTTAGGCGAACTTAGCTTTAGGCGAAGTTAATCCTTAGGCGAACTTAGCTTTAGGCGAAGTTATCAATTAGGCGAACTTGGCCTTAGGCGAAGTTATCAATTAGGCGAACTTGGCCGTATGTGAAGTTAAGCTTTGAAGGCGAAGTTATCGTTTTGAAGGCGAAGTTGCCCAGTTCGCAGGCGAAGTTGCCCAGTTCGCTACGGGTTTGGTTTTTATCACGCATTTTGGCGATTTTAATACCCTTGTTATGGTTCGACATCACCCACTAACGTTCCCTAACCGTTTCGGTCGTATATATATACCCCGTATATACTATAAAGCTTGGATCTTTAAACTTTAAAGGTCAAGAACATACCTTTTGTGCTCGTTTGGATCTCGTTTAACTTGTTTAATCACAACCAATCGTTTACTCTCTCTCGGATCTTGCTCGTTTCTCTCCCTCGGCCGCCGGCCGTATATGGCGGTGTGTGGTGTGTGTGTGTTTTGGAGTGTGTTAGAGAATAAGATGGAAATGAATGATGGTTTAGGGTTTGGGGGATATTTATATCCCTTAAAGCCCATGGACCGAAGGCCCATTCTCATTTAACCCATCTCAATTAATCTAAGTCCATGATCCGTGATATTAATTAATTATTAACGATAAATCAATAAACGTAACTTTCTTTATTTAACATTATAAATTTTAGGATGTTACAAGTCTTCCCTCCTTAAAGAGGTTTCGTCCCCGAAACCTAACTATTACATAAACAAACTTGCGCATCTCCTCCTCGGCTTCCCAAGTAGCATCTGATCCCTTGCGGTGTTTCCATATCACTTTTACCAAAGGTATAATCTTGTGACGAAGCTGCTTCTCCTTGCGATCAACGATCTCTATCGGTTGCTCGATGTAGTTCAATTGTTCATCAACCTCAATGTCCATCAATGGCACGTGAGACGTGTCATCAGCTAGACACTTCCTCAGATGAGAAACATGGAAGGTTGAATGAATTCCTTCTAACTCATCGGGTAAATCCAGTTTATAAGCTACTTCACCCACACGATCTACAATCTTGAACGGTCCAATGTACCTTGGACTCAACTTTCCTCTTTTCCTAAAACGGATAATCCCCTTCCAAGGCGAGACCTTGAGCATCACATAGTCACCAACGTTAAACTCAATTGGTTGTCGCCGCTTATTTGCATAAGACTTTTGTCTGTCTTGAGCGGCTTTCATTCTTGCTTTGATCTGATCGAACTTTGAAGACGTTTCTTGAACCACTTCTAGGCTTCCCATTTCTTTCTGACCAATCTCACCCCAACACACCGGGGTTCTACATCGTCTACCGTAAAGCATCTCAAACGGTGGCATACCAATACTTGAATGGTAACTGTTGTTATAGGAGAACTCTGCCAGATGCAGATGATCATCCCAACTTCCACCAAAATCTAAAACACAAGCACGTAGCATATCTTCAAGGGTTTGGATCGTCCTTTCAGACTGTCCATCGGTTTGAGGATGATACGTCGTACCGATGTTCAACCCCGTCCCCATAGCTTCATGGAATTTCTTCCAGAACCTAGAAGTAAACCGTGTATCTCTATCAGACACGATTGATAATGGTACTCCATGCTTAGCCACAACCTCTTTAATGAACAAGTTTGCTAATGTTTCTGACGAGATAGCCTCTCGTATGGGCAGAAAGTGAGCACTCTTGGTCAAACGGTCCACAATCACCCAGATGGTATCATGTTGCTTAGCTGTACGAGGTAGCTTAGTTATGAAATCCATGGTGATGTGTTCCCATTTCCACTCAGGTATCTCTAGCGGTTGCATCTTCCCATAAGGCTTTTGGTGTTCGGCTTTGACTTGTAAGCAAGTTAAGCACTTACTAACATAATCCACTACATCATTCTTCATTCCTGGCCACCAGTAATCTCTTTTCAAGTCTTGGTACATCTTTGTAGCTCCAGGATGGATTGAGTACCTTGACTTATGAGCTTTATCTAAGATTCGACTTCTAAGATCACCATGGCGTGGGATCCACATACGGTCGAACCTAGTCTTAACTCCATGAGTGTTTTCCATCAACTCATCTTGCTGGCCATAAATCCTTTCTTTCTTTACTAACCCTTCATCTACTAACACCTCTGACTGCACCTTGATGATTTCTTCAAAAAGACTCGGGTTCATGATCAACTTGTATGACTTCACTGTTGCAAGGACTTCCTCATTCCTACGACTTAACGCGTCAACGACTACATTAGCTTTACCGGGATAATACTTAATGTCGCAGTCATAATCCTTAATCAACTCCAACCATCTTCTCTGCCTCATGTTCAATTCTTTCTGCTCGAAGAAGTACTTTAAACTCTTATGATCTGTATAAATAGTACACTTAGTACCGTACAGATAATGCCTCCATATCTTAAGAGCATGCACTACAGCTGCTAACTCCAAATCATGCGTCGGATAAGTACTCTCATGGACCTTCAACTGTCTAGACGCGTAAGCTATCACCTTCCCTCGTTGCATCAACACGCAACCTAACCCTTGATGTGAGGCATCAGCACAAACAACGAAATCCTCGTCACCATCGGGTAGAGCAAGGATTGGAGCTTGCGTGAGTCTCTTCTTTAATTCTTCAAAGGCTTCTTCTTGAAACTTTCCCCAACTGAATACTATCGACTTTCGGGTCATACCGGTCAGCGGTGCGGCTATCTTGGAGAAACCTTCAATGAATCTCCTATAGTAGCCAGCTAACCCTAGGAAGCTTCGTATATCAGTCGGATTCTGCGGAGTCTTCCAATTCGTTATCGCTTCAATCTTAGCTGGGTCCACAGTAATCCCTTCCGGATTAATCACGTGACCTAAAAATTGCACTTCTCTTAACCAGAACGCGCACTTCGAAAACTTGGCATACAACTTCTCCTTCTTCAGAGTCTCCAATACCTCCCTCAGATGCTTAGCATGGTCAGACTCGCTCTTTGAATAAATCAATATATCATCAATGAAGACGATAACCGACTTATCCAATATCGGTCGACACACCCTATTCATCATGTCTATAAATGCTGCATGAGCATTTGTTAGACCGAATGACATTACGAGGAACTCGTAGTGTCCATACCGCGTTCGGAACGCTGTCTTAGGGATGTCTGCCTCTTTCACCTTCAGCTGATGGTAGCCTGATCTGAGATCTATTCGTGAGAACCAACTTGAACCTTGCAGTTGGTCAAACAGATCATCAATCCTTGGCAAAGGATATCTATTCTTTATCGTAAGCTTATTCAACTCACGATAGTCGATGCACATTCTCATACTTCCATCTTTCTTTTTCACGAATAATACTGGTGCGCCCCACGGGGAAACACTCGGTCTTATGAAACCTTTGTTGAGGAGTTCTTGCAGTTGGGACATCAATTCTTTCATCTCGGACGGTGCTAGACGGTAAGGCGCTTTTGCGACAGGTTGGGCTCCTGGTATTAAATCTATCTGAAATTCTATCTCTCGCCCCGGTGGCAACCCCGGAAGATCCTCAGGGAATACTTCTGGGTAGTAGCGCACAATAGGAACATCTTTCATTTCTTTCGTCTCGGCCGTAGCGTTGACGACATACGCCAGGTAGGCACAACACCCTCGCCTTAGCAAACCCTCGGCTTTTATCATCGAAATGACATTAAGCCCAGAACTTTCCTTATCACCATAAACCGTCACCGCACTACCATCCAAGGACTTTAACCTTATTATCCTACTCTTACATACTATCTGAGCCTCAAACTCAGACAACCAATCCATACCCAAAACCACATCGAACCCTCCCAAGGTCATAACGTACAAGGTAACCGGGAACTCATGTCCTTCCAATTCTATCTTACAGTTCTTAACCATTTTTGTTATTTTAACCGAAGTGTCACTGGCGGTTTCTACTACAAAAGTTTCAGACACTCGGAAGCCTTTCATTTTAGCTAGTTTACTAAATGTCGTAGCTACAAAACTTCTATTCGCACCAAAATCAAATAATACGGAAGCAGAAATGCCGTTTACTAAGAACGTACCGGTCACAACATCAGGAATCTGCTTGGCTTGTTCTTTGGTCAGCATGTAGGCTCTAGTCCTCGGCCTTGCTTGATCATAATCTTTCTTCCCACTACCTCCAGCCTCACCTTTAGTGCACTCTCTTGCCATATGGCCTGTCTTGCCACATTTGTAACATGCTGGCTTCGCACCGCACTCATTAGCATAATGCCCTACCTTTCCGCACTTATAACAGGCATTCGACCCCATTCTGCATTCTCCACCATGAGCCTTTCCACACTTGAGACAAACATCAGAACTTCTACCCCACTTGCACTCACCACCATGCATCTTTCCGCAGGTCTTACACGATCTCTTCTCCCACACTTTCTGCTTCTTATCTTTGGGGTTCCATAACTGAGTACCGGGTCGTTTAGCAGGAGCGACCCATTTCTTCTCTTTCTTCTCGTCTCCCACCACCACATCATCCGCAGCCAGGTCTGCATAGACCATCTCTGCGAGTTCGACAGCAGAATCGAAAGTAGCAGGTTTACTTGTCCTGACTAACATGCGGACTCTCTGTGGTAATCCCCTCACATAACACTTGATTCTCTTTGCCTCAGTGCTGACCATATCGGGTACCAACCTCGACATTCGGTTGAACTCTGTAGTGTACTCACGATGTGTCATCGTCCCAGCTTTCAAGTTTAGGAACTTCATCTCCGCCCTTTCAACCTCGGCGTCAGCACATAACTTCTTCATCACTAACTCCTTCAGATCGTCCCACTTCATCTCTTTGATCTCTTCTCGGGTCTTCCTCTGCTCCACACTCTCCCACCAATACATAGCCTCATCTTCAAATGATTGGGTGGCATAACCGACAGCTTGGTCAGGACGACACTCGCTGATTCGGATAATTTTATCCATGGCGGTTATCCACTGAAGAGTAGCGATTGCGTCTCCTAAACCAGTCAGCTTAGGCGGGTCACAACCTTTGAAGGACTTATAGTTGCAACCGCCTCGGCCCCTCTTCCTATCATCAACTTTCACAGACCTCACCTCACTTGAATCACCCTTTTCCCTCTCATCATCTTTCCTACCATTACCACCTGCCCCTTCAACAGTTCTTTCACGGCTTCCAGCAGACCCTCCCGGAGTAATATTCTTCACAGCAGCGGCTACAGCTTGAACAATAGTTGCTTGAATTGCGGGATCCAGTTGAACTCCTTCATTGTTTTCCGGGTTTCTTCCAGCTGCGCTTCCTTCAGCTTCGGTGTTGGAAGCTGTCTCAACCGAAGGTTGCTGGACACGACGAGGCCTGCCGCGTCGTCCAGCGCGACCTCCAGCTCCAACAATGTCTCCAGCTCCAGCCATCGTATTCTAAAAGGGAAAACACAAACATCATCACTCAAGGAACTATTTAGTACAAGAATAGCAAGGCTAACAGGTAATAACAGTGGCCAGCTGTGACTAGCTGATCACGTTGCTTTCCGTGTCCTATACACTTCCCTTTATGAGTCTATTTGTGCTGGTTCTACATAAGCAGTTAGTCAAATCAAACAATCAATTATCCCTATCCCTATCGTTCACATATCTTTTCTTTCTCATTAACATATATCATTTAATCATACTCTTTACCTTTACTGATCTTGCTTTAGCGACACATGGCATTCTTGAACTGGCATCTTCTTTCCTTTCTTACTTAAATCTCATTCTCTGTTCGACTCTAAGCATGTAGGATGCTTAAATCTCTCGAACTTTGCTCTGATACCAACTTGTAAGGTCCCGGTACCGGTAGCCCTACTTTCGTGTTGGATTTACTCATAAACGCAGTTCTAAATATCAGAGTTAATTAAAACATTCGCGGAATATAAAAGCTTTCATAACAAAACACGTCTTGTCTTAAAACATCATTTTGTCTTTCAAAATTAACGAAACATTAAACTTAAACGTCTTGAGTCTTCCGATGCCAGCCTCTTATTCGGTGCCACGTGTCTCCTCAAGCGAGCTGCCTCATCCTACTCACCTGCGTGCATACTAAAAGTCAGCTACGCTGATGAGTTCTAGTTAATCACATTATCATACAATACCTTCTTAAATTTCATACTTAACCTCTTAACTTTCTTTCATACACACATAATTGCATATACTTTCATTCTTACCTTCATACTTTCTTTACATACATAATCATACGTTTTAAAGAGCCTTTCGCCCTATAACCTCACAGATATTATAAGGGTCTGGTCCCTAACATCACAGATATTATAAGGGTATGGTCCCTAACATCACAGATATTATAAGGGTCTGGTCCCTCTTCGTTACCATACAACCGTGCCTTTCCTTTGTTTATTAACTTTATCGCATTCATACACATGAGCAAATACATTATACTCACCTTATACGTAACACTACAACCTGACAGTACGTGCTATATCCGAAGATCGTTCACGTACTGACAAGCAATCATTCATACATTTCACATCATTCATATAAGGCATACACTTATCACTTAGGATAAGTGTATTAACAAACATATCGAGTATGCACACAGCCCCGAAAACATAACACAGAAGTGGGGCTAGAAACTCACCTGAACACGGTTACGTTCACCGTTAATCGTAATCCCTTTCCTCAGTTGTGCACGGCTGACTGTATAACAAGTATACATATCAATTAACTATCACTACTCATATCATCTTTCTAATCTTAATTACTACCCACAACGAACGGGGGTCTGGGGGCAGCGCCCCTGGCAGCGGGGTCTAGGGGCGGCAGCCCCTAGCAGGGTCCATGTAACACCCCGACCAAAGGCGGATTATACATCGGGGCGCCACATATTGTTTCATTACTCGTGACACTATTTGGTGTCAATATTTAACAAATACATTTTACTCGCGCACGCGCAGCACAGGAATTCATAAAATAACATAAAACAACATATTATAACTTAGAATATTCAATAACATAAACTTGTCTTGTTACATTTTAAAACTAGGTCCAAAGCAAAAGAAAATATCCTACGTGTCCACAAGCTTCCAAAAGCAGCTACAGCAAACCTGAACATGTGTTAAAATAAAACGTCAACACTTGCGTGTCGGTGAGAAATCAAGTTTAATAGATAATAATAGATAACAATAATCACTGCGCGCAACACGTGTATGTCTGGTGTTTAACAAGGGTGTAATCAGATTGTGATCAAGCCTAAATAGATCATAGTTCATAGTTCAATCCGTGCACCCAAATGAGCACAAAAACAAGAAAACTCTGTGCAAGTGTAAACAAAAGAAAACCGTAAACGATAGGTCTCCCGTGTTCATCTAATGGATCCATGAAAACTTCGGAATAGGCCGAACAAAGCGGTTAATGATTCACACATACAAATAAACAGCCAAGTAAACGTCCTCAACACATGGGATACTGCGCGACTAAAGTTCATAAACAAGTTTAAGACTCAAGTTTGTACGAACACATGAACATCCCAAAACATTAAAAATAAAAAGGGATTAGGTACTAGATTACTCACTTGATAAACGGTGCGATGAAAGATTCAACTCTTAAACAAGCAAAGTTAACCTATAATTAAGATTATTGGTTTAACGATTGGTTTTAAGTCTTGAATATATGTAACCATTATTAATATGTAAATCAAATTATTTTATATTATATGTTACCGGAAATCTGGGCAGAAGAGAGGGGAAGACGGGAGCAGAGAGAGGAGGCGGCTGAGGACAACGGCAGAGAGCAAAGAAAGATAATAAGTGTTTGTGTGTGTAGTGTTAAGAAAATAGCATTATTATTTATAGGGGAAACCCTAGGGAACACAATCCCTAGAAAAGGGGAAAAGATCTCCAAAAAGTAAAAGATTCCAAAAGCAAAAGATAACAAAAGATATGGTAGCTGCAGGGGACAAGGGAAAAGCTGACAGGTAACAGTAAAAAGCATGGGAGGGTCACATAAAGGTACTGGTCAATGCATGGAAAAGCAGATCTCAAAAGATAATGTCAGTCACTTTTTCTGTCAACCAATGGGGTTGGTGCGCATGCTGCGCCGAAAGTGGCTTTTCAGACATAAGATAGGTCAGGTCAACAGCACAGAAGATAAGACATCACGAAAGTAAACGGCTGGATTAAACAGAAGAAAGACTCAAAGGGGTTAGCGCGAGAAGGCTCGAGCGCGCGAGCGCGAAGGCAAACACAGAAGGTCAAGAGTGCGCGAGCGCGAAGGCAGACAGAACCAACCTTAGCGCGCCGCGGGAAGAACTACAATTCTAAGCGCGCCGCGGGAAGAACTTCAATTCTAAGCGCGTCGCGGGAAGAACTATAATCCTTAGCGCGCTGCGGGGATAGTTCGCCTCGCGTATCGCAGCAACAGACGGTCTTCACGCAGGCTTCCTTGTAAGGAGTCTGGCGCGTGGAGCTGCGCAGACATCCTTAGGCGGGAAGAAACAAAGGACAGAGTTAAGAGAAAAAGAGGGGTTCAAGGCTTAAGGGTTAAGCAGAGGGGCGGGACGGCGACAAGAGGGACAAGGAGGCGGGAAGGAAGGAAATTATTATTAGTAAGTAATATACAAATATATATGATTTATTAAGTGTTAAATTACAAAGGTTAATAATCAAATTTTAAATCATAAAAAGAATCGGATTCAAAAACGGGTACCTGGGTCGGGTCGGATCGGGCAGATGTCACAGTCTCCCCTACTTTAAGAAATTTCGTCCCGAAATTTATCTCGAAGTAGGCTGCGCAGAGAACAGGTGCGGGTACTTGATCTTCATTTGATCTTCCCTTTCCCATGTAAACTCGGCTCCGCGCTTGGACTCCCAGCGAACTTTCACGATAGGGATGCGACTGCGCTTGGTTTGCTTTACCTCGCGATCCAAAATCTCAACAGGCTTCTCAACGAAATGCATGGATTCATCAACTTGAACTTCATCAAGTGGTATGTGAAGGTTCTCGTCAGCTAAACATTTCTTGAGGTTGGATACATGGAACGTTGGATGCACATTGCTGAGCGCGGGCGGCAGGTCTAGTCTGTTGGCAACTTTTCCCACACGCGCGAGAATCTTGAATGGACCAACATAACGAGGAGCAAGCTTACCTTTCTTCCCAAAGCGGACAACACCCTTCCAGGGCGACACTTTGAGGAGAACAAGATCACCAACTTGAAATTCGAGAGGCTTTCGCCTGCGATCTGCGTAACTTTTTTGTCGGCTTCTGGCAGTCAGCAAATGATCACGGATCTTGGCGATTTTATCGGTCGTCTCTTGAACTAGTTCGGGTCCTGTGATTTGAACTTCACCCACTTCGCTCCAACAAATCGGTGAGCGGCACTTTCGACCGTAAAGTGCTTCAAATGGGGCCATACCGATGCTGGAATGATAGCTGTTATTATAAGAGAACTCGATCAGAGGTAGGTGCGAATCCCAATTACCTCCAAAATCAAGAACACAAGATCGAAGCATATCCTCAAGGGTTTGGATGGTTCGCTCAGACTGTCCGTCAGTCTGAGGATGATATGCAGTACTCATGTCCAAACGAGTTCCTAACGCAGTTTGGAGAGATTTCCAAAAGCGAGATATAAAACGGCCATCGCGATAGGATATGATGCTCAAAGGAGTACCATGACGGCAGACAATCTCTTTGACATAGAGCTGCGCAAGATGCACAACACGGCAAGTCTCACGAATGGGCAGAAAGTGAGCAGACTTAGTCAATCGATCCATTATTACCCAAATGCTATCATGTTTGCTTGCGGTCAAAGGTAACTTGGTGATAAAGTCCATCGCTATACTTTCCCATTTCCACGTAGGAATTTCTGGTTGTTCGAGCAAACCAGATGGGCGTTGATGTTCAGCTTTTACCTTAGAACAAGTCAGGCATTTAGCTACGAACATAGCAATATCCTTTTTCATACCGGGCCACCAATAAGTAATGCGCAAATCCTTGTACATTTTATCAGCGCCAGGATGAATGGAATACCGAGTTTTGTGCGCTTCACTCAGTAGGACAGCACGAAGATTCTCATCACAAGGAATCCAGATACGATTGAGATAGCAGAGAATTCCACTCAGATTAGGGACAAAATGTGCTTCCGCGCCACACGCTAACTACGCGCGAAGGTTGCCATTGCTGATGGATGCGCGCTGCGCGTCACAAATGCGCGATTCAAGGTTGCTTTGGATCGGCGCGAAGTGAAGCTGCGTGCGCGGCAAGATACAGTTAAGCTGGCTGGGTTTGCGGCTGAGCGCATCAGCTACAACATTAGCCTTTCCAGGGTGATATCGGATCTCACAATCGTAATCGCTGATGAGTTCGTTCCATCGGCGTTGTCTCATGTTAAGTTCCTTTTGATCAAAAATGTGCTGAAGGCTTTTATGGTCGGTGTAAAGAATACACTTAGTCCCATAAAGGTAGTGTCTCCAGATCTTCAAGGCAAATACAACCGCACCAAGTTCGAGATCGTGAGTCGTATAATTCTTTTCGTGAATCTTAAGTTGCCTTGACGCGTAAGCGATAACCTTGCCTCGTTGCATAAGAACACAACCGAGACCTTGATTGGAGGCATCGCAGTACACGACAAAATCATCATTACCCTCAGGTAGTGCAAGAACAGGAGCTTCACACAACAATCGCTTGAGCGTTAGAAAGGCTTCTTGCTTCGAGTCCCAAATATACGGTTTG
The DNA here is from genome assembly GCF_021521415.1 of Bidens hawaiensis. NCBI lineage: Eukaryota > Viridiplantae > Streptophyta > Magnoliopsida > Asterales > Asteraceae > Bidens > Bidens hawaiensis. Next base: position 353,720 of record NW_027492849.1, on the reverse strand, counting down.
CCTTTGTGCGTTAAAGCTGTTAAAGGCAAAGCGATCTTTGAGAAGTTCGAAATAAATCGCCGGTAGTAACCAGCTAAGCCCAAAAAGGAACGGATTTCGGTAGGAGTGGATGGCGTAATCCAGTTCTTGATTGCTTCAATCTTGGATGGGTCGACATGAATACCCATCTTGTTTACAACATGACCAAGAAACTGTACTTCATCCGACCAAAATTCACACTTGGAGAGTTTAGCATAGAGTTGCTCAGTTCGAAGCTTTTGCAACACCAACCGAAGATGTTGCTCATGCTCGGCCTTGGTCTTAGAATACACCAGAACATCATCGATAAACACGATCACAAATCGGTCCAAGAAAGGTCTACACACCCGATTCATTAGATCCATGAAAACGGCGGGTGCGTTGGTTAAACCGAAGGACATGACCAAGAATTCAAAATGGCCATAACGAGTTCGAAAAGCAGTCTTAGGAATATCCTCTTCGCGGATACGCAACTGGTGATAGCCAGAACGGAGATCGATCTTGGAAAAACAAGAGGCACCTTGGAGTTGATCAAAGAGGTCGTCAATACGCGGTAAGGGATACCGGTTCTTAATGGTGAGCTTGTTCAGCTCGCGGTAATCGATACACATGCGAAACGTACCATCTTGCTTTTTAACGAACAACACCGAAGCACCCCAGGGCGAAGAGCTAGGGCGAATGAATCCTTTATCGGTCAACTCTTGAAGTTGACTTGCTAATTCTTGCATCTCAGCGGGTGCAAGGCGATAAGGAGATTTGGCTACAGGGGAAGCACCAAGGATAAGATCAATACGAAACTCGACTTCCCGAACGGGAGGTAAACCGGAAAGATCATCGGGAAAGACTTCAGGGAAGTCACGCACAATAGGGATTTCGCGAAGTTTCTTCTTTCCTTCATCGGGTTTGACCACGTGGGCTAAGAATGCGATACATTTCTTCCGCAAGAGTCTTCGGGTTTCAGCGCAAGACATAAGTTTAAGACCGTTAGACGGTTTCTCGCCGTAGATATGAAGATCACCATTTTCTCGAGGGATGCGAATCAACTTCTTGGCGCAAATAACTTCAGCGCGGTTTTGCGAGAGCCAATCCATACCAATAATAACATCAAAACTTCCAAGAGGCATGGGGATGAGGTCGATCAGAAAATCGTTTTCGTTAAGGTTAAGCGTGCAATCTTTAATCACGGAGTTTATTAAAATAGTTTCACCATTAGCCAATTCAACTGAAAAGTTTTCGCTTAAGTTTATGCGCGGTCGCGCAAGTTTCTGCTCAAATGCGCGAGAAATAAAACTTCTATCGGCGCCAGTATCAAAGAGTATAGATGCATAATGTCCGTTAAGTAAAAATGTACCATTAACCACGTCATTATTCGCTTGCGCTTGGTGCGCGGTTATGTTAAAAGCTCGTCCGCGCGCCACTTGGTTCGAAATTTGGTTAACTGGGTTCGCTTGCGTAATCTGAACTTGCAGTCTCGGGCACGCGTTCCGGAAATGACTGGGATCACCGCAGTTGTAGCACGACCTGGGTCGTGGATTAGGGTATGTTGGTTGTGGGTTTAGCGGGTAGGCTGGTGGTGTTTGTGCAGTTGGGTTGGCGGAAGGGACTCTACAGTACTCAGCAGAGTGGCCAACGCGGCCACATCGGTTACATTGTCGACACGGGACTTGGGTTGGATGGTGAAGTCTACAGGTTGGGCAAAAGGGTTGGTTTCCTGTGTAGGGTTTCTTAGTTGGCGGGGCAGGGAGTGCGGGATTGGTTAAGGCATAGTTATGGACTACAGGTGTTGGGTAGGTTGGCAGTGGGTTAGGAGCGTATACTGGAGGTTGGTAGGCGGGTTGCTGGACAATGGGCGGGTTGGTAAGCGCATAGGCTTTGCGCCTGCGCTTGAGGTTGTTACGGTTTGAGGGTTCTGGTTTGGTTTCTGTTGGTTCTGGGACAATCTTGGTGGGTTTGGTCTTCTCAGATCCCCGCAGGAACAGGGTTCCTGCTCTGACATGGTTGTCGCTGAGCACAGCGGCCAACTCGATGGCGTCAGAGAGGGTTGCTGGGTTCCTGGCCCATACAGAGTCTTGAATTTCCATGGGGAGACCCCCAAGGAACTTCTCGATGGCTCGGCGGGAAGGGGTAACTAGGTGCGGGACAAGCAAGCTTAATTCATGGAAGCGCGTCGCGTACTCGCGCGCTTCACCACTGTACTGTTTAAGATTCCAAAATTCTTCCTCCAGGCGCTTTACTTCGTTGGGAGGGCAGAATTCTCGCGTCAGGAGTTCCTTAAATTCCTCCCAGAGCATGCTAGAAGCAGTCTCTGCGCCACGCGCGTGAGCTACTCTGTTCCACCAAGTAAGCGCCCTTGATTCTAGGACACTTGAGGCGTATAAGGTTCGTCGGTCTGGAGGGCATTGGGTATGGAGGAAAGTGTTTTCAATTTTCTCGAGCCACTGGAGCATTACGGTGGCTCCTTCAAGTCCGGTGAATTTCGGAGGGTTACCCGCATTGAAGGATTTAATATTGTATCCGGAGGGGTTGGTATTAGTTTGGTTTAAGGCTTGGGCTATTGCGGCGGCCATTTCCTGATAACGTTGCTGCCTACGTCTGCGCGAGGCTTCTCTCCTCTGATGACGGCGAGATAGCGGAGGCATTCTATAAAAGTGTTAGTTTTTGTTAATATCGTTTTAGCGCAAAGTACATCGTCGTAAAGCTTGTTTCGCGAAGTTAGATACTATCAAATGTTTGAAGTATAAATAAAATGAATTTTAAATGCAGACTTAGTACAGGTAACAAATTCGAACTGAAAATCGACAATTCATGCATCACCATGACCTTCCGAATTCTCAATTTAAAATATCGAGTAAATGAATGTTGGAGATTTGACAATTCATGTATCACCATGACTTTTCAAATCTTCAATTTAAATTATCGAGTAAACGAATATTGGAGATTGACAATTCATGTATCACCATGACTTTTCAAATCTTCAATTTAAAACATAAAGTTAATGGTAATTGAAAATCAACTATTCATGTACCACCATGACTTCTCGGATTTTCAATCCCCACAACAAACGAATATGTAAGTAAAGAAATAAATCGGAATTAACGATAAAATTTGAAAGATCGCGGAAAACATAAAATCATACGCTGCGTATGCGCAAGCATATTTAACGAGTAATTAACAATAAGCGCGCGAACTTGAGATTTCTCTCATGCGCGAGAAGGGACTCTTAGGTATTCTAGGTCGTTACGTCTAACCACCTATCCTAAAGTCACATAGCTCTGATACCAATCTGTAACACCCCGACCAAAGGCGGATTATACATCGGGGCGCCACATATTGTTTCATTACTCGTGACACTATTTGGTGTCAATATTTAACAAATACATTTTACTCGCGCACGCGCAGCACAGGAATTCATAAAATAACATAAAACAACATATTATAACTCAGAATATTCAATAACATAAACTTGTCTTGTTACATTTTAAAACTAGGTCCAAAGCAAAAGAAAATATCCTACGTGTCCACAAGCTTCCAAAAGCAGCTACAGCAAACCTGAACATGTGTTAAAATAAAACGTCAACACTTGCGTGTCGGTGAGAAATCAAGTTTAATAGATAATAATAGATAACAATAATCACTGCGCGCAACACGTGTATGTCTGGTGTTTAACAAGGGTGTAATCAGATTGTGATCAAGCCTAAATAGATCATAGTTCATAGTTCAATCCGTGCTCCCAAATGAGCACAAAAACAAGAAAACATCTGTGCAAGTGTAAACAAAAGAAAACCGTAAACGATAGGTCTCCCGTGTTCATCTAATGGATCCATGAAAACTTCGGAATAGGCCGAACAAAGCGGTTAATGATTCACACATACAAATAAACAGCCAAGTAAACGTCCTCAACACATGGGATACTGCGCGACTAAAGTTCATAAACAAGTTTAAGACTCAAGTTTGTACGAACACATGAACATCCCAAAACATTAAAAATAAAAAGGGATTAGGTACGAGATTACTCACTTGATAAACGGTGCGATGAAAGATTCAACTCTTAAACAAGCAAAGTTAACCTATAATTAAGATTATTGGTTTAACGATTGGTTTTAAGTCTTGAATATATGTAACCATTATTAATATGTAAATCAAATTATTATATATTATATGTTACCGGAAATCTGGGCAGAAGAGAGGGGAAGACGGGAGCAGAGAGAGGAGGCGGCTGAGGACAACGGCAGAGAGCAAAGAAAGATAATAAGTGTTTGTGTGTGTAGTGTTAAGAAAATAGCATTATTATTTATAGGGGAAACCCTAGGGAACACAATCCCTAGAAAAGGGGAAAAGATCTCCAAAAAGTAAAAGATTCCAAAAGCAAAAGATAACAAAAGATATGGCAGCTGCAGGGGACAAGGGAAAAGCTGACAGGTAACAGTAAAAAGCATGGGAGGGTCAGATAAAGGTACTGGTCAATGTATGGAAAAGCAGATCTCAAAAGATAATGTCAGTCACTTTTTCTGTCAACCAATGGGGTTGGTGCGCATGCTGCGCCGAAAGTGGCTTTTCAGACATAAGATAGGTCAGGTCAACAGCACAGAAGATAAGACATCACGAAAGTAAACGGCTGGATTAAACAGAAGAAAGACTCAAAGGGGTTAGCGCGAGAAGGCTCGAGCGCGCGAGCGCGAAGGCAAACACAGAAGGTCAAGAGTGCGCGAGCGCGAAGGCAGACAGAACCAACCTTAGCGCGCCGCGGTAAGAACTACAATTCTAAGCGCGCCGCGGGAAGAACTTCAATTCTAAGCGCGTCGCGGGAAGAACTATAATTCTTAGCGCGCTGCGGGGACAGTTCGCCTCGTGTATCGCAGCAACAGACGGTCTTCACGCAGGCTTCCTTGTAAGGAGTCTGGCGCGTGGAGCTGCGCAGACATCCTTAGGCGGGAAGAAACAAAGGACAGAGTTAAGAGAAAAAGAGGGGTTCAAGGCTTAAGGGTTAAGCAGAGGGGCGGGACGGCGACAAGAGGGACAAGGAGGCAGGAAGGAAGGAAATTATTATTAGTAAGTAATATACAAATATATATGATTTATTAAGTGTTAAATTACAAAGGTTAATAATCAAATTTTAAATCATAAAAAGAATCGGATTCGAAAACGGGTACCTGGGTCGGGTCGGATCGGGCAGATGTCACAGTCCAAGGGGCAGAGCCCCTGGCTGGGGTCGAGCTGCCAGGTTAGCTTGGAAAAATTTTATTAACATTAACTGTCTTAACACATTTTTCATTAGGTTTTTAATTTATTTTCTAATCGAACTTGACTTTAGGCGAAGTTAAACCTTTGGCGAACTTAGCTTTAGGCGAAGTTAAACCTTAGGCGAATTTAGCTTTAGGCGAAGTTAAACCTTAGGCGAACTTAGCTTTAGGCGAAGTTAATCCTTAGGCGAACTTAGCTTTAGGCGAAGTTATCAATTAGGCGAACTTGGCCTTAGGCGAAGTTATCAATTAGGCGAACTTGGCCGTATGCGAAGTTAAGCTTTGAAGGCGAAGTTATCGTTTTGAAGGCGAAGTTATCGTTTTGAAGGCGAAGTTGCCCAGTTCGTAGGCAAAGTTGCCCAGTTCGCTACGGGTTTGGTTTTTATCACGCATTTTGGCGATTTTAATACCCTTGTTATGGTTCGACATCACCCACTAACGTTCCCTAACCGTTTCGGTCGTATATATATACCCCGTATATACTATAAAGCTTGGATCTTTAAACTTTAAAGGTCAAGAACATACCTTTTGTGCTCGTTTGGATCTCGTTTAACTTGTTTAATCACAACCAATCGTTTACTCTCTCTCGGATCTTGCTCGTTTCTCTCCCTCGGCCGCCGGCCGTATATGGCGGTGTGTGGTGTGTGTGTGTTTTGGAGTGTGTTAGAGAATAAGATGGAAATGAATGATGGTTTAGGGTTTGGGGGATATTTATATCCCTTAAAGCCCATGGACCGAAGGCCCATTCTCATTTAACCCATCTCAATTAATCTAAGTCCATGATCCGTTCTTTACTCGATATTAATTAATTATTAACGCTAAATCACTAAACGTAACTTTCTTTATTTAACATTATAAATTTTAGGATGTTACATTAGGGTGGACAGTTTGGGCTAAACCTTAAGCCTAACTAAAGGATTTTATGTTGGGTTCAAAAGAGTTCTCTTATTGTTTACTTGTTTTCATTGAAGATTAGAAGATATAGCACAAGCGAATTTCACTTGTTTTTCGCTTATAATTTTTAAAATATGATGGTTCTATAAACATAATGTCATTATGTTAACGATCTAAATCTTTGAATAAACACGTCCAACCCCGCCACAAAACATCATTTTCACATAACCAAGAAGCAAAGGATAGCCGTGCACTAGCGACTGCCTGGTGACTTTCACTAGAAGAGGTGGCTAGTTTGAGTCTCATTTATGATAAAATGTCGTGGTCAAGCCAATAGATTTACCACAATAGGCTTTCGGGCAGTGGGTATCTCCTGAAATTGGTGACAGACTTTGTAGGTCGATGAATAAAATTAGAACAAGAAAGAACCGATGATGAATCTTTCACGGAAGCAATTAGAATGGCATTTTCAAATAGTTTTGAGCCATTATAACTTGACACTAGTTATTTAACCCGTAAATAATAAAATAAACAATTTAAAATAGGTTATTAATGTGTTTTATTGCACTCAGACTATCCATAACGGATTGCACAAAGACGGATTTTTGACTCACAAAACTCAAGTTAAAGATTAGTCCCACATCTTAGGTAGGTCGGGCCGTAACCCATAATAATCTGAACATCACCAAACCACCGATTGACAACTCATAAACCCGTAAATCTAATTAGATTCTTTCAAAAGAAAAATTTGGGAATAATAACTCATTTATATCAAGTAAACTTCACTAGCACAAAACAATACAAGTACATATTGTGGTCCTACCAACACAACTTCCTTCCTAATTGGAACCATATAAACCATTAACCCTCAAAAGTCAACTCTTCTTTACAAAAGTTAAAACATAACATAACACAACATTCGTTAAACTTAATCATCTTCAACTTGCATCAAAACTCACATTAAATATTAGTCCCACACCTTAGCTCAGCGCGTAACCCATCAAAACCCGAATATCACCAAACCACCGATCAACAACTCATAAACCCGTAAATCTAATTACATTCTTATAAAATGAAAATTTGGGCATAACATAACAACCCAATATCATATATATATATATATCAAGTACACAATTAACCTTAACACAAAACATACAAGTACACATATTGTGGTCCTACCAAAACTACCATTAACCCTCAATAGTCAACTTCTCACTTACAAAAGTCAACATTAACACTTAACATTAGTAATATTAATCATCTTCAACTTGCATCAACAAAGAAGTAAAAGACATGTTTGGAAACAAATCCAACTCCGACACGCCACGTGTGTCATCCACCACCACCGTCTGGGACCCACTTCCGTTGACTGACGGCGGAAACAACGATGTGTCAACGTGGTGTAACAGCCAATCAATGGTTTGACCATCAGTTTTGTGACCAAGTTCTCTAGTGAGTTGGAATATCCTGGCGGCACACATCACCGGAACCCTGACTCTACGGCCTCGGCCGTTGACTTTTGAGTGGTGGGGTTTCTTCTTTACGGTGGTGGATGGGCCCACTTGGTTGTTGGTGGAGGATGACGGCGGCGGCGGCGGTGGTGGTGGTTGTGGGTCCATGGTGTGTTTTTTTTGTTTAGGGTTTGAAAAGAGGTGTAGAGGATTTGGGTTTATTTATGTTTGTGTTTGTGGTACAAGTTTTGAATTTTGAAATGTTTTGGGCTTTCTTTTGAAGATTAAATTTGAGTTAATTAGGATTAGTTACAAAATATATAAATTTTTTAAATACTCATTTTCAGTGGCGAAGTTTTGACATATACGTTGAGGGGGGCCAGGGGCGATATCAATATGTATAAAAAATATTCATAAACTAGAGAAGGGCGGGCTCAAAATTTCAGTCGGACACGTGTAAATTTACAATATGTATACAAATTTTCGGCCGAAAAAAGATAAATTGACACTACCGAACGAAAAAAACGGAGAGTCCGAGCTCAAACTTTCAGTCGGAAACGAGTAAATTTACACTATGTATAAATATTTTCGGCCGAAAAAGGATAATTTTACACTACCGAGCAAAAACAGAGGGGGTCGGGCTCAAAATTTCTGTCAGAAACGGGTAATTACGTATAAAAATTTTCGGCCGAAAAAAGATAAATTTACAATACCGAGCGAAAAAACGGAGGGGGCCGGGGTGGCAACTAAGCTACGCCTCCGTATTTTTTTTATCGGAAAACTGTTTTTATATAATTCTAAAACGGTTACGATTTGACATTTGGCTGGTGACGGTCCCAAGTAAAGATGCATTTGTTTCCAACAGTTTGTGACTAATGAATTGTTAACTTCGTAAGTCTGATGTTTATGTAGCAAGCCTAATCAGATGCCATGTAATCGCGCCACGTGGATCTTTTTTTTGATAACTAGGTATGTCATGTAAGTATCAGAGTCTTGAACTTAACTATCCGTTAATCTCGAATCGTTAGAAACAAATACATCTTTAGTTGATTTAGTTGAGACCGCCATCAGCCAAATGTGAAAACAGGTCATAGTTAAGATTATTTAAAATCAATTTTTCATTATGTATCATTTAAATTTTAGTAGGGCCGACCCCTATGGGGGGCTGGGTGGTCGACGGAGCCCGACACCCCGTTAATCCCGGAAATTTTTGTTTAAAAAAGTTTATATGTATTTTGTTGAAAACAATATGTATATTTAATCTAAAACTTAATAACATAACAATTAACTTGGCATAGGGACAAAGGAATATGACTTTCAACCAAAAGGTTGTTGGTTTTAGTCTCATTTGAGATATGTTGAAGCTTGTTTTTATACAAAAAAATTTTACAGAACGCAAATTATAATCAATTATGCTCATTTAAAAATTAAATTGTTTAAATTTAACAAAATACTCCTTTTTATTTAAGGCCTAGAATATTTTTTATCTTCTCGGAACTGGCCCGGATTCTAGTATAATAAATCTACAGTAAGTGGATAACCCTTGATTGGGTTCGTGAACCAAACTGAGTGCTCGATACAACCTTAACCATGAATACATAATTTATGTGTCCACCATACATATATACAAAAAGTAATACGTTTTAAATGTGTACAAAATCAGTTCTTTAAAATATTATTTATTTATAACATAGGTGTTAATACAGAATACCATGTTACATGTTACGCTAGTCACTGACTATTACCTATATTACATGTTACTCTAATATACAACTTTAGAAGAAAAAAAAACATATCAAAGATGTATAAATAACATGCATCTCAACTTTTGTAAACCAATAAGGTAAAACTCGGTTTGATTACAACTAAATAACGACCCTTTAACATTGTTGTAAAAATCGTTAGTCGTTAGTTGGGCGGTGGGGTGGGGACCTGCGATTAATCGGGATTAATTGGACCATACTTTAATGTATATTTTTCAATTTTATATATACATGCACACATTTTTATATGTAATTTTTAGTTTTATACATACATAAACACATTTTAGTCGGTAATTGGCTTGAATCTCACCAGAAACTGCTGTTTTTGATGGAATCTCGTCGGAAAAACACTAATTTTGATCGAAATCTCGCTGGAAACCGCTGATTTTGGTCGGAAACTCGCCGGAAACTGTCAATATTGGCCAGATTTGTCCATTGACCGATTAGCTAAAATTAATCTATGAAGTGAGGACTAGCGATTAATCAGAGATTAATCGGCGCCTAATCGGGATTTTTGCAACACTGGCCTTTAATTATGCTTGTGTAGCCAATGTTGGTTATTTACTAAAACTAAAACCTTCTTATATTGGTGCCAAACTTCTATATAAATTAAGGATGGTTGCTCACAATCATAAGAGGGGTGAGTTTTTTATGTGTTGCTACAAAGATCCTGAAATAGAACTTGGGCCTCTATAACGGTGAATGCAGAGAGTCTCTTATGGGTTGCAAACACCATAGTCATTAGAGGTGTACAAAAACGGTTAAACCCAACCCGAACCGGGTTATAAACCGAACCGGTTTGGTCAACGACTGGTCAAAACAGGTTTGACTCAAACCGGTTTAGAAGCAGGACAGGCCGACCTGGTCACACCGGTTCGGTTCGGTTTAAAAACCGGTTTAACCGGTTTTAAACCGGTTTGATAGATTTGAAAGGGAACCGGTCCTGAAACTGACGGTTTGGGTCGGTTTGGAAACCGGTTTTAAACCCAAACCGGTTCGGTTCGGTTTGCCTAAAACGGTCCCAAATCGGTTTCTTTTGTACACCCATTATGGCGTTGGGCCCAAAGGAAAACCTAAATGTTTGGACATATATGTTCCAACCGAAATCTTCATGGTACTACATACCCAAAATCTAGAAAATGGGCTAGAAAAAATATTCAAAACTGGCCCACTAAATAATAATCAATAATAATATGACCGAAAGAAAATATGAGCAATTGGGTCAAATATCTAGGATTGAAACAATAAATAAATGTTAAGTGATATAAATAGAACAAAACTTTACATCAGTGATCTGATTGGAACAAAACTAAAACTTGGTTATTATTTTATGAAGTAAACCCTTTGTATAAATTGGTATAATCCATGTAATAGTAGAAACTATCAAAATGAAGATGATAACTATAAGTACACACATGCCTATGATACAATTAGAGCTTAACGGCAAAAACGACATGAAAGACTTGTAGCCTAGCAACATCAACAAAGATACGAGATGTGTGCCCCATCGCCCACATCTAGTGATTGAAGGTTATAACCTTATTGTGTATAATTAATTTTATTTAAAAAAAAGGAAAAAAAATGGTTCGGGCTACTTAAAACTTCAAATGAGCGACATCATCAATTCGAGTAGTTTATGATAGTTCAGGGTAAAACTTATGTGACAAATTGGGGTCTTTGGGGATGTTTGGCCTAGCTTTTATTTTTAAGCTTATGCTTATATATAAAATTAGCTTATAGCTTTTTTTCTATTATTTGATAAGCTTTTTTTAGGTGTTTGGATTAGCTTATATTCTACAAGTTAATTATGTGTCTTAATAAGTTCTTAAATCCAACAATTTTTAATTTGTTAGAATAATAATTACTAATCCACCTCTATTTGAGAACAATGAGTAATTTACTTTCTTAAACAAATAAGTTTCATCAAATAAGCTAAAAAATCATCTTTAAATAAGCTTCTTCAAATGAGCTTATATAAGCTAATAAGCATAAGCTTAGAAAGCTAAACCAAACACCAAGTTAAGCTAATAAGCTAATAAGCATAAACTATAAAGTTGTCGAAATAGGAAAACTTAAAGGGGTTAAAAAAATTTATAAGCTTATATTATGTGTTTTGTCTACATATTTATATATTTGTTCATATATAATTATATAAAAAATAAATTAAAAATATTCGAGCCGAACCGAACCGAGCATACCTTTGCTCGTTTGCAAACCGAACCGAGCCGCTCATTTACAATCGAGCGAAAAAACGAGCGAGTATTTTCCGAGCTATTTTCGAGCGAGCGACGAGCGAGTTCGAGCGACAAGCGGTTTGGACGGCACTAGTTAATAATACCCAAAAATGTGGAGTTACAATCAATCAATCAATCAATCAATCAATCATACCCAGTAAAATCCCACCGACAGCAAAGCTATAGGTAGGGTCTGGGGAGGGTGGGATGTAGGCACACCGTACCTCTATCCAAAGGAATAAAGAGGTGGCTTCCAGAGAGACCATCGGCTTTAAGTACATGTGTATGAAGCAAAATAAAGGAAATCAAAGTTTAACAGTTATATAAAAACTACTACTAATTATAATAATATTAATAATAAGGTCACAGTTTAACAGCTATATAAAAGCTAATAATAATTATAATAATAATAATTATAATATATGTAAGGGAAATACCATTATGGTATGTGACCTAAAAAAGTCAAGTCTAAGCCCTAAGATATTCAATTCTCTCTAAAAATCCTTAACTTTAATTCTACTTCTCCACGAATTCCTATCCTCAACCATGTCCTCGGAGAGGTTTAGGTCTATCAAATCATGCCTAATCCTCTCATCCCAAGTCAATTTCGGTCGTCCTCTACCCCTCCTCCCCTCTATAGTAATGTTTTCTACGGATCTAACAGGATTCGTCGACTGTCTTCTCTTTACATGTCCAAACCATCTCAATCTCCACTCTCTTATCTTGTCTGCTATGTTCGCCACCCCTAATCTCTCGCGAAACACAACGTTTCTTATTCGGTCTAGCCATGTGTGCCCACACATCCAACGTAGCATTCTCATTTCTGCTACCTCCATCTTCCGCAACTGTGCCTTCTTGATGGCCCAACAATCTGTTCCATATAGCATTGCAGGTCTAACTGCCACTCTATAGAATTTTCCCTTTAATTTAGTCGGGAAACTCTTGTCGCACAATATACCTGTGGCTGCTTTCCATCTACACCATCCTACCTGAACTCGGTGGGTCACATCACTGTCTAATTCCCCATCGCTCTGTACAAATGATCCTAAATACTTGAACTTTGTTACCTGCGGGACCACCTGCCCTTCAATTGTGATGTGTGCGTCTTCATTGTCGTTTATCCCACCAAAATCACAGTGTAGGTACTCCGTCTTAGATCGGCTAATCTTTAAACCTTTTGTCTCTAAGGTTGTTCGCCACTCCTCAAGCCTCATGTTTAGATCTTGTTTTTTCTCAGCAAGTAACACAATATCGTCTGCGAACATCATGCACCACGGGAGAGTCCCCTGAATCGACTTTGACAACTCATCCAAGACTACTGCAAAAAGAAACGGGCTCAACGCTGACCCCTGATGAAGACCTACCTCTACAGGAAAGAAATCAGTATCCCCCACTGGCGCACGGACACTTGTTTCACTCCTGGTATACATATCCATAATTATCTCTATGTATTTCCTGGGCACTCTTCTACCCTCCAAGCACTCCCAGAGCACCTGTCGTGGCACACTGTCGTAGGCCTTTTCTAGGTCAATAAACACCATATGTAGATCACGCTTCTTCTCCCTATACTTTTCCATTAATCTTCTTAAAAGGTGTATTGCCTCTGTGGTGGAACGCCCCGGCATGAAGCCAAATTGGTTGACCGTAACCTGAGTTTCTCGTCTAAGTCTAACCTCAATCACTCTTTCCCATAGCTTCATAGTATGACTTAGTAGTTTGATTCCTCGGTAGTTACCACAACATTGGGCGTCTCCTTTGTTCTTATAGATAGGAACTACAACGCTGCTCCTCCACTGGTCTGGCATCTTACCTGATTTGAGAATACTATTGAACAGAGTAGTTAACCACATGACTCCTTCCTCCCCCAGACACTTCCACACCTCGATGGGTATGTTGTCTGGGCCAACCGCCTTAGACCTTCCCATCCTCCTAAGTGCGTCCTTCACCTCTTCTCGTGTGATCCGTCGGCAGTAGCAGTTATTCGATTGTTGTCGTTGAAAGTTTGTGTTGTCATGTTCTTCTTGGTAAGCTCTCCCATTGTTAAAAAGATTGTGGAAGTAGGTTTGCCATCTTAGCTTGATGTCCTGCTCCTTGGCCAATACATGCCCATCTGTATCCTTTATGAACTTCACCGGTCCTAGATCTTGCCTTCTACGCTCCCTGGCTTTGGCAATCTTAAACATAGCATGTTCCCCCTCTTTTGTTTCTAGACTTTCATACATCCGTTTAAATGCCGCCTTCTTTGCTTCCGCCACTGCCTTCTCCGCCTCTATCTTGGCCGTTTTGTAGTTGTCCCTCAATTCCACTCGCTCCTCCTCATTCGTGCACCTCATTAGCTCCCTAAAACATCCTTGTTTGTCCCTTATCTTGTCTTGCACTGCGTCATTCCACCACCAAGACTCCTTATGCCCACTTGTCTTTCCTGTTGTGACCCCGAGAGTCTCCTTTGCTACTTGGATGATCTTTGTCTCCATAGCTTCCCATATCTGAGTTGAGTCCCCATTTAGTCGAGCCCGCGTATGCAGTATGAGTTTATCCTTAAACAGTAGGAGATTTTCGTCCTTCAAATTTCCCCATCGAATTCTCTGTGTACCTTTCTTCTCTCGAACAGTCAGCTTATTTCTGAAGGCTATATCAGTCACTAGTAGTCGATGTTGAGTCACAACTGCCTCCCCAGGTATGACTTTGCAGTCCTTCCACCAACGTCGGTCTCCTTGCCTCATCAAAAGGTAGTCAATTTGCGTGTTGCGTCCGCCACTGCTAAAAGTGATTAAATGAGAATCTTGTTTCCTAAAATAAGAATTTATAATACCTAGGTCATGTGCCACCGCAAACTCTAGAAGATCTGTTCCGGTCTCATTCCTATCACCAAAACCGAAACCCCCATGTACGGCTTGAAAACCATCGTTAGCCTTACTAATGTGTCCATTAAAATCACCTCCTATGCAAATCCTCTCCCCCTAGGTATGCCCCCTACCACTGCGTCTAGGCAATCCCAAAATTCTCTCTTTTCCTGATCCCCTAGGCCTACATGAGGAGCGTAGGCGGAGACTACTGCCACTACTTCCTCTCCTAGTACTAATTTCAACACCATAATCCTGTCATTATGTCTTATCACCTCCACCACACTAGTGTGTATTTCCTTAGCCACTAGAAACCCCACTCCATTCCTAGCTCCATCAGACCCCGAGTACCACAACTTATACCCATTACACTCAGCCCCTCTATGTCCTTTCCACTTAGTCTCCTGGAGGCATGCTATCTGAACCCTACGTCTTTTAAGCACATCTACCAATTCTAGCAACTTACCATTTAATGTTCCTACATTCCAAGAAGCCAAACGCAATATACGCTCCCTATCTTTACTCTTTCCTACACCCCTCGTTTCAGGGTAGGATGTGACGTGACCTGACCCCTTGAAACCTTGAATAGTTTGCTTGATATTTAAAAAAAAAAGAAAAAAGAATGATGATTTTAATTTTTTACGTCAAGATTCACTTAGTTATTAAATTGAATGCTTTTCTAAACACTGTCGATTCAATAATGCATCATTTACAATTAAAAATTCACTATAGAATATTCTATATTTTAGAATCTTCGTGTACCTTGCTGGATTTGACTATTGAGTATATGCTGTTTATTAAATTAAAAAAAATTTACATTTACAGAAGATTATGGAAACACAATAAATAAATAGTAATAATAGAGAATACAATTTGTTACACGTATTTAAAAAAAACATGGACTATATAACCCCATTTCGAGTAAGATCGTTAGTTTAATACCTTTAAATCTCTTGCGTTTCTAGTAACATACGGTTATTTAACGCTCAAAATAATATGCGCAACTATTCTAGGGATTAAAAGGTGACGACTGAGTAAACAATTGAGGCCAAATGACTGAATTCTAAAAATTATTAAGAGCTAAAGGTGTAATTCTCGTTTACAAGTGTCATCCTTGTAATTTACTCTAAAAAAAACGATAATGTTTACACCAAGATTTGTTTCGGTCTAAACCTAGATACCGCGACAAGGCTTCATTGGTATTCAAACATCACACTTCGAAGACATAACTTGCAAACTCGTTTTCCTTTTAATCCTACTAAACTATGTACATCGGGTCAAAAGTGCCTCACATAATAACTAAAGTTATTGTTGTTTATAAAACATAATATTAATATTAATTCAATAATGCAGTTTTTATAACTGAAAATGTACTAAAAGAATATTCTATGTTTTAGAATCATCGAGTGTTAGCCTGTTAGGTAATGAATTTGACTATTCAGTACATATTTTCCTTTTTGAAAAGTAACCTTAAAAAAAACACAATTACTGCTTCAAGTTTGATTTACATGACTAAGACCATATGTAAATTTGTTTTAAGAAATTATATCTAAAATTAGGTCTCAAGCAAATAAATGTCTATTTTTTTTGTTTAAGCTTTGTTGGTAGTGCTTATGATCTATGCAGTCGATATTGCTGATATATCACCGATATATCAGTGATATATCAGTTATCGGTCCTTGGCGATGTATAAATCATAATATCGGTTTAGAATATTGGTACCGATAATATCAATGATATTGACCTATATTTGAACGATATTTGACTAATAATATTTGACCGATATATCACCAATACTCCCGATATTAGTGTTTTAAGTCTTAATTATCAACTATTAGTGTTCAATGTTAGTGTTTTAAGTCTTAATCAATTTTTACTTTGCTACGATTGTTAGTGTTTTGCAATTTGCAAAAGGTAGAAGACTATACTGAATTATTAGTATTAAATTGCTATATATGAATTTGCTACAATTGTTGTTTGTTCATGATAGAAGACTATACTGAATTATTAGTGTTAAATTGCTATATATATGAATTTACATGATATTAAAATTAACGATATCCCACTGATATCTCACCGCGATAACCGATATCTCAGATATCGGTCCTTGACCGCAGGACCGTCTCAACGTTTTTGAAGACCTAAAGCTAACTAAAATTTTGGGCCCTTTTAAAAAGTTATTTGATTCCAGTAAAGCATCTCGGATAGTTTTTATTTTTTTTTTGTTTGAATTACCCAGATTCACACTTTTGAATTTGATTTTTAATTTTCCCCAAGCAGAAAATAAAGTATATAACACAAGTAATATTCTAGAATGCTTATTTCTAAATCAATTACCATTCAACAAATCAAGAATATAACAAAAGTAATCACTCTATTACCTAAAGCCTAAAATATAATTCAATCCACAAATCGACTAACTTAAGAAATCAAAGATTAAAGAAGAGTACTTAGCATAATGCCAGAATTGCGATGCCAACACTCAATAGCTAAAGATCAGTCACTAGATTTGCCAATTGTGATTGCACCGATGTTGAAAACAAAAGAAGAAGATTGGACATAAATTAGTGATTGAAGAACTGGTTATATATCATATATTGAAGCCTCATTTGATTGGAACATTTGATATTGGAAAGACGCAATCGTCGATTCAGTTTCCCGAAACTGTAGTTGCAGATGGCTAGCGCACGTTTCCTCAACCTCTTAACCCTTGATAACATGTTGTTTATTTATTTCAGATAATAACCGTTCACAAAAACAAGAAACATAATATTAATATATAAAACTGTTTTTCTGAAAAAATTAGAGGCCTAAAAAATAGGGAGGCCTCAAGCTAGGGCTTGGGCTCCTATAACTATCCAGCCGACACTGCTTGACCGATATCCGATATTTTTCTACATTAACTGCTTAGCTTATGATTCAAAACTTACCGTTTCATGTTTGATTTCTATCGTATTTTTTATGTGTTTAATATTATAAGCTACTATAAACCGCGGTGTTATTCTCTACTAGGCTACTATCTACTTGTACTGATTTTGATTAAAAGTTTAACCAGATCAAAATAATCTTTGGTAAACTTTAACGTTTATTTATTTTTGAACGGCTAACAATCATGTGACCATGCCTAACATAATTCCTACTTTAAATATGCATCTTTGTTCATCATTGGATTTGAACCTCAACCATATAAAAAACAAAACATTTATACGCATTATGATATCGATTGATCACACATTTTCTATATATCTTGAATTCACATTTTTCCTTTGATAGCTCAACGTTTATGTTAAGGAAACTTGTGAAAACACTTTGTGTCACAGTCTAGACAAATTAACATGAAAACAACCTCTTGGCTGACCTCCATTAATTCATTCAACTGGTTCACTGTTATTAATGATTATGCCATCATATTTGACTTAATTATTAATAAGGAGTAGGAAAAGTGTTTCAAAATTATATTTATTTGTAACCACACATTCCATGGCAATGTGGCAAATTTCTCAACCAATTACTTGTGACAAAACTATTAATATCCAATGAATTCAGGTTAACTCATTATCATAATACTCGTACTTTATACCCATATAAATATTGTTTTATATATTACCTTTTCTATTATAAACTATCGTTTACTAATTAATTTTTCATATATAGTGTCGATATCGGAAGAATTTGTGTCACTTTGATCATAAGTTCTATATGTACGAATATTGTTTCAGGTGTTCACATGTTTATATTTTTGATTTAGTATCGGTAGCCATGACGGATTTAACCAATATCGACCGAGTTGCGTCACGTTACTGCCGCTATGCGACGGTTTTGTTACCTAGTTTATTATTTAATCTATACCAATAACAATATCACATATTCATCATGGTTCCAGTTTCCAAATCCACTTAAAGGCTTATAGCACATTTCGCTTGAAAATATCACTTAGTATTCATGTATTAATGTTTTCATTCTTGTCACACTGAAAACGTGAGAACTAGCCTTATAAATTAGATTAATTGAATTATTTATAGTTATTAATACTTTACTTTATATAAAATAATTGTCAAAAGCACACATTATATATATATATATAATTATGAACTTTTGTATGCATCACAAGTTGTACTTTGGGCATCATTGATTTTCACTTTTTCATCACTCCATAATGCAACCCACCACTGTTCTCTATCTTCCCATTTTGTGCACTATCTACGAACGATTGTTGCCACCGCAACCGTCACACCACACCACCTAAATCATCTAACCCATCTGTACGAAACCACGTTTTTAATCATCTCTTCTCTATACAACTAAGTGATCTTCCAATTTCAGATTCAATTGCTATATAAAATTGGGAAAATTGTGATTGTGTGTTCAATTTATGATAGGTGTAGCTGCACAAATAAAACACTATGATGAAATTTAAGAAAATTATCATTACATGTATTTAATTTAATTGTATGGTCATGTTGAAATTCATAGGTGTAGCAGTGTAACTATAAAAATTGTCATTATGGGTGTTTAGTTTATTGTAAGGTTATGGTCAAATTGACAGGTGTTGCTGCATAACTGGATGATGACAAAGGATTATCCCAAACGGTGGCGGATATTAAGGATGCAAATAATTGATGAGTCTTGCATTTTGCTACGCGACAAGGGCAGATTGAGGTCTACAAGTATTACCAGAGGTGGAGGAATTGAAACTTGATGTTAGTACTTAATTTTAAAAGATAAGGATGGTAATTCACTAATTTATATTTTTGTTTGTAAAATGTGACACAATATAGTAAAGTATTATAGTTATTGAAATATATGAATTGTTTAAGGTGAGACACCTCTTATTCATGCTGCAAGACAAGCCACAAGGGCATATTTCCACCGCTAAATATATCATTGAACATGGTGCTAATTCCTCATTATCAAGTGAGTTAGGCGCTACAGCTTTGCATCATGTTGCTGGAATACGTAAGTGCTTTTAGAGTTAATTATCATCTTTTTTAATTCATCGTATATAGCCTGATGTATGTGCTTAAATTGGGAACTTATAGAGTTTATTGGAGATATGGATTAAAACTAACCTTATTTGGTGAATCGAATCAACTGATTCCAAGGTGAGAGTGAAACGGATGAACTAAAATCTCATAAATGGTGTTGTTGGAGTTCTTGTTGAGGTACTTAATCTCATGTTGTTCTTTATGTTTCTAAGCACATATATGTTGCTCCATTTCAGACCTAAGTTTACCATTTTGAATAATCTATTTTTCAACATAAACAGCCTAGGTTTGAATTTAATTTAGGCCGTTCAATTTAAGTGCTTTTTGTTTCACTGATGCTTTGTTAATGCACATTATCTGGGGATTATTTAGCTGGTATGTATTAGCATGTTAGTTGCTTTAAATTAAAACATGAAACACGATTTTAGGGTCTTCAGTAAATCTATATATGCACAATGTTTGAATAAATTTGGGACTATGATCAGGTTATACTTTTTGCACTTTTGCAGGTTTTTGTTTTGCCGATTATTGTGTCTACTTCAGTTACAGCTATGGCGGCTGGCAGCACTGAGCCGTGCTTTGTAGATTGGTTTTATTTTGGTTTCGCTCTTATTTCATTCCAACTTAATGAATACTTTTCTCAAAGATAAGGTAAGTATTCGAGTTTTAAATTTACCTGTTAATATAGTGTATTTTTAAATTTAAAATAAACTTACAATGTAGCAACCATTTTGCTTTACTGAGACTCAGGTTGACATTAAAATTACGTTATTTTTATTTCATTTAAGCCATGTTGCAACCTTTTTAAGTTGTAGCCATTTGGGTTTCTGCTTGATAATGATATTTTACACCTTTATCGCTACCACATGAGATGGGTTTACGGTTGTTAGTTTGTTCTCTGTTAATATGGTTTTGTACACGGTTTCACCCCGCCACAACGCGCGGGGTCGAAATTCTAGTTGAATATAAGCTTAAAAAGGTCAAATAAAATATCTACTATTATTGAAAATAAGACCTCTAAAGCATACAAACAAAAGGATGAATCTGATTTTCCTTAAATGATAAAAAGTCCCCCATTGCATAAAGTCTCTAGTCTTCAAAATTATGCACTCACCTAGGGGTGTTCAGTATTTGAATCAGACTCGAATAATTCAAAATTCAATTCGGCTCGCATTTTAATTTGACGGTTCGAATTCGATTTTCAGTCATTCGAATTCGATTCGGTTCGAACTCGATTTAAGTAATCGAATTTCGAATCGAATTCAAATTATACCTCTGTGTTTTTATTATATATATATACATACTTATGAGAAGATAAACTACATAAATCTTTTGAGTTATAGAGATTAAAAATAAAAACAAATTCATGTATTCTATAAAAGGTAAAGTGATCAAAGGTAAAGTGCATTAAACATATTAAGCCTAAACACGTCCGCATAAAAACAAATCCGTGTATTCTATAAAATAAAGAGGACAATATTTGATGTACAATGATCAAAGGTTACACTAGCACCTTTTAAAGGGTGCCTGCCGACCACTAGGCACTAGCTAAAACACTAACCTTGTGACAAACTAATTTTATGTCACCAATAACTTTTTGATCACTTAAATATATTGATTTTTATATTAATATGCAGTTAATTAATATAATTAAAATCATATCAAATGTTGCAAACATATTTGATGGATCAAAAGAGTATTAATTATACATATATATAATACACATTGGAATCTTGTTTTACTAAGAGTGGCAATATAATACTAGAAGTAAAATATGATACCTATTAAGTTATAAAAGCTTTGTGTTTAAATTGATACTTAATTAGTTCTCAACTTTTCATATTTGTTTATATATATTACCTTATATTAATTACAATATTTTCTATCTTGTATAGCGAACTCATTTAATGTAGTAACTCTCTGAATTCGTTAATTGTAATTATACTTATATTTATAATTATATTTATATTATTTTATTATAAATGGTAAAAAAACAACAACGGTGTTGTGTTATCCTTTGGGACATACCATAGGGCTAAACATCGTTGTATTAATCGGATGCGGCAAATAGGATTCTTTGTAAATAACCCTCCCCAGTTGTCATTTGTCAATGCTTCAAAAATCAAACTTCATACCCTAATATATGAAAAAAATAACAAAATGACCAAAATGTCATTTTTAATCATCATAATTTTTAAAAAGTCCATTGAAATGACACCATTTTTATTATGTCTAGCTCAAAACAAATTGGACCATCTAGTTATTCTATCATAACGATCGAGCGCCACATGTCAAAAATATTTCCCATTAGAATGTTCTTGACGTCAGGTAGATTTTATAAAACAAGGCGACGACTAGATTAATCTAGTAGCTAGCCGCTTGGATTTATAAAATCTAATAGCCACCTAGAAAAAACAACCCGACGCATAGAGAAGTCCACCTGATGCCTGGTTTTGAAATAACTGGATGACGTTGATAACATTTATCCGATAGTCAGAAAAAAAGGCAGCTACGCGGGAAACATTCTTGATATGTGACTCTCAGTCATTGGAGTAAAATAACTAGACGATCTGACTAGTTTGAGTTAGACATAATAAAACTGGTGATATTTGAATAGACATTTTAAATATTCATAACCAAGGACATTTTAGTCATTCCCTTAATTTATTCTAATATACTATACGCATTAAATGTGGTGATCCATGCATATGGTTTTGCCTATTTAAACACTTACCACTTTGCTTCAATAACATAATATCCAAGATTCAAAACACAATAATAATATCATTTCACAACTTTTTAACATCCCAAAACAATGCCTGAGATCCAAGGATCTCCGGGCACTTCAATGCACGGAGTCACGGGACGCGAGCCAGTGCTCGCGTTCTCCGTTGCATCTCCAATGGTACCAACCGACACAACCGCAAAGTTCAAACTCCCCATAGACTCCGAACACAAGGCAAAAGTATTCAAACTCTTCTCATTAGCAAACCCTCACATGTTAACCTTCCATCTCTCTTGGCTCTCATTTTTCACAACCTTTGTGTCCACATTCACAGCCGCGCCCCTTGTCCCCATCATTCGGGACAATCTTAATCTAACCAAATCCGATATTGGCAACGCGGGTGTGGCATCCGTGTCGGGTAGTATATTCTCTAGGCTTGTGATGGGTGCGGTTTGCGACATGTTGGGACCACGCTACGGGTGCGCATTTCTCATAATGTTATCCGCCCCAACCGTGTTTTGCATGTCGTTTGTTGAGAACGCGAGTGGGTACATCGCGGTGAGGTTCATGATCGGGTTCTTGTTAGCGACATTCGTGTCGTGTCAGTATTGGATGAGTACTATGTTTAATGGGAAGATTATAGGGCTTGTGAATGGGACTGCGGCCGGTTGGGGAAACATGGGCGGTGGTGCGACTCAATTGTTGATGCCGGTGTTGTTCGAGATCATTAAGAAGGCGGGTGCGACGCCATTCACGGCATGGCGGATTGCGTTCTTTGTTCCCGGGTGGCTTAATGTTATTATGGGGATATTGGTGTTAACTCTAGGCCAAGATTTGCCTGATGGTAACCTTGGTGCACTTCAGAAAAAAGGTGATGTTGCAAAAGATAAATTTGGAAAGGTATGTTATTAATTACTTATTAGTCATATTTGTTTGTTTATTATTCAAATATTGATTTAGTCTTTATTGCTGTTTGATTGTGATGTTTTAATTTGTAGGTGTTATGGTATGCTGTGACAAACTATAGAACTTGGATCTTTGTACTTCTTTATGGCTACTCCATGGGTGTTGAATTAACCATTGATAATGTCATTGCTGAGTACTTCTATGACAGGTTTGTTTTGATTTTATATTTGTAAATCTTGGGAGTGTAAATGAGTCGAGTCGCTCATGAGTTTGGATCGATAAAAGCTTGAAACGAGCCGTGTTTTTTCGAGTTCTAGCCTAGTAAGAGCCCCAAACAAAGCTCATTTAGTTATCGAGCTGTAGCTCGATTCTTGTTTAGCAAGTTCGTCTAGGCTCGTCGAGCCTTAATGACCTTGTGTTTTCATAAGTTATTTTTTTTACCTCTTTTGGACACCTATAGATAAATTTTATGATACAACGCCGAGCGTAGGTTCATTTAAGATTTTCTCAAATTATATATATAAATAATTAAGAACGTATGTACGTTAATTAATGATAAATAATAAACTAGCTGATTCCGAGTTCTAAAAACAACTAACGATCCAAGCTTGAGCTTCACAAAAAGAGCTTAAAATGAGCTGAGCTCGAGATTAACCTCTTGTAAGTCAAAAATGAGCCGAACTAGAACCTAGTCGAGCTTGGTCTCGACTCGGCTCATTTACACCCCTAGACTAGAGTCTTTTTTTTTCCTAGAACACCAACAAATCTTGAAAGTTCTCATGGACTATGTTAATAAAAAAATTTGGATTAATTTTGTTAATTTTGTGATTCCAGATTTGATCTAAAGCTTCACCTTGCTGGAATTATCGCGGCCACATTCGGGATGGCAAACATCGTGGCACGACCATTTGGCGGATTCACATCCGATTTCATGGCCAAAAGGTTTGGAATGCGCGGGCGTCTTTGGAACCTATGGCTCCTCCAGACCGCAGGAGGGATATTCTGCCTATGCCTCGGTCTAGTTAACTCGTTACCGTTAGCCATTACCTTTATGATCCTATTCTCAATTGGTGCACAAGCAGCATGTGGTGCAACATTTGGAATCATCCCATTTATTTCTCGACGATGGCTTGGTATCATATCAGGAATGACTGGGGCTGGTGGAAACTTTGGGTCCGGGTTAAACCAATTAATTTTCTTTGCGAACGCCTCGTTCTCGACGGCTAATGGGTTGTCTTACATGGGTATTATGATAATATGTTGTACACTTCCTGTTACATTGGTTCACTTCCCACAATGTAAAAGGTAGTGAAGAACATTACTATGTTTCGGAGTGGACCGAGGAGGAGAAGCTTAAAGGGATGCATCAAGGAAGTCTCAAGTTCGCCGAGAATAGCCGGTCGGAGCGTGGGCGGAGGGTGGCTTCGGTAACAACTCCACCGGACAACACTCCTACTAATGTTTAAGTTAAGTTAGTTTTCTAGTTGATGTTACATGTTGAAAGTAAGTAATTAAGGATAGTTATACGAAATGTTACATATAAGTTATAACCGTTATGTTTTTTCTTCTAATGTAACACAACTATATATAGTTTGATGATATTAATCTATATAATGTATTTAATTATTAAATTACATATTTCCATAAGTTGTTATTCTTCTAATTTAACCAAACTCTTAATTTAACTAAAAATATTTAATACAGATATCGTCACGACTGGGTTAGAGATGTTTTATGAGATGTGCTTAGGTATGCCGGGATCTCAGCCAAGAAAGAGGCACCTGTTAACTTTCTGACTGATCCACGAGAGGGAAGATCTACCCTACGACCTGCGGACGTTCTTGTGTTTGGTTGGGCAGGGGATAAGCATGCGTGTGTCGACCTCACTGGGGTGTCCCCATTGGTGGGGCTGAGAGACAGTGGCTTCGTTCCGGGACCTGTGGTTTTGAGGGCGGAATCTAGGAAGGTTGCTAAACATGAGGCAACGTGTTTGGAGAATCAGCACGTATTCATTGCATTTGCCTTCGATACATTTGGATCACTAGCTCCCGAGGCGGTTCGTTTTTTGGATCGAGCGCAGAAGGTATCCACAGTGACTCGCAGAGCTCGAGGAACCAATGATTGATATTGTTGTTTGGTTCATTAATGAACCTCTGTCCCATTCAGCAACAACAGTAAGTCTGAATGATTCAGACCTAATTACAACTATTCAAATGTTTTTCTATTTAGAACCAAACAATCTGAAGTTTGAATGAATCAGATGTTTACATATAAATGGTTCCATTCAGATGTAAACTAACAGCCCTTTAGTAGTATAGGCTTTGCGATTCAAAAGGGGATAGCGCGCAACTTGTTGTCCGCTTACCCATTATCCAGATGTAGTTTGTTTTGTAAGAATTCGAGTATCACAGTTGTAATAAAAAAAAGATTTTATTTAATATTATCGTAAAATTCATACATCTTATGACAATTTCCTTTATGATTGTTAACTTAGAATCATAATGTGTGATAGTTTAAAAACATTATAACTCACTAGTAACAATTCTAGACCAAAGTATGAAGTGAGTAATTTGGTTTTCAGATATTTCGATCAAAATCATAATTTATGAATATCAATATGACAATATTCTTTATATCTATTGTTATGAAAGACTGGAACAAAGCTGGATTATATATAACATGGTTATACACATACATATGTTGATATACATATTACAAACTAGAAAAGAAACACATCATATATTGTGTCACACTGTCTCACTTAGATGTTTAATCAACTAAACATGATTAGGAGTCCCATTTGGCGTCGAAACCGACGCCACCTTCCCACCGCGCTCTGACCGGCTATTCTCAGCAAACTTGAGACTTCCTTGGTGCATCCCTTTTAGCTTCTCCTCCTCGGTCCACTCTGAAACATAGTAATGTTCTTCACTACCTTTTACATTGTCTTTACTAGGTGGCAAAAACATACTTCCCCATTGTGGGAAGTGAACCAAAGTAACAGGAAGTGTACAACATATGATCATAATACCCATGTAAGACAACCCATTAGCCGTCGAGAATGAGGCGTTCGCAAAGAACACTAATTGTGTTATTGTTAACCCGGACCCAAAGTTTCCACCAGCCCCGGTCATTCCTGATATGATTCCAAGCGATCGTCGAGAAATAAATGGAATGATTCCAAATGTTGCACCACATGCTGCTTGTGCACCAATTGAGAATAGGATCATAAAGGTAATGGCTAACGGTAACGAGTTAACTAGACCGAGTCATAGGCAGAATATTCCACCCGCGGTCTGGAGGAGCCATAGGTTCCAAAGACGCCCGCGCATTCCAAACCTTTTGGCCATGAAATCGGATGTGAATCCGCCAAACGGTCGTGCCACGATGTTTGCCATCCCGAATGTGGCCGCGATAATTCCAGCAAGGTGAAGCTTTAGATCAAATCTAGAATCACAAAAACAAAATTAAACAAAATCTATGATTAACATATAGTCAATGAGAATTTTTATGATTCATTAGTGTTCTAGGAAAAAAAAAGACTCTAGTGTGTAAATAAGCCGAGTCGAGTGGATTCGACCTGAGCTCGACTAGGTTTGATCTCGGCTCATTTTTTACTTACAAGAGCTTAAACTCGAGCACGGCTCGTTTCAAGCTCTTTTTGTAAAGCTCGAGCTTGACTTGTGAGTTGTTTTTTCAAACTCAGACTCAGCTCGTTTGTTATTTATTAATTAACTTATGTACATTCTTAATTGTTTTTATATAGTTTGAGAAAATCTTAAGCGAGCCTAAGCTCGGCAGTGCATTGTAAACATAATCTATAGATATCCAAAAGAGGTAACAACTTAAAAATACACAAGGTCGTTAAGGCTCGACGAGCTTGCTAAACAGGCTCGAGCTCGGGCTCGATAACTAAATGAGCTCTATTTGTCTAGGCTTGTACTAGGCTAGAACTCGAAAAAACACGGCTCGTTTCAAGCTTTTATCGATCCAAACTCATGAGCGACTCGACTCATTTACACTCCCAAGATTTACAAATATAAAATCAAAACAAACCTGTCATAGAAGTACTCAGCAATGACATTATCAATGGTTAATTCAACACCCATGGAGTAGCCATAAAGAAGTACAAAGATACAAGTTCTATAGTTTGTCACAGCATACCATAACACCTACAAATTAAAACATCACAATCAAACAACAATAAAGACTAAATCAATATTTGAATAATAAACAAACAAATATGACTAATAAGTAATTAATAACATACCTTTCCAAATTTATCTTTTGCAACATCACCTTTTTTCTGAAGTGCACCAAGGTTACCATCAGGCAAATCTTGGCCTAGAGTTAACACCAATATCCCCATAATAACATTAAGCCACCCGGGAACAAAGAACGCAATCCGCCATGCCGTGAATGGCGTCGCACCCGCCTTCTTAATGATCTCGAACAACACCGGCATCAACAATTGAGTCGCACCACCGCCCCCCGGCCGCAGTCCCATTCACAAGCCCTATAATCTTCCCATTAAACATAGTACTCATCCAATACTGACACGACACGAATGTCGCTAACGAGAACCCGATCATGAACCTCACCGCGATGTACCCACTCGCGTTCTCAACAAACGACATGCAAAACACGGTTGGGGCGGATAACATTATGAGAAATGCACACCCGTAGCGTGGTCCCAACATGTCGCAAACCGCACCCATCACAAGCCTAGAGAATATACTACCCGACACGGATGCCACACCCGCGTTGCCAATATCGGATTTGGTTAGATTAAGATTGTCCCGAATGATGGGGACAAGGGGCGCGGCTGCGAATGTGGACACAAAGGTTGTGAAAAATGAGAGCCAAGAGAGATGGAAGGTTAACATGTGAGGGTTTGCTAATGAGAAGAGTTTGAACACTTTAGCCTTGTGTTCGGAGTCTACGGGGAGTTTGAACTTCGCGGTGGTGTCTGTTGGCACCATCGGAGATGCAACGGAGAACGCGAGCACTAGCTCGCGCCCCGTGACTCCGTGCATTGAACTCCCCGGAGATCCTTGAATCTCAGGCATTGTGTATAACTTTGATTATGTTTGAAGGTAAAGACTTAATAATATTATTAGTTTAGATCTAGGATGTGATATTTTGAGTGTGTAGGGAGTGTTTTGTGAGTATTGTATTAGGGTTTATTTAATTATAGTAAAGGTTAAACTATTAATGATGTGTGGCCAACTAGTGATATTAATCTTCTAGTCTAATAGTATGAGGTGATAGTTAAGATTTGAGATCATTAAGGTCTCTCAAGTTTGAAATATAACTCAACAAGGTTATAGGTGCACAAAATATTTGATTCCGCATCTAACCTGGAACCGGTTCCTACCCATACCTTACCTGTATGTACGACCTGGTATTAGATTTCCCCTGGAGGCGTACCCGGAACGGGAACCAACCTGGACCCATCGGAACAGGAAATACCCGGTCAAAACCTGACCTGACTCTACCCGGAAAACCTGGTAAAATGCCTGACTATATCCGGAAATAGTTTTTACTCGATCATGTTTTGACTTTTGTTGACCATACCTAGAACTAGTTTCTACCTGGTTCCGGTTTATGTAAATACCCGATTTATCCACCTCTAAACGGGACTCTACCTCAGTGATAGGTTTCCTCTTTAATGATGTTTTTGGGTGAGCCAGATCTAAATGTCAAAATCAGTTAGATGATTAACATCCCGTTTCATCAATGAGGTCTCTCAAGTTTAAAACAAGATTCAACGGAGTTTTAAGTTAGTGATAGGTTTCCTCTTTAATAATGTTTTTAGGTTGGCTAGACCTGACATGTCAAATTAATTAGACAATTAATATTCTGTTTTTCAAAAGACTTACTCAAGTATTGACGGTGAATCCCGTGAATCCAAACGTTCTTAAATCTTAACTAAATGTTGATGTGTGGCTAGTGGAGATTCCGAAAAGGTTGCAAGGAATCTAGTTTTCCGCATTGGAACCTTGTTGCATATACCAATGGATACTTTTTCAAATCTTAGTGGATCTTAAAAACTAATCATTTATTGCCAGCTAACACACACACGCACACATAGTTGACATTTAGACTATCTCCAAAGTCTTCGCTTTTAAACAATTAGAAATTATCGAATGATTTAAGAAAGAAACAATAAACAAAAGTAGATATTTTTAACTTGAAAGCATAATGTCCCCAAGTTGGCATCATGTAGTGTCTTGCTCCACCAAGTTAGGCTCAGGGACTGTTTGTTTACATCTGAATGGAACCATTTAGATGTAAATATCTGATTCATTCAGACTTTAGACTGTTTGATTCCAAACAGAAAAACATCTGAATGGTTAAAATTATATCTGAATCATTCAGACTTACTGTTGTTGCTGAATGAGACAGATATTCATTCAGATCTGACTCATAAACAAATTGATGATTTTTCACACTTTGTTTACTTTTTTTGAAATATATAAACTTATTTAACAGCCTGAGTAAAATAGCTTAACAATAATTGATCATTAAATTTTTAGTGATGTTTAGATACAAATTGTTTTTAATGTGCAAACCTAAAAGATCGATTAAATGCGCATTTTGTGTGATCATTTACATAAGTTGCTTAATATTTTTATAAGTTGTGTAATTTTGTTACGTAATTATATTTGTTACAAAATTCACGTAATGCGTCACGTTGTTTTCTAGTGCTTCATATGTTTCGCACTTTAATTACCCTTTGTACATTAATCCACATTAAGCTTGTTTCTACCTAGAAAGCAAAATCGATAATCATTTTTAATACATTCAATTATAAGTTTTCTATGTTTGATACATTAAATGGATGCTTTTAAAAATTAGCATGTTTAAAGTTAGATAAAGTTAGATATTTTTGTATCAGGTTATCCCTATTTTATTTGTTCTTTTTAACATATATATATATATATATATATATGTATTTACAAGAAAAAAATGTAATTCTGATTATGGTGTTTTGGAATTTGACTAAGCTAACCATGTGTCCATAGACATTTTTCTTTTGTAAATTGCTTATACAGAAGAATAATTTTAGCTGTATATTTATCAATAAAACTTTACCAAGTGGTATCATAAGATATTACTGAAAAAGAATTATGGACGGTGATGTATGTATAATTCATAATATTCCCTGTGAATTCATTATCCACATATAGTCATATCCTTTTAAATTAATCTTGATTTTGAAGGTAAAATAATCTACTTGCTTAAATAATGCGAACATTACTATGCATGTTTTAATTTTGATGTTCTTAATAAGCGAAGC
The DNA here is from genome assembly GCF_021521415.1 of Bidens hawaiensis. Lineage (NCBI taxonomy): Eukaryota > Viridiplantae > Streptophyta > Magnoliopsida > Asterales > Asteraceae > Bidens > Bidens hawaiensis. Next base: position 323,358 of record NW_027492849.1, on the reverse strand, counting down.
TTTAACGTTCACATAGCCCTCTACTTAAATTGAATTATGAATATAATGCGAAAACTTTTCAACACTTACGTGTGTGTGGTTCGCATGTAAGAATTATACATGTTAGAACTTAGAAGAACTCTTAATTAATTACCCGTGTATTTTAAACAAGTTAAATGGTTCTAATCAATTGAGTTAACATTAAGATGTTTAATTAAAGTTGATAAGTTTAAAAAATAGAAAAAATATGTTGCACTCAAAAGTTTTCATTATAACTAATAGCTTGTAGGATTTCACAAAGAACTTGAAACTTTAAAGTTATATGTACTATTATAACAAATAGCTTTTAGGATATTATAATGATCTTTGCTTGATATTTGGATCAACATACCATTTTAGAAGGGATGTTGTGACTTTCAACAAGATATTTAGTTAGGGATTCTATGTGTACATTAATAGTGTTTGCGTAAGACTAAGTAAGCACACTCCATCTAAAACGTCCCAACCTGTCAAAATTACCCGTTTGTATCAAACTATTCACATCAAGTATATATCATATATGCATCTCTAGCCAACACAATTTGACAATATTGTTTGGTTTGTTTCTAGCTATTTGAAATCTTCGATGTCTGATCGACACATACTGTCGTCCAAAATCAACTGGACTGAATCATGCACAACTTCATCACAAACTATATATGTTTGTTCAAACATCATAACCTTACGTAAAATATAAAAAAACCAATATCATTAAATTAAGGATGTCCTTATAGTTTTTAAGTTTTCTTATTTGGGTAAAATATATTGTAATGTCACAATCAATACGTTGCAAAAGATAAGCACTCCCGCATTGTGGGAAGCATCCATCGTTGACATCTTCTATGAGTATATTTTACAATCATATTATTATTAAAACTTCTAATAATCAATATATTTTAATGTAAAATTTAATATTTTAAATTAATAGCTTAAATCAAGAAGGTGGTATGCCTCCACTTGCCATTAGATGTGACAAATTTGTTCATTTTTTACTTTTCATTAATAATTCATGCATATAATTGCATATGCTCAACTTTGACTTCCATAGTAAGAATAAGAAAATATCTAAGTACATGAACTAAAATTATGGTGAGCCCTTGGAATAAGAAAACAACATAGTTAATAACACTTATTTTAAATTTCTAGTATGCATGTTATTCATTAGGATTGTTCATATTGCTCGACGATCAAAACTTGCTCGATATTAGATAAAAAAAAAAAAGCTTAAAAAAATACTAATCAATACTGATATCATACCTGATTTATTATGTTAGCGGTGTATCTTTATTGTTTTTTTACACAAATACTAATCATGCCTAGGTTGTCGCTTAGGTTTTGATTCAAATATTTTTCATACAATTTTTCTAACGGATGCTGTGTGACCCCCATTCTGTAAGGGTGTGTTTGCCCCTTATGAGAGATCTGAGAGAGACTCCATCTACATGGTCATTTGGAATTCTAAACGGGAACAAACGAACACACAAACAAACATCACCTCCAGTGGTACCATCTGATTCGAAATTAATGACATTTGTGGCACCTCCAATGGATGGTTGGGTTGAATTGGTTGTGAATTAGAGTTGTCTAAGAAAAAGAAATATGTGTTCAAATAAGTCTCTCCCTCTAAAATCCAAATGCCTTTTTTATACCAATAACATTTCTAGCTAACTCAATCTAGCCCCTTCGGTTCCTAAATGAGCCTACAACGTACCCTCTAACCTTCGCATCTTCACATTTTCCCTCGTCTTTCCCAATTTACTATAATTGTTAGGTTATATTTGGTCCATTTGGATCACAAATCACAATCATACACACAAATAAATCAAACAGAAATGAAATGGAACATAACAATTTACGTGGTTTGTTCAATATGACTTACGCTCACGGTTGGAACTAGTGGTTTCCTATTATTAGGTGCTCAAGGAATTACAAGTACACATATCTATATTTATAGACATAATATATCTAGGATGAACGGTTTAGTTAAGGGATTTAAAACCTTCCATTTAAACACTTAAAACCTGTAACAATTTGGCATACAAACATGAAACATATCATAGTATTAAGTCAATATATATGACAGTATCCTTTACCAAAAACAATATTATTAAAATAATGATGTCAGCATAGTTTTAATATATGATTTCATCTTATAAAGTCACAATCAATATACCAGCTTTCAAAAGATATTTATCCAACACTCCCACATAGCGGGAATCATTAATAGTTTACACCTTTTTTATTTTTTACTTAACTAAGATGTATTATAAGTTATAACCACACAACCGGGTGTTGTTAATGAGCTGATGGTGAAGTGGCAAGATAAATAAATATTTGGTGTTGCATGTGACCCAGGTCGATTTCTGTCTCCTATCATTTAGTATTCAGCGGCACTGGGTGATGATGAGAGGCTAGACGAGTATGTGTCGTTCACTAGTTGGATCCTTGAACTGAACGGATTTTATTTCACCCACTCGTGCCTTCGAGTGAGTGTTGGCCGTTGGCCTTATGTGGGGGGGGGGGGTTTCCCCGTATCGAAAGACGAGTGTATTTCGATATGATGAATTTAGCCAATAGACTATTTGAAAAATTGTGTAAAGTATCAATGGTTTGGATCATAGCACCAATGTATTATAAGTTTGAATTGAATTTCATAAATTAATAAACTTTCGTCAAGAAGGTGCTATGCGTCCACTTGTCTCTGGGTGTGAGTGTGTGACGATTGATTTGAGTTAAGACCAGTGTTGTATGAACTCGCTTAATTGACGCTAGTCGGGCTATAGGATATGGACTAGCGATTATTCCATATTAATATTAATAAATATAAATATACCAAATTATGCATATAAAATTTTCAAATTCAACCGATTTTGCTCAAATAACGATTTATTAGCAACTAGCCATTGAGTACCGACTAGCAATTAATCGACATTTAGACAAGATTTTTACAACCATGGCTTAGATAATTCATATAATCTTACTTACTATAAAGGCTTAACTAAACGTATATGATCTTATGATTTTTAGTAAATGTATTTTTATCCCCAACTAAATCAGTCGTATTATTTCTTTACTTTTAGACTTTTAGTCATAGACTTTATGCATGCGTTGAGAGATGCATTTATTCTCACCCTCCAACAAACAATTTGTTTACTTTTTTGACTTTATGCATATACTTTGAAACATCTTTTCCAACCACGTAGTGACACAACCATTCCTAAGATCTGGTCATGGTATAGGATTTTTATAGTTGCCCCCTTTGTATTTTTGTAATTAACATTTTAGGGCTATGTTTAAGGTCGACTCCTCGCCATTGTGAGTCTGTACCTCCTGATGCGCGGAAACCGGATGGAAGATCCTTAAACCCTCGCTCCCTGTAAGGTTTGAACCCAAGACTAAAGCTTTGATTCATCACTTCACCCAGATCACCATTTCGAGATAAGTTTTACATTAGTGACTCGTATTTTTTTTCCGATTAAAATCCCTAAAACAATGGTTTGAAATTCGGAAAAAAAGTTAACGATGGTACGTGTTTTTTAACGGATGTCCATTTAGAGAAAAATACTCAAAAGGTTGGACTGTTGCCAAAGAATTTTTATGTGGAATTATTATCGGTCAATACATAAAAGGTGAGATAATATATTTCAAATTTGCCTTTAAATAATGGTGTTTTTGGTTTCCCTGTGAAGACCAGCGACGAAGGTTTACTAGGACTAGAAGGTCCCTCCCCCATGTTTTTCTCAATAGGAGAAATTTACTAGGTTTAATTTGAAAATTTTTATACATGATATAAATTTACCTGTTTTCGTTCAAAATTTTTAGAACGACAATTTGGGAGAAACTGGTCTAGTCTCGATTAGATCCGATAGTTTGTAATTGGTTTGAGAGCTCCTTTAAAACCGTTAAAACTAATTCGATCCTTTTCTCCGTCGAAACTTAAAACAGTTTGGGCCAAACCGGTTTTGAGTTTTGACTTGATCTAATCGGTTTGGGCCCTGACTTCCTTGGCACTATAGTTAATATCTCATCTCAAGATGAGCTTTATAGCCCATTATGAAAATGTTTAACCAAATCATAAGTTGAAAAATAAATCATATCTAACTATCTATATAATTACATACCATGAAATCCTACGTGTCGTTCTCAGGTTGTCCCCCTCATTCTCTAGAGCCACCAGATTGCTTGATTTTTAAATGGAGACTTCTCATGCATTTGACCCGAAATTGCGGGTATGTGTCTTACCAAACCCAGATAGTCTTTAAATAGGTTATAACATCTCATTTATTTGTGAAACTCTTTCATAATCAAACAATAATTTTCGCGGGTCATGGGTCTCACCAAACCCGGATAACCCTTAAACGGGTTATAACATCTCATTTATTTGTGAAATAACCCTTTAATCATCAAAGAATAATTTCCACGGGTTATGAGTCTTACCAAACCCTAATAGCTCTCAAATGGGTTATAAGATCTTATTTATTGGTAAATACTTTCATTCTCAAACCCTAATTTAATTTATCTTCTTTTCATGTTCTCCACTGCTGGTCTATCATCTCCATCGTCGGTTAACTTCCGATACTACCTGTTATCGTCAACTACATCAACGTCCCCTTTTTTATTAGACAAATATTTGTGTTAATGTTTGTTCATTTAAAAAAATCAACATGTTCGTGTATTTTTGTTCGTTAAAAATCTAAAAAACCTACACGTCTCAATTGAAAATACCCAAACGCAAAAAAAATATAATAACAAACTAATATTAATATATATGTATTAAATTAAAACAAACTACGTTAAAAAATAAAATAAATCATCATAAAATAGAAAAACGATTAAAAACAAAAACTTAAATAAACTTTCATAACACATGAGAATCAAACTAGTAAGTATATAACCATGTACAAGTTAATACTTTTTAATCCTACAAAAAGTATATTGTCCTGTCCAAAAATCAATTCACTATTTTTTTACTGATGACATGTAACTGAAACTCACGGACAAAGAAGGAAACAGAACAACTCAATGACTCATCAATTTAATATTATGCTTTATGAATATGTACTCTTGACTCTGAGCTGTCCAATAATATTATTATTATTATCTACCTGTCTCAGAAACTCACGAGTCTCCCCTTGTTTCCACTATTTATTTCATTTCAACCCTCTTATAAATACCACACTTCAATTAGTAAAACTTATAACTAAACACAATACACATTCAAATATGCCAACTAGTAGTAGTACTATCCTTCACATTACTTTGATTTACCTTCTTATGATTTTGTCACCTATGCATGTTTTATCCGCGGGTCGAGGACATGGGCCTACTAACGTTGTCAAGTCGACGTTGTCAAAGACCAGAGATCAGGATTTTGTGACACGGAAGGGTCTGGTTTTTGGGAAAGAAGTGAGTGGTTGTATGCCGAAAGGGCGTAGGCACTCTTCGGCTCCTAGCCGATATGTGAATGACAAACCGTTGTTCCATTCGGTTGGATGCTCTACTGTAGCTAGACCTTGAGTCGTTGAGTTTGTAAGCGGTATATCTAAGTACATTTTGATGAATGTTTATACATGCTAGTTTTAGACTTTAAGGTTTATACATGTGTTATATTCTTTGTACTCAAGTTATTTATTATTCTTAATTTTGAGTAATATGTAGTTGTTGAGCTTCTGAAAGTGCATAGTCTTTTGTTTTTATTATAACAGGAAACGAGTTTCGCATTGCAAATTGTTCAAAAACGTTACCTTTGTCATGAGAAAGTAAAAAAGGTTTAACTTATGGATCTTTCAAGAAAAAAATAATCTAGAGAGCTTATGTTTGAAATATAATTTATGGATATTTCTGAAAGAATGGCAAAGTTATGATTTTTAATAGATGACATGTTATTAATATGGAATGTTTTTTCTCAGAAAAAAGAAAAAAAATTAATGACACCCTCAACAAATTAAGTTGAAGTTGTTCTGTAAATACACATGATGCATGCAAACATCACCCACAATGAGCAAAACTAGAGGGGTTATATTACTTTTCGTTTTATAAATATTGAGTCAATGATAATATATTAATATATTTAGGGTTAAGTTATAAGATGATGCGTAGTTAAAAGTCAAAACTAGGCACACCCGAGTATTTTGAGTCATGTGACGCATAGCCAGTATTTGAACATTTTGCAAAAAGTGGGTGTAGTAAAAAATGTTTCCAAAACGCCTCTCACCTTCCCTCTCGGCTCTCTCTCATAAGACCTTCAAAACTCGTGTCACCAACGTTATGTACAAAACACCGGTACCAAAAAGAACCCCAAATCGCGCGGGGGGGGGGGGGGGGGAGGGGGTGTTTGGCTCCAAAATGCCACAATAACTCTGTGACTACGGATGGTCTAAGAAGCGTCCTTAAATACCGTATTAACAATTAAAACACTTTCGGTCAACCTATTATAATTTAGCAGTATATTACCAGACATTCAAAAGCAAAAAATGTCGATTAATACAAATTATTCGATTGTTCTCGAGTCTCAGCACTAACACGTTGACAGCCTTCTAGATTTAATAAATAAAGTAATATGACAAACGAGTTTTGTAAACCATCAAAAAGTTGGTTATCCCTTCTTTCGCTTCTATTAAATATTAAATATCACATGCCGACTTCTGCTTACGTATATTTTTTAATTATCGCATCTTTCTCCTATTAAACAATAATAAAGATACTCATATATCAAACTTTATTGTAATCGTTTTGAGTTTAATGATAAAGTTTTCTTTTTCTTTAAAGAAAGTAAAATTTTCTTTTTTTATTTTAGAAATATGTGATATACTATTGAAAATAAATATTTAAAATAACATTTATTTTACATGGTAATACACAGTTTTCTAAAAGTTAATAAGTTTTCATTTTTTTTAATATCATCAAACTTTTGTGTTTATAAATTGTCTAAGTTCATTCATTGAAATCAAATAATTTTTTTGTACTTCGTAACCATTAAAAAAGTTGAAATAAATAAAGTTGTCATTTTATTTTTAAAACATCATGTGTACATTATTCATTATTTTCACCACTTACCATAAAAAATCAATTCATAAGAGGCTCCAAATATGTTTGGCCAACACCAACAATGCATGTAGCATGAACGTATTAAGTGTCACAAACTAGCAGCAGGAGTCATCTGCAGGTTGCCAGAACCATATTAACTACACCATATATCATCTATATATGTATTGATATTCTGCTGCAAGATCTAAGAATTAACACCAGACTGATATATTTGAACAAATGCTGTTAATGACATCCATCAATCCACATGATTTTCATGAAACCTTGTCATGATTTAACGGACAGAAAGTAATAATATATATACTATGAGAAGCAGAAATAATAAATGGAATACAAATATAATTAATACAAGTACATAACATATATATACAAAATACAAAAGTTAAGTATGTCTCATAAATACTAAAACTGTAAGTATATTGATATTATTGAATATTTATGTCTCTTCATTCATTTTTTTGCTTTTGATACATTTAGGTCCATTGTCCTCGAAGCTATTACATTTTTTAAAAGAGTTCAACTGATCGTGCATAGTAATTTATTGACGCTAAAGAACTATAATTTTGTTTTCAGTGGGATCGAGTTTGTCATTCAAAAGGGGGTGACGACGCTGCTTGTTGCCCGCTTACCCACCTCTCCGTTGTAACCGGATTATTTTGTTTAGTATATGAATTATCTAATCTAACTATACTATTAAAACAATAGAGTTTTGGACACATGACCTCTTTTTATTGGTCCAGCCATATTATTTCCATATATAATAAACACTTCTTTGATTTTCTTCACAATTAAATAATTTAAAATGAAAATAAAATATCAAGCCTTACTAGATTTATTCACATTTAAATAATTCTAAATTCATATCAAATGTCAACTTATATTATATAGCCATTATACATATTTTTAAATCATAGTCAATACATTTACTATCTTAAAATCATAGTAAATGTATTAACTATCTTTAAATACATTATTATAACCAATAAATTTAAGAATCAATTTTAATATGATTGTTATGGATTTTTTTAACATGCTTAATTAATATATATATAATTTTTTTTGCTTAACTCATGCAATATTTTAAATTACAAAATAATATACTCCAAGCTTGATAAGTCAATCAATTAATTTTCTTGTCCCGCTAAATTAACAGTACTGTTTTTAAACAAATTTCAATTTTTACCATGTATGAAAATAAATTATTATATTTTATAATATTTGTATTTAATGCACTTCCTTACATAAATTGATTAAAAAAAATTCCTAGTATACTAAATTAATCATTCCGGAATTACATTTCTTATAATATGAAGAATTATTATTCACTCATACACAATATTGGATTTTCTGTATACATTTTTCCAATGCTCATTTTCTATTATTTTATGACGTCTCAAGTTAATTGATGTTTTTCTTATTCGATACTACAAGATATGTTGTTTATGTTTTCTCTTTAATATTTATAATGTCCATCTATTTAAAATGTTTATGGAACACTAACAATATAACATAGACCTATAACTAAAGTTATTACTCTCATCAGAAGATATTTGCTACATTCTATATATTGTGGATTATTATCATTCATTCAATTAATAAAACTTAATTACGAGAGTGCATTATTTTTCTTCAACTATTATTAAATCTGGTTGTTTATATTAATATTTTAAATTTATGTTGTCGCTCATTGTTTTTCTTATTTACTACTTTATTAAAGCAATACAATAGTTTTACATGGTATCATTCTAAGATGTCTAACTAGATGTCATGTCACATATTTCCATTTTTATTAAGTCAAATCACTCCTTTCATACTATATAAAGCTTACAATACAAACCTTAAAATTTATCTCTCTCTCCCTCTCTCTTGCGGTTTAGCCATTTCTGCCGACTTTCTATTCCATATTTTCCGGTAATGTATTTATTCTACGCTAATGGTCGATTCTCATGTATTATTCGCTATTGTCATTGTCATTTCATTTTCTTTGCACTTTTTTGTTTGTATTGTTTTTAATTCTAATATAATTTTCCTATAATTTGTTTAGGTTCTACATCAAACTCCAAGATTCAAGTGACATGTTGAAGTTTCTATAACTACTCTATCTTCCATACAATGAATGGTTTATTTAGGTTGTGATTAAAATTTCTCTAATTGCACTTATCCACCATTGGTAATTCTAACTAGACCAGAATATATGTTTTTATTTTTAATTTAGCCGGAATAGTATATTATGTAACATTAATTAATTTTAATCATTTCAGGTTATAGCGACCCAACTTGTAAAATAGCTAATTGCCTGGAAGGAGTATTTGATGGAAAAATGGTTTTCTTTTTGTACAACAATGGATATTAAGTTAAGATTATTTATGTATATATGCAGGTTACATGGTTCATGTAAATTAAATCATTTTTATATGATTAATTTTTATTTTAACTGTTAACACGTGTGAATCTTATCTTGGAACTTCTATCAATTGTTAACATGTGCGTTAAATTTATTTATTTTTTATTTTTTTTACATAACTTATTTTCCAGTTTATTATTGACTTATATTTATTTCTGTTTTTATAATACCCTTAATTTATTCTTAATATTCATAACAAGTTTAAACCCATTTTAAATACGGAATTTGACTAATTTTGCAACAAACCTTTAAAGGTTTCCATACTCTTGAATCTCATCAAGATTTTCATTTTTTATATTTGACCATTTTTTAATTATCCCTAAATATCAAAATTAATGTCTAAAATAAACCCATCATTTTAATGTTTCAAAAGTCAAAAACATTTCGATAATTTTTGAAAGTTATCTAATTAACCAATTTTATTTTAAATTTTACAATCATGTCTAAATTATTTAGTAAAATTAGTAGAATACAACCTTACTTTTTTGATTCAATATATCTAACTAAAAAGTCATGAATGTAACTGAAACAAAGGTTAAATTAAAAATCCAGTTATAATAAAATATACATTTATTTATTTATGCTTTTATATAATACCCTTAATTTATTATTAATATTCACAATAAATTTAAACTCATTTTAAATACGAAATTTGACAAATCTTGCAACAAACCTTTCAAGGTTTCCATATCTTCAATCTCATCCAGATTTTCATTTTTTATATTTGACTATTTTTTAATTATTCATAAATGTCAAAATTAATGTCTAAAATAAATCCCCTATTTTAATGTTTCAAAAATCAAAACTGTTTCCAAAATTTTTGGGAGTATTTCTAAATAATCGATTTGATTTTAAATTTTGTAATTATATCTAAATTATTTAGTCAAGATTTCTCAAACTGTCTAGGTAATAGATTTGTGACTTGAGTTAATATGTGGAGTTGATGACTGGGTTACTATCGCGTTATTATTATTATTTTGTTTTTCGGTCTTATAGATTTTTATTATGTTGTAGTTATTTTTTTGAATGATCAACAACTTATATATTGAAGCTTTTAAACTTTGAGTCAATTATTCAAAATATTACCATAATTATGTATATTATATCATAATATATTATATTATATTATACATAATAGTTATGTATAGGTATATAAGTGTATAATTAATATAATTATGCTAACATTTAATATTTGATTTGACTAACAATAATGATTTCCTTAATTATATCAATATCAATATTTGAATACTTATATTTTAATACGTTCATAAATGTCTTATATAATATTATTGTTACATAATTTTAATACTTTCAAAAAATTAAAATTAATCAAATCATTAAGTGATTTTAAGATTTCTCAAATTTTGACATATATATTTTTTCTAATTTTATTTTTACTTTGTGGTTGATTTTTTCTTTTTATGGTAACGATGTCATAAAGTGGATTCTTGAACATTCAATTGACTTTCTTTATATTATTTTTTTTTGATTGTATTTAAATGTGATAGGCTAAAAGAGTTTAAGGATTATAACAATGCTTGTATTCTTATTTGATCATTTTCAAAGAAAGTTTAGTAAGTAGTTTAGTAAATGAAATATTATAATTATTAGCAATGACTTACTACACATTCCATTTTTTGATACATTTCAAGAACGTAACATTTATATAAAATTATTTTGTTCATAAAAATAAAAAATTCACAATATATTTCAACATATTAACATATATGTAAGGCCCCGTTACCGGTAACCCTACTTTCGTGTTGGATTTACTCATAAACACAGTTCTAAATATCAGAGTTAATTAAAACATTTACGCGGAATATAAAACTTTCATAAAACTTTACATAATTCATAACTTGTCTCAAAACATTTATTGTCTTTCACATTAAAGCATTAAAATTAACACATCATAGGTCTTCAGATGCCAGATTCTTGTTCAGTGCCATGTGTCTCCTCAAGCGAGCTGCCTCATCCTACTCACCTGCGTGCATACTAAAAGTCAGCTACGCTGAGTGAGTTCTAGATAATCACATAATCATACCATTCACATAACATTATATTCTTTCATTCATACTTTTATACTTTCATACTTTCATACTTTCTTACATTCATACTTTCTTACTTTCATACTTTCTTACATTCATACTTTCTTACTTTCATACTTTCTTACTTTCTTTTGTATTAACTTACTTTCATATCTTATGTTATAAAGAGCATTACGCCCTACATTCCTCGAGTATTATTAGGGCTCGGTACCCTCTTTCCTCAAGTATTATTAGGGCTCGGTACCCTCTTTCCTCGAGTATTATTAGGGCTCGGTACCCTCTTTCCTCGAGTATTATTAGGGCTCGGTACCCTTCTTCCTCGAATATTAGTAGGGTTCGGTTCCCTAGTTCTCGAATATTAGTAGGGTCCGATTCCCTCTTCGTTACCATACAACCATACATCATACCTCGAGTATTATTAGGGCTCGGTACCCTTTTCGTAACCATACAACCATACATTATCATTTCTTTCTTCTATTATCTCTATCATGTTCATACACATAAACATACATAACATACTTACCTTATACATAGCGTTACAACCTGACAGTACGTGCAATATCCGAAGATCGTTCACGTACCATCAAGCAATCATTCATACATTTCACATTATCCACATAAGGCATACACTTATCTCTTAGGATAAGTGTATTAACAAACATGTTGAGTATGCACACAGCCCCGAAAACATAACACATAAATGGGGCTAGAAACTCACCTGAACACGGTTACGTTCTCCGTTGATCGTAATCCCTTTCTTCAGTTGTGCACGGCTGACTGTATAACAAGTATACATATCAATTTAACTATCACTACTTATAACATCTTTCTAGTCTTAATTACTACCCACAACGAACGGGGGTCCGGGGGCAGCGCCCCTGGCAGCGGGGTCTAGGGGCGGCAGCCCCTAGCAGGGTCCAAGGGGCAGAGCCCCTGGCTGGGGTCGAGCTGCCAGGTCAGCTTGGAAAAATTTTATTTCCATTAACTGTCTTAACACATTTTTCATTAGATTTTAAATTTATTTTCTAAACGAACTTGGCTTTAGGCGAAGTTAAACCTCAGGCGAACTTAGCTTTAGGCGAAGTTAAACCTCAGGCGAACTTAGCTTTAGGCGAAGTTAAACCTCAGGCGAACTTATCATCAGGCGAACTTGTCATCAGGCGAACTTAGCTTGCAGGCGAAGTTCATCAGGCGAACTTAGCTTGCAGGCGAAGTTCATCGCTTGAAGGCGAAGTTGCCCAGATGAAGGCGAAGTTGCCCAGATGTCCGCTGTTTCGGTTTCTGATCAACATTTCGGGCGATTTTAACACCCTTGTTAAGGTTCAATACTACCCACTACACTTCCCGACCATTTTCGGTCGTTTATACACTAAAAGCTCGGATCTTTAAACTTCCAAGATCAAGAATCATACCTTTTGAGCTTGTTTGGATCTCGTTTATCTTGGTATCACCACTAATCTGTCTCTCTTACCCGGACCTCGCTCGATCCTTCCTTCTTTCTCGGCCCGGCCGGCGGCGGTTTTGGGTGTGCTTGGTGTGTGTGTATGTGTGTGTTTAGGAGAGTGGGGGAAAATGAAGATATTTTGGGATTTTGGGGGTATTTATATCCCTGAAATCCCATTCTCATTTAACCCATCTCAATTAATTCAAGTCCAAGACCCGCTCCTTCCCCGACATTAATCAATTACGCGAAATCACTAAACATAACTTCCTTTATTCATCATTAAAATTTTAGGATGTTACAAGTCTTCCCCCCTTAAAGAGGTTTCTTCCCCGAAACCTAACTATTACATAAACAAACTAGGGTAAAACTTGCGCATCTCATCCTCGGCTTCCCAAGTAGCATCTGATCCCTTGCGGTGTTTCCATATTACTTTTACCAAAGGTATAATCTTGTGACGAAGCTGCTTCTCCTTGCGATCAACGATCTCTATCGGTTGCTCGATGTAGTTCAATTGTTCATCAACCTCAATGTCCATTAATGGCACGTGAGACGTGTCATCAGCTAGACACTTCCTCAGATGAGAAACATGGAAAGTTGAATGAATTCCTTCTAACTCATCGGGTAAATCCAGTTTATAAGCTACTTCACCCACACGACCTACAATCTTGAACGGTCCAATGTACCTCGGACTCAACTTTCCTCTTTTCCTAAAACGGATAATTCCTTTCCAAGGCGAGACCTTGAGCATCACATAGTCACCCACGTTAAACTCAATTGGTCGTCGCCGCTTATCTGCATAAGACTTTTGTCTGTCTTGCGCGGCTTTCAATCTTGCTTTGATCTGATTGAGCTTTGAAGACGTTTCTTGAACTACTTCTAGGCTTCCCATTTCTTTCTGACCAATCTCGCCCCAACACACCGGGGTTCTACATCGTCTACCGTAAAGCATCTCAAACGGTGGCATACCAATACTTGAATGGTAACTGTTGTTATAGGAGAACTCGGCCAGATGCAGATGATCATCCCAACTTCCACCAAAATCTAAAACACAAGCACGTAGCATATCCTAAAGGATTTGGATCGTCCTTTCGGACTGTCCATCAGTTTGAGGATGATACGCCGTACCGATGTTCAACCTCGTCCCCATAGCTTCATGGAATTTCTTCCAGAACCTCGAAGTAAACCGTGTATCTCTATCGGACACGATCGATAATGGTACTCCATGCTTGGTTACAACTTCCTTGATGAACAAGCTTGCTAACATTTCTGACGAGATGGCCTCTCGTATGGGCAGAAAGTGAGCACTCTTGGTCAAACGGTCCACAATTACCCAGATGGTATCATGTTGCTTAGCTGTACGAGGTAGCTTAGTTATGAAATCCATGGTGATGTGTTCCCATTTCCACTCAGGTATCTCTAGCGGTTGCATCTTCCCATAAGGCTTTTGGTGCTCGGCCTTGACTTGTAAGCAAGTTAAGCACTTACTAACATAATCCACTACATCATTCTTCATTCCTGGCCACCAGTAATCTCTTTTCAAGTCTTGGTACATCTTTGTAGCTCCAGGATGGATTGAGTACCTTGACTTATGAGCTTCATCTAAGATTCGACTTCTAAGATCACCATGGCGTGGAATCCACATACGGTCAAATCTAGTTTTAACTCCATGAGTGTTTTCCATCAACTCATCTTGCTGGCCATAAATCCTTTCTTTCTTTACTAACCCTTCGTCTACTAACACTTCTGACTGCACTTTGATGATTTCTTTAAAAAGACTTGAGTTCATGATCAACTTATATGACTTCACTGTTGCAAGGACTTCCTCATTCTTACGACTTAACGCATCAGCGACCACGTTAGCTTTACCGGGGTAATACCTAATCTCACAGTCGTAATCCTTTATCAATTCTAACCATCTTCTCTGCCTCATGTTCAGTTCTTTCTGTTCGAAGAAGTACTTTAAACTCTTATGATCGGTATAGATAGTACACTTAGTACCGTACAGATAATGCCTCCATATCTTGAGAGCATGCACTACAGCTGCTAACTCCAGATCATGCGTCGGATAAGTACTTTCATGGACCTTCAACTGTCTAGACGCGTAAGCTATCACCTTCCCCCGTTGCATTAACACGCAACCTAACCCTTGATGCGAGGCATCAGCACAAACAACGAAATCCTCGTCGCCATCGGGCAAAGTAAGGATTGGAGCTTGCGTGAGCCTCTTCTTCAATTCTTCAAAGGCTTCTTCCTGAAACTTTCCCCAACTGAATACTATCGACTTTCGGGTCATACCGGTCAGCGGTGCGGCTATCTTGGAGAAACCTTCGATGAATCTCCTATAGTAGCCAACTAACCCTAGGAAACTTCGTATATCAGTCGGATTCTGCGGAGTCTTCCAATTCGTTATCGCTTCAATCTTAGCTGGGTCCACGGTAATCCCTTCAGGATTAATCACGTGACCTAAAAATTGCACTTCTCTTAACCAGAACGCGCACTTCGAAAACTTGACATACAACTTCTCTTTCTTCAGAGTCTCAAGTACCTCTCTCAGATGCTCAGCATGTTCAGACTCGCTCTTTGAATAAACCAATATATCATCGATGAAGACGATAACCGACTTATCCAACATCGGTCGACACACCCTATTCATCATGTCCATAAATGCTGCAGGAGCATTGGTTAGACCGAATGACATTACGAGGAACTCGTAGTGTCCATACCGCGTTCGGAACGCTGTCTTAGGGATGTCTGCCTCTTTCACCTTCAGCTGATGGTAGCCTGAACTGAGATCTATTCGTGAGAACCAACTTGAACCTTGCAGTTGGTCAAACAGATCATCAATCCTTGGCAACGGATATCTATTCTTTACCGTAAGCTTATTCAACTCACGATAGTCTATGCACATCCTCATACTTCCATCCTTCTTTTTCACGAACAATACTGGTGCGCCCCACAGGGAAACACTCGGTCTTATGAAACCTTTGTCGAGGAGTTCTTGCAGTTGTGACATCAATTCTTTCATCTCGGACGGTGCTAGACGGTAAGGCGCTTTTGCGACAGGTTGGGCTCCTGGTATTAAATATATCTGAAATTCTATCTCTCGCTCTGGTGGCAACCCCGGAAGATCCTCAGGGAATACTTCTGGGTAGTCGCGCACAATAGGAACATCTTTCATTTCTTTCGTCTCGGCCGTAGCGTTGACGACATACGCCAGGTAGGCACAACACCCTCGCCTTAGCAAACCCTCGGCTTTCATCATCGAAATGACATTAAGCCCAGAACTTTCCTTATCACCATAGACCGTTACCGCGCTACCATCCAATGACTTTAACCTTATAATCCTACTCTTACATACTATCTGAGCCTCAAACTCAGACAACCAATCCATACCCAAAACCACATCGAACCCTCCCAAGGTCATAACGTACAAGGTAATCGGGAACTCATGTCCTTCCAATTCTATCTTACAGTTCTTAACCGTTTTTGTTATTTTAACCGAAGTGTCACTGGCGGTTTCTACTACAAAAGTTTCAGACACTCGGCAACATTTCATTTTAGCTAGTTTACTAAATGGTGTGGCTACGAAACTTTTGTTTGCGCCCGAATCAAATAATACAGAAGCGGAAACACCGTTCACTAGAAACGTACCTGTGACAACATCCGGAATCTGCTTGGCTTGTTCTTGGGTCAACATGTAGGCTCTAGTTCTTGGCCTAGCTTGATCGGCATCCTTCCTTCTACTACCTCCAGCTTCACTCTCGGTACACTCCCTAGCAAAATGACCCGTCTTACCACACTTGTAGCATGCAGGCTTAGAACTGCACTCATGAGCATAATGACCTGCCTTCCCACACTTGTAGCAAACATTCGACCCAAATTTACATTCTCCGGCATGTATCTTTCCACACTTATGACATGTATCCGAACCCCTTCCCCACCTACACTCACCACTGTGCGCCTTGCCACAAGTCTTGCACGACCTGTTCTCCCAAACTCTCGGCTGCTTGTTCTTAGGGTTCCACATCTGGGTACCGGGTCGTTTAGCAAGAGCGACCCCTTTCCTCTCTTTCTTCTCATCTCCCACTACCACATCATCCGCAACCAAGTCTGCGTAGACCATTTCTGCGAGTTCGACAGCAGAATCGAAAGTAGTAGGTTTACTTGTTCTGACTAACATGCGAACTCTCTGTGGTAATCCCCTCACATAACACTTGATCCTTTTAGCCTCAGTGTTGATCATATCGGGCACCAACCTAGACATTCGATTGAACTCGGTGGTGTACTCACGATGCGTCATTGTCCCAGCTTTCAAATTTAGGAACTTCATCTCCGCCCTTTCAACCTCGGCGTCAGCACAAAACTTCTTCATTACTAACTCCTTCAGGTCGTCCCACTTCATTTCTTTGATCTCTTCACGGGTCTTCCTCTGCTCCACACTCTCCCACCAATACATAGCCTCATCTTCAAACGATTGGGTGGCATAACCGACAGCTTGATCGGGACGGCACTCGCTAATGCGGATAACCTTATCCATGGCGGTTATCCACTGAAGAGTAGCGATTGCGTCTCCTAAACCAGTCAGCTTAGGCGGGTCACAACCTTTGAAGGACTTATAGTTGCAACCGCCTCGGCCCTTCTTCCTATCATCATCTTTCACAGACCTTACCTCACTTGAGTCACCCTTTTCCCTCTCGTCATCCTTCCTACCATTACCACCTGCCCCTTCAACAGTTCTTTCACGGCTTCCAGCAGACCTTCCCGGGGTAATATTTTTCACAGCAGTGGCTACAGCTTGAACAATAGCTGCTTGAATTGCAGGATCCAGTTGAACTCCTTCATTGTTTTCCGGGTTCCTTCCCGCTGCGCTTCCTTCAGCTTCAGTGTTGGAAGCGGTCTCAACCGAAGGTTGCTGGACACGACGAGGCCTGCCGCGTCGTCCAGTGCGACCTCCGGCTCCAACAATGTCTCCGGCTCCAGCCATCGTATTCTAAAAGGGAAAACACAAACATCATCATTCAAGGAACTATTTAGTACAAGGATAGCAAGGCTAACAGGTAATAACAGTGGCCAGCTGTGACTAGCTGATCACATTGCTTTCCGTGTCCTATACACTTCCCTTTATGAGTCTATTTGTGCTGGTTCTACTTAAGCAATTAGTCAAATCAACAATCAATTATTCCTATCCCTTTTGTTCACATATATTTTCTTTCTCATTAACATATATCATTTAATCATACAATTTACCTTTACTAATCTTGCTTGAGCGACACATGGCATTCTTGGACTGGCATCTTCTTTCATTTCTTACTTATATCCCATACTCTGTTCGAGTCTAAGCATGTAGGATGCTTAAATCTCTCGAACTTTGCTCTGATACCAACTTGTAAGGCCCCGTTACCGGTAACCCTACTTTCGTGTTGGATTTACTCATAAACACAGTTCTAAATATCAGAGTTAATTAAAACATTTACGCGGAATATAAAACTTTCATAAAACTTTACATAATTCATAACTTGTCTCAAAACATTTATTGTCTTTCACATTAAAGCATTAAAATTAACACATCATAGGTCTTCAGATGCCAGATTCTTGTTCAGTGCCATGTGTCTCCTCAAGCGAGCTGCCTCATCCTACTCACCTGCGTGCATACTAAAAGTCAGCTACGCTGAGTGAGTTCTAGATAATCACATAATCATACCATTCACATAACATTATATTCTTTCATTCATACTTTTATACTTTCATACTTTCATACTTTCTTACATTCATACTTTCTTACTTTCATACTTTCTTAGATTCATACTTTCTTACTTTCATACTTTCTTACTTTCTTTTGTATTAACTTACTTTCATATCTTATGTTATAAAGAGCATTACGCCCTACATTCCTCGAGTATTATTAGGGCTCGGTACCCTCTTTCCTCAAGTATTATTAGGGCTCGGTACCCTCTTTCCTCGAGTATTATTAGGGCTCGGTACCCTCTTTCCTCGAGTATTATTAGGGCTCGGTACCCTTCTTCCTCGAATATTAGTAGGGTTCGGTTCCCTAGTTCTCGAATATTAGTAGGGTCCGATTCCCTCTTCGTTACCATACAACCATACATCATACCTCGAGTATTATTAGGGCTCGGTACCCTTTTCGTAACCATACAACCATACATTATCATTTCTTTCTTCTATTATCTCTATCATGTTCATACACATAAACATACATAACATACTTACCTTATACATAGCGTTACAACCTGACAGTACGTGCAATATCCGAAGATCGTTCACGTACCATCAAGCAATCATTCATATATTTCACATTATCCACATAAGGCATACACTTATCTCTTAGGATAAGTGTATTAACAAACATGTTGAGTATGCACACAGCCCCGAAAACATAACACATAAATGGGGCTAGAAACTCACCTGAACACGGTTACGTTCTCCGTTGATCGTAATCCCTTTCTTCAGTTGTGCACGGCTGACTGTATAACAAGTATACATATCAATTTAACTATCACTACTTATAACATCTTTCTAGTCTTAATTACTACCCACAACGAACGGGGGTCCGGGGGCAGCGCCCCTGGCAGCGGGGTCTAGGGGCGGCAGCCCCTAGCAGGGTCCAAGGGGCAGAGCCCCTGGCTGGGGTCGAGCTGCCAGGTCAGCTTGGAAAAATTTTATTTCCATTAACTGTCTTAACACATTTTTCATTAGATTTTAAATTTATTTTCTAAACGAACTTGGCTTTAGGCGAAGTTAAACCTCAGGCGAACTTAGCTTTAGGCGAAGTTAAACCTCAGGCGAACTTAGCTTTAGGCGAAGTTAAACCTCAGGCGAACTTATCATCAGGCGAACTTGTCATCAGGCGAACTTAGCTTGCAGGCGAAGTTCATCAGGCGAACTTAGCTTGCAGGCGAAGTTCATCGCTTGAAGGCGAAGTTGCCCAGATGAAGGCGAAGTTGCCCAGATGTCCGCTGTTTCGGTTTCTGATCAACATTTCGGGCGATTTTAACACCCTTGTTAAGGTTCAATACTACCCACTACACTTCCCGACCATTTTCGGTCGTTTATACACTAAAAGCTCGGATCTTTAAACTTCCAAGATCAAGAATCATACCTTTTGAGCTTGTTTGGATCTCGTTTATCTTGGTATCACCACTAATCTGTCTCTCTTACCCGGACCTCGCTCGATCCTTCCTTCTTTCTCGGCCCGGCCGGCGGCGGTTTTGGGTGTGCTTGGTGTGTGTGTATGTGTGTGTTTAGGAGAGTGGGGGAAAATGAAGATATTTTGGGATTTTGGGGGTATTTATATCCCTGAAATCCCATTCTCATTTAACCCATCTCAATTAATTCAAGTCCAAGACCCGCTCCTTCCCCGACATTAATCAATTACGCGAAATCACTAAACATAACTTCCTTTATTCATCATTAAAATTTTAGGATGTTACAATATATTTACATTTTTTATATAATTTCCCCCCGTGTAGTAGACGAGTCACTAACCCATAACCTACTAAAACATATATTTTCGAACGTTTTTCTTAATGTTACAAAGTTTTTGGGCATGTAACATATGAATTAAATAGATTTTACATGTTTTTCTTAATGTATTTTTTTGGTTAATGGTTTAAGTTATAAAGATGATTGAACTTGTAATTTTATTCTTATAAATACCTTATAATTCATATATAATTATATTTTTTTAGAAATAGAACTTTTTAAAATTCATATAGTGTATAACATATTATATATTTTTCACCTGTGTGGTAAACGGTTTCTTTGATTAACTAACCCGTGTTGAACATTTCTCTTTTTATTTTAAAATAATTTTTTTACAAAAAAATCTTAGTCTTTGTAAAGTTATATTTTAAATCCGTGACAATATTTTTTTTCGAAATATCATTTTATGCACACAAAATGTAATATAATAATATCGGCATGAAATTTTATTTCTATAATAAATCACACCAAATTTTGGTTTGACACTTTGAATTAATAGTGGATAAATATATCAAAAACTTATTAAAAAATCATAAATAAAGATTATTATATGAAATAACTGAATTTACGTATTGTATATCATAATTGTCACGACTCAAGGTGGATCTTTAAAACATCATTTATTATTTTTAATATTTTTTTATGAACAATCTATTATTTTTAACACATAATCATTTTCTTACGTAACGACTTAGAATCAAGTTCGAAAATGTTAGATAAAGAAATAAGAAATTACTTGAAGATAATGTTAGATTCTCAAAATCTTTAGGTTCAAGGATACCAGATGGTAAGCGATTGTTTTAAAAACGATCCCGGTATGGATTTAAAGTTATGCATTATTGGAACAAGACAAAAAGATGCGAGGACTTACAACCTGCCAAAAATTTCTAAAGTTGCAGCGTTAATCGTTGGTGATATTAGTGACACAATAGATTAGCGTGATATAATTGTAACGACTCAAAGCAGATCTCTAGCAAGAGTTGGAATATATATGAGAGACCCCTTTTCTACTTATGGTCAATAATATGTTGCTTTATCAAGAGTGAAAATTAGATTTTGTATTAAAATGCATATTTTGGAAAAGTAAGGTAAAGTTACAAACAAGACAACAAATATGGTTTATAAGGAAATATTTAGCACTTTATGAATTTGTAAATTTTAAAGTTTTAAATTATGTTTCCAAACAATGTACTATGAATATTCTTTTTTAGTAAGTTTTTGTTTTAAGTACTTTGTTTACATGGGAATATGAATAGGGATGGCAATGGGTCGGGTTTGGGACGGGTCTAGGTATTCCCAGACCCGGACCCGATTATTTAACCCCGTCCCAGACCCATCGGGAATTTATCGGGTAAATACCCATCGGGTATCGGGTATACTCGCGGGTTTCGGGTATACCCGTTAGTTTATTAAAAATACCCGTCGGGTATGTCCAACTCAAATCCCATCAGATTTCTATTGGGTTTTGAAAATACAACAACAAAAAATTTATTTTTCAAGTTTCATGATACACTCAATTCAACAAAAAGAAAAAAATATACCAAAAAATATATAAAAAAGATTTACGTATTTTATAGAGGATGCGTGAGTGGCGGGATGTAATACAATATATATATATATATATATAATTTTAATATTCATGGAGGACACACAAAGGACAATTGAACACAAATACCATTTTTTATTGTTACTATGTGTGTGTGTGTATAATTATGTCGGGTATATAATCGGGTAAACGAGTCCATATTATCGGGTAATCGGGTCGGGTAATCGGGTATATTAGAAATCCCAGACCCGTCCCAGACCCGCAAAAAATTTAAAAACTAATCCCAGACCCGTCCCATACAATGGGACGGGTAAGACCCGTCCCAATTATGTCGGGTATCGGGTATTCCCATCGGGTTCAGGTTTCACTGCCATCCCTAAATATGAATTGCAATTATATCAAATAAAATTCTCCCAATAAACATATGAAATAAACTTTTATCATCTTAAATATGTTTTTAGTTGACGATTTCTATATTCCACCCGTGTCGTACACGAGTCAATAACCTAGTTTTATCTAAATAAAAAATGTTGGACCACCTAAAACCAAAAGACCTTCATCTCACTCTTAGGGGTGTTTGGGATTCCTAATTTTTACCTTCTTATAACTTATGAAAAGTAAAAAAAAAAGTGTTTGAGTTTCCTTATTATTTAAGAGGAAATGTTGATAAGTTACACATTTTTAACTTATGACTTCTCCTTATAAATTATAAAAAGGTAAAAATAAGAAATCCTAAACGTCTCCTTAGATACCAACAAAAAATGTTGGTAGGATGTGTGTTTTTTTATTCTTGACATAGTTGACAAATGAAAAAAAAAACACGTCCTAGATACCAACACGTCTTGTTGATATCTAGGAGTGAGATAAAGGTATTTTAATTTTTAGGTGGCCCAATATTTGAAATAGTGAAACCTACATTCTTTTTATCTAAAGTTAATGTGACAAATTGTCAATAGTATATCAATAATTCAATATACTTATATATGTTATGTTTTTATGCCATATAAAAAAATTGCCAATTACTTAAAAACATTGGATTATTCAAAATTTTTACAAAATCCGTTTTTGAAGTTTTTATTAATGAAAACCTTTTAAAGATAATGATTTTTTCAGTAGAGGGGAATATGACAATTTTGTGTGACTTTTACAAACTGAATACTTTTAATCTAAAACTTTCAAACGGGATGTGTATGATGGACACCACCCTCCAAACATTAGCTTAATGTCTTATATATGCGCCGTATTGCCTTATACGACTTGTATAGCTTTAATAGTACACGGCAAGTCTACAGAGGTGTCATACATGACATTAACTATGTTTTTATATGATTCGGAACAACCCTATACAAACCATTTTCCACAGGAGTTATATAAGCGCGTGGTTTTTCGTGTCATTTACGGTTCTCCTCGACATACATTCCGAATACTTAACTGACAGAATACAAATTCCAACAACTATATGACAAGATATAAAATGTCGCCAATTACTTGACGCGTTACAAGATTACGCCAATTATTTGACATGGTACAAGAACCCACTGTTAGCAACATATCATCATTTACACTTAACAGGCATAAACAATTTGTCTTTATGTTTTATTATCTTACCCTAGCGTTGATAAGCGAAACATATTATAAATCGGGTGTTCACGTTTCTCGATGTCTTAATGAATTGGGTGTAAACTAGAGGCCATGAGCTGGGTCTCATCGTACTCGCCCAACTGTCGAAGAAAAACTTTGCAGGTCATGTAATCAAAATTTTTCTCAAGTGTAATCGTGGCGACAAATACAAAGGTAAAACAACAGTTAAACGTTCTGTTATGAAAAAACTAAGTGCTCTTTTTTTAATAGTAGGTAAAGACTTCAAAGAATAAAATAAAAATGTTTTACAAACTATTGAAAACAAAAACTCGTATAGACCTATAATACTCATATAGACATCTACACAAATAGTGGACTTGTATACAAGTCGTATTAAAAGTTTATATAACAGTCGTATAAATCTACACAACTCTTAGGCTGGTCGCTATGGAGCTCCGTTGGGTGATGTGGCGGGCGCCGATGGGCGCGGAACACCATAGTGGGGCTCCGTTGGAACAGGGGCGCGGAAGATTTGGCCATTGCAATGGCTGGCGCACTTAAGGAAATTTGG
Organism: Bidens hawaiensis; assembly: GCF_021521415.1. Classification (NCBI taxonomy): domain Eukaryota; kingdom Viridiplantae; phylum Streptophyta; class Magnoliopsida; order Asterales; family Asteraceae; genus Bidens; species Bidens hawaiensis. The sequence continues at coordinate 299,199 of NW_027492849.1, read as the reverse complement.
TGGGCCCCTCACTTTCCTCTCTCAACCTCTCTCACACACATACATATATATATATATATATATATATATATATATATATATATATATATATATATGGGCGCCAATGGGCATTAAACCACAGCGGGACATTATTGGTTGGGGCTACGAAGCCCTGGTGATTACGTGGCGATGAGTGGTACTGGGGAGGGGCTTCGAAGCCCCTCACCATAGAGGAAAGCCTTAAAACCATATTTACGAATTGTATATTAGCCTTTAAAACTAACAATATTTAGGATGTAAATATCATATCTCTAACCTTATCTACAACAACATGAAACCATCATTAGCAAAGATAATTGTTCAATCATCAAACACAAAAATTACAAGATGGAAGCGTTTGTTAGTTTAATTAAAGCCGTTAATCACGCAATCAAAATCGAAGAAATTTGTTGTTTCAAAAGGTTCCTAAGAGCCCACATACTTGATAACATGTACAAAGTAGTCAAAATACTTTCTATAACCTTTTCTTTTCAAATATACATAATTCTTATAAATTGTGATGATATATGTATTTAGTTAAATATTTTATTATTCTCCACATTCTAGTTATATTATTCACTATATAGATTATTATAAACTTCGCTTTTATATAAGAAAAAAATGTATATCTTAATCCGAGATATACAATATGTTTGAGATGTATATTGATAATCTAATCTCAGTCTCATACTTAATTGTAAAAGTATGATTTTTACCCAGTTTTATTCCCGTTAGGAATTGTAGCTGCGAGCATTTGCTCACGTACCCCAATACCCATCACATTACCCGCCCTTAAATTTTCAGATTTAAGCTCGTTTACAATATTCCCTAATGTTAACAATTGTAGCTGCGAGCATTTGCTCGTGTACTTCAATAATCCCTATTAAATGGTATTGGCCGATAATAATCCCTATTCGTTTTATCGCCACTGGCGGTCCCAAATTCAAAAAAGTTGCCCTCCAATGGTCCCCCGTTAAAAATGACTTAACGGCGTTATAGTTTTTTCAGAATTTCGAAGCAATGTTTTAGGGCTTTTGATCGTTAGGAGGATACGAGTCGATCGATGTAAAACTAAGCTTGAAGCAATGATCCAAACGACTTGATTTTGGTTAATTGTAAGTTCAAACACCCGAATTGAAGCATTGTTTCGTCATTTTGAAGCACTATTTCAAACTAAATTTTACATCAATCGACTCGTATCCTCCTAACGATCAAAAGCCCTAAAAAATTAGTTTGAAATTCAGAAAAAACTATAACACAGTTAAGTCAAATTTAACGGGGGACCATTGGGGGCCAACTTTTTTGAATTTAGGACCGCCAGTGGGAATAAAACGAATAGGGATTATTATCGGCCAATACCATTTAATATAGATTATTAAAATCCAATATTCCTTCAATTTATCAATTTTATTTCATAAAATAAAAGGGTTTTCTGAAAGTTTAGACAAAATCAGAGATGTAACGCGAACTTTTATCAACTTTTTTTAAAAGTAAGCTGTTTATTTATCCGGTTAAGTTGAGTTGTTTGCTTAAGTTTTATATATAAAGTAAACGCCTTCTATGTATAAATTTTATGTGTCGATTGTCCATAAAAACCAACATCATTGATGTGGTTTTTTGCTACCATAAACCGTGAACAACATTACTGTCGATATCTTTAATTCATAGCTCTTTCATTTCTGCTAATAATTTAGAATCGCTATAACTGAATACCGTCACCGAATGGTGTATGAGTAAAATCTAGATAATAGATCAAGAAGATGATAATGATACACCCGTAAAGATTATGAACAGTTAGACACATACCCTAGTATAATACGTGACTCTTCTTATATGGAAGAATTCATTTTGTCCATGTATACCCCTCTAACTTCTCTTTTTCCCCACATAAACCCTCCATTATATTACATTGGAAAAATTGAATAATAATCCAAACTATTATCTATTGGCCTATAATAATCCATACGAATACTTTAACCAATGATAATACTAACTGTTACTTTAGTTTCCAAGAGAAATCCCGATAGCTTAATTATCATATATTTCACACTCAATTATATTTGATTTATACTCGATTTGCTAGTACATTTCTCCATTTCGTTCAAAATAATTATTGCGAGAGAAATCAAGTGAAATCAAGCTTAAATGTATGAAAATTATACTACTGGGATTGCTTTTGACAACAGCAGTATATGTTAAAACTACCATTGGTCAAAATGTATGCATGAATTGTTACCGGCCAACATGTCATAAGATTATTAAAAGTTGCTAATATAATTGATATGGATCAAACTTAAACTAAACATATTAAGTTAGATTTGGTTTAGACAAAAAAAAAGCAACTTTACTCAAATATACTGAAATCAAATGTGCATATGAACAAAGACAAGTTTGAATTAAGTGATTTAACATTTTAACCCATAAATTGTCTTTCAAGTATGGGCCCACTTTGATTAAAAAGAAGGGACAAAGATCCCCTCTAATTTGGACATAATTCTTTGTCTTCCATTATTCTCTTCACTTCACTTCACTTCACTTCACTTCTCCATTCTACTGTCACTTCCATTAATATTCAGGTTTGCCTGTCTCATGTTCTTTATATTGCAGTTCATGTTTTTGGTATACATCTTTTATATGCATTTAATTGGTTTTGTAGATTAACATTTTATATGGTTTTGGGTTCTTGGTGTTGGGTCATTGTTAAAAAAACTTAAAACAAATGAGATATATTTCATTTTCAATGTTCTTGAGTCCTTGCAGTTTTTAGTTGTAGTAGAGATTCAGTCTTTAGGTTTCTTTGTAGCCATTTTTTTGTTAATGGTTACAAGTACTTGTAAAGGATAGTGGATTATTTATTTATTTTTTTTTAGTTTTCTTTTTTACTTATGGTTATTCACTTTTTCGAGTATTTAGGTAGAAGTCATTATATGGGTGACTCGTGGGACAGTGAAAACAAGTTAAACATTATATATAGATATATTATAATGAGTAAATTAAATTTAAAGTTATGTATTGGTGTGGTAGTAGGCTTGGTTGTTACTAAAATATAAGTTATGAGTTCAAAACTTGTAATAAGCAATTATTTTTTCTTAACATTTGTCATAAAAAGGCCACAAAAAAATCTTAGCCGAGTCCAACGGGTGATAAATAGTTTATGACCCCAAGATTTATGGATGTAGTTTTTAATGACTTACTTTTGCTATTAAAAATGAGCTAGCGCCGCAGCTGGTTGCCTGTTTGCCTTCTATTTCGATGTAAATGAAATTTTAATGGAATTGGTACCAGGTATTGAACAGAACTCGTTAATTTGGCTAACACCCAAACACGAATATTATTATTGAGAAACTTCACAAAACTCAATTACCCAATTACCATCTCTAACCCCAAAGCACGGGTATTTATAATCTAACCTATCACAATTAGACTACAACTAGGATTGCTAAATAATAGGACATAATAATTATACTAATAATTAAATCTAAGCACATTTAATTATCTATAATTATCCACTCCTTCAATCTTGTTACTTAACCTTGCACGCCAAGTAACGCCTTAAACCGAAATTCCCAACTAATTTTCTATGAAATTTATGTATATTATGGTAAGAAAATGTTATAAGAAAAGATAAATGTAACTTACCTACTTGTCCCTAGCTTTATCAACTATATCTGATAATTTAACAATAGAGTTTTTACTTCATACATTAGTTAATTATGCAAAAAAAAAAAAGATTTTATTTGCAGTTTTGGGTTCAGGGTATGGTCATTTTTATATAAAAAAAAAGTAAGATAAAAAGAACTTAAATCAATGTGTTATATCATCTTCAATGTTCTTGAATTCATTTAGTTATTAGTTGTAGTAAAGATTCAATCTTTAGGTTTTTTTGGTATGCATTTTTTGGCTCATGGTTGCAAAAAGCTTGTTAAGAATAATATGTTATTTTTTTTCTTTTACTTATGATTATTCACTTTTTTGAGTATTTAGGTAGAAATAATTATAAATATGATTATAGTGTTATAATCTCTTGATTATGATAAGAAAGGTTACATGTAACTTTATCAACTATATATCTAATGATTCAAATCACAATAATTGATATAAAAATATTTAACTTTTGTGTAGGTGTTTGCATATTGACATATTGTAAGCTCAAAAATCATTAAAATGGAAGAAATACAATCTCAATCAGATAATTACATATCATCAGCATCATCTTTAGCAAGTAGTCCATATACTAATAATACTAGACTACCTTTAAACAGCTTTTACTACTTAAGAAGACCAGGTTCTATAAGACAACCGGTTTCATTTGAGGATTCACCGGACTGGGATGACACAAATGTGGAACTTAAAATGGCGGAAAGTAGTGTTGCAGCCTCAGATATTGGTTATATATCTTCACCACCACAACCCGAGGTGGCGAGACATGTTTTGGGTGATTTGGTTGCGTGGAAGGACTTGACGGTGGTTATAAAGGGTAAGAGAAAGTATTCTGATCGGGTTGTTAAAAGCTCGAATGGTTATGCGTTGTCTGGTACAATGACTGTGATCATGGGCCCTAGAAAGTCCGGGAAGTCTACGCTTTTGAAGGCACTTGCGGGTATGTTAGTATTAGTATTTTGTTTTCGGTTATTTATAGTTTTATATATATGTTTTTAATGGTAGGAAGATGGTTTGAAAAAGTTTTGTTCTTTAAAAAAACTTATAGATTAAATGATAATATTTGGTTGAGAGAACTGCGGTTTTTCATCCTTGTGGTTTGACCAAATCTGCGGTTTTAGTTCAAGTTTTGTTTTTTACTTGCAGTTAAACCTGAACGCACTAACCCCGTTAACTCTGGTCGTTAATTTCGTCCTTAATTGGTTGTGTAATCGTTTGGCCCGTTTATCTACCAAATGTGTCATGATTGAAGCCACCGGAGATGAATCGTAATCCTCGTTTGTTCGTGTAAGGTTTTTGGAAGACGAAGGAAAGAACGACGATGGGTTATATATGGGGAGAAAAATGACAAAATTGCCCCTCACGCTGATGGGTTTAACAACCAGAGTTAACGGGGTTAGTTGGGCCGGGTTTAATTACAGGTGAAAGCAAAACTATTGGACGAAAACCGCAAATTCGAAAACTTGCCAAACCTGTCAAATTTTTAGTCTTATTTTCTTTATTCAACATTTCTTGAGAAAACTTTGTTTTACACTTGCTTCCGCTCCGCGTCAGTGTGACATTAACAAAACGTTGTTCATGTGTCTTTTAGGAAGGTTGTATGATTCAGCAAGTGTATATGGTGAGGTGTTTGTAAATGGTGCAAAGTCATCATTAAACTATGGATCTTATGTAAGTCAAGTACATGTTATGTAAAAATGTTGTAACACAACATGCTCATAATAGTGAAAAGTAGGCATGTAAACAAACCGAACGAACACGAACAAGGGCATGTCCGTGTTCGTTCATTTAACTTTAAACGAACACGAACACGAACACGAACACTTAATCGAACACATATTTTTTGTTCATGTTCGTGTTCATTTATGTTTGTTTGTTTAAAATCTAAATGAACAGTTCACGGAACATAAATGAACATAACTAAACAAAGATAAACAAACATAAATGAACAAAGACGAACATAAACGAGCATAAATAAACGCACTTAAATGAACACAAATGAACAAATATAAAACCATTAAGTAGATGACTCTTCCAGATAATATTTAATTATTTTATATTAATATGTAAATCAACATAATTGAATATAAATAAACAGACATAAACGAACATAAATAAACGAACGAAACATGTGTTCATGTTCGTTCATTTAACTAAACGAACACAATTTTTTTTTCATGTTCGTTTGCTTATTAAATAAATGAACATAAACTATACTCCTTTTGTCTATAATAGGGATTTGTGAAAAGAAAAAACACGCTAATCGGCTCGCTGACCGTACATGAATATCTCTACTACTCGGCACTACTTCAACTTCCCGGTTTCTTGTGTGACAAAAAAAATGTTGTTGAGGAAGCCATTGATGCCATGTCATTAGGTGATTATGGAAATAATATTATAGGTGGTCTCTCTTATGGTGAAAAAAGACGCGTTAGCATTGCTAGAGAACTCGTTATGAACCCGCGTTTCTTGTTCATAGATGAGCCTCTTTATCACCTTGACAGGTATTGTTGTAGTCACAATAATCATTTTGAAAATGTACATCTAGGGGTGGCAAATGTGACCCATTGGGTTGAATGGGTTGTATTAAAATGTATATAATGGGTCAGAATGGGTCAAACTAAAAAAAGAAAATGAATGAAACGGGTCAAAACGGGTTGACATTTCTTGAAGGTTTTTTTTTATTTTTTTTATTATGGAACGAGAAAACGGAGGAAACCTTTTAGTACTTTTACTTTTTTAGTTTTTTATTTATATTTCGAGTTATGATTTTTTAATTATTTTTTTTGAGTTTTTTAATGAGGGGTTTATAAAATGGGTCAAAATGGGTGGAGATTTCGTAAACCCCTAATTAAACAATTCAAAAAAAATTAATTAAAAAAATTATAACTTGAGATACAAATACAAAACTAAAAAAGTAAAAGTACTAAAAAGTTTTCTCCGTTTTTCTCATTCCATAAAAAAATAAAAATAAAATAAAATAAACTCGAGAAATGTTAATCCGTTTTGACCCGTTTCAATCATATATTTTTTTAGTTTGACCCATTCTTACCCATTATATACATTTTAATGCAACCCATGGGTCACATTTGCCACCCCTACGTACATCCGACCACGTTATACTAATGTCTATTTCCCATAACACCCCTCCATGTATAGTGTTTCTGCACTAATGATGATGGTGAACCTCAAGAAGCTGGCTAACACAGGCTGCACTCTTATTTTCACTATTTATCAAAGCAGCACTGAAGTCTTTGGCCTCTTTGACCGCATTTGTCTTCTTTCGAATGGGAATACATTGTTTTTTGGAGAAACATTGGCTTGTTTGCAGGTAAATTTATTCTTAGTCACCCTTTTCTTTTTATGAAAATAATATTATTTTGTAACTAATATTATGTGTTATGCAGCACTTCTCAAATGCTGGATTTCCTTGTCCAATCATGCAAAGTCCTTCCGATCATTTTCTTCGTGCGATAAACACCGAATTTGACCGGATTATATCAGTGTGTCAAAACTGGCAGGTAATTTTGCTTATATATAGCATGTATTTAATTTTACATAACATATTTAGGGCCATAAACTAACCGAACAAACACGAATGGAGCATGTTCATGCTCATTCGTTTAACTTTAACTTAACATACGATCGGACATGATTAATTAAACGAACGGCATGTTTGTGTTTGTGAACAGTATAAACAAATGGTTCATGAACGTAAACGAATGAGCATAACTTTACATAGATGAACGAACATAACTGGCTAAAACCAATTATAAGTAAATGTAAACAACAATGTATTGTGCCTAAAAAGCTTTTAAAACTGCACTAAATTGTAATGGACCTTAAAATTTAATGAATATATTAACGAACGTAAAACGAATGAACTTAGTCAAATGTAAACCAACGAACGTAATGCATTTAGATGAGCGAACATTCACAAACAAGACGTGTTTATTTATTAAATAAACGAACTTCTTGCCGAATGGTTTACGAATGCTTAACTGAACGTTTGGTTGGTTTACAGGCCTAAACATATAATAGTTTTATTTTTCATTATTTTCTTGCATTGACATTGGCAGGATGGTCATGGGGATCTTTCGTCTGTTAATATGGACACTAGTGCAGCGATTCGTACACTTGAGAAAACCTATAAATCATCTGCTGATTCTGCAGAAGTTGAAACAATGATATTAAGATTAACCAAACGGGTACAGTCGTTAAAAATACCATTTTCTATTCCAAGTTAGGATTTTTATTCTACTAATAATTATATTATTATTTATCTGTGTTAATCAGGATGGACCGTCTCTCAGAAGCAAAGGAAAAGCAAGCAATGCAACAAGAATTATAGTTTTGACATGGAGATCGTTATTAATTATGTCACGAGAGTGGAAATATTATTGGTTTCGGTTAATTCTTTATATGTTACTTACATTAAGTATTGGTACTATATTTTCTGGATTAAGCCATTCGCTAACGTCAGTCGGGGTGAGTTACATGAATTATATAATTTCTAAAATATTATTTTTCATGGAATTTACTCAAATAATGTCACAAGTGAATAAAATGCATTATAAATTGATTTTGATGCTTCACATTGAATGTTGCACGCAAGAGTAGCTGCAATCTTTATGTTTATATCTTTTGGTTCATTATTAAGTATCGTTGGAGTACCCGCACAACTAAAGGAAGTCAAGGTAAATGGACGGGTTGAGTAACGGGTCAAAATGAGTTTGAACCATAACGGGCTTTTTTGTTTGGGTCGCCTCGGGTTGGGTTGGCTCTTAACACTTTGACGTAGAGCGGAAGCACATAAGATATATAGAAAAATAATCTAAAGCAAATTTAATATAAAGTTGAATGCCAAAAGCCCTAAACCATTACAAAAGGTGCCCATTTGGATTTTCTAAATTTGCCAAAACTTACAAATTGACGAATGGACGCGTAAATTATGCTAAGCAGTGATTCACGCGTTTCATCAAAATTTTGTTATAGATAACAATTATGTTAAAATTTGATTATGAAAACTTTATCATTACTACATCATAATCTAATTTCGTCAAAAAGATTTAAAAGGTTGTATTCACTTTTAAGCTTCTTTTGGCCCGTTCTACCCATATGACCCGTTTCCTTTTAAGCTATTTTTATTCACACAACTAGGGATGGCAAATGTGACCCATTGGGTTGAATGCGTTGTAATAAAATGTATATAATGGGTCAGAATGGGTCAAACTAAACAAAGAAAATGATTGAAACGGGTCAAAATGGGTTGACATTTCTCTAGGTTTTTATTTTTTTTATGGAACGAGAAAAACGGAGGTAACTTTTTAGTACTTTTTACTTTTTTTTTGTTTTTGATTTATATTTCGAGTTATGATTGTTTACTGTTTTTTTTTTAATTTTTTAGTGAGAGGTTTTTGAAATCTCAACCCATTTTGACCCATTTCAAAAACCCGTCATTAAAAACTTCAAAAAAAAATTATTAAAAAATCATAACTCGAAATATAAATAAAAAACTAAAAAGTTAAAAGTACTAAAAAAGTTTCCTCCGTTTTTCTCGTTCCATAAAAAAAAATAAAAAATTGAGAAATGTCAACCCGTTTTGACCCGTTTCAATCATTTTCTTTGTTTAGTTTGACCAATTCTGACCCATTTTACACATTTTATTACAACCCATGGGCCACATTTGCCACCCCTTCACACAACACATTTTGTGTGTTGCATCTCAATTTGAGTAAAAAAATTTGTATGCATGAAATGTAGGTGTATGCTTGTGAAGATTCAAATAAACACTCGGGAGCGTTTGTTTTCTTAACGGGAAAATTCTTGGCTAGCATACCGTTCTTGTTTCTCATTTCCATTTCATCAAGTCTACTCTTTTACTTCCTTATCGGGCTTAGAAACAAGTTCAGCCATATGATGTATTTTGTGGTCAACTTTTTCATTTGCCTTTTGGTCAATGAAGGGTTCGTGTTGCTAGTTACCACCATTTTTCAAGATATGTTTTGGAGCATAGTGACTGTAAGTTTTCTCATTTTGTTGTTTATTATGCTTACAAATGCCTCAATATACAAAAAAGTTATCGTTTTGGATTAAAAGTTGGTGGTTATTAATTTGCAGGCGATGATGATGCTTTCGGGCGGATATTTTAGGATTCGAAGTGCGTTACCTAGGCCTGTATGGATATATCCTATGTCCTACATTGCGGTCCATACGTTAACGATTCAGGTTTCGTCATATTCTATTTTTTTTTTTCAAATTTCAAACTTAATATGAAAAAAAATTGGAATTTCAAGAAAACATGAATTTTTAAGTTGCCATTGAAAAACCAAAAGTCATTGGCTTGAATCCAAAAGTCAAAATGTGTTGACTTTACAATAAAGAACAGATTTACTATGAATTTCCAAGATTTTAAAAGTTCAAGAAACACCTCATAGATATTATGTTGGCCCATTTTAATCCGTTTCACTCGGAACATGTTTTGACCCGAACCTAGATTGGCCCGTTAGCCTGCCCGACCCGTCAGTTTTACATGCTTAGTTACATTCATATATATATAGCCAAAATATACCGTCTTTTCAAGAAAGAACGGATTACACTAGGGATGAGCATAAAACCAAAAAAAACAAACTGAAACCGAAAAAACCAAATCGAATTAGAAACCGGCGGTTCGGTTTTAAACTTTACCAAAAACCGAAATATTGGTTTTGGTTCGGTTTTGTATTTTGTTAAGAATCGAAAAAACCGAACCGAACAGAAATAACCAAATCATCTTAACCGTAATTAACCATTAAAACAAAATCTACAAATGACTATTTGTTTAGTTTAAACATAAGATAAATAACAAATATATCTGGTTTCTACATATGGTTAATAACTAATAATACTGGTGCGTTTAGTTTTTTTTTTGAATTTTGATTTATAATATATCTTTTTTTTTCTTTTAATATTTAAGGTCTAAATAATCAATATTCTATTAATCATTAGTTTAAAGAAAAAAAATATATCATGTCCAATTTCAATATATTGGGTCAAGTTTTTTTTTTTTTTTTCTTTTGCCCAAAAAGTTTTGTCTCATTGAGCAAAACCGAAAAAACCGCATCCAAAACCGAACCGAACCCAAAAACCAGAAACCGAACAGTTTTAAAATATCATAAAACCAAATGTTTGGTTTCCGGTTCGGTTTTAGTCAAAAACCGCACCAAACCACACCACGCACACCCCTAGATTACACTATAGTCAATTCCCAATATTACCATGTGTTATCTTTATGTGAATTGAAGAAGCGTGGATCGACTTACTTGTATTCGATCTACGTTCCTCGGGTATGAGTGTGCTATATCACCGATGGTTTTCCGAGATACGAGTTCTTCCACCTACAAAACAAACAGCACCGTGAGCTTACCCCTCAGAAAGGGACAGAGGGGTCCTCTTTGGGGTAACCCTCCGGTGTGAGAATAAGATATTGCAGGAGAAGATAAGAATGTGAAAATGAGTAAAGGATTCAGAATATATTTCTTGTCTGACCCCAACTGTGGAGGTGGTGTGGTATTTATAGTATTAGGGTTTCCAATGATTGGGCTCAGACCCAATTAGGGCCTTTTTGGCCTCCTCCTATTGCTTCGCGCCATGTGTACTTAGGACACCTGGTGCTTTTTCATTGATTATTCTCTGACCCTTGTGCCATCACGTGGTGGCACATGGGTTTTGCTGAGTTGTCCACCCTTCATTGGCAGCTGTCAACATCAGCACATTCTTATTCCTTAAAAGATACCTTCTGGAAGGTTGTCTGATGAGTACAATCATGGTTGTCCTTATCCTGATTTGGATTAGACTATTGTCTCATTTGTTGTGTTGTCCTTTATGCGCCTATACCGGGGATGCGCAAGGTCTTCTCTTTATTCTCACGCGCAGATGTTTCATGCGCATATGTGATATGCGTGAGCATATGTGATGCGTGAGCATATGTGATATGCTCCACGCGCATAGGTTTTGGCTTTGTGTCTTCATGACATCCTGATTTCAAGCCTCTTGTCTATATCTTGTGGGTTGACCCGCCCCGCTCGATGTTAAGGCGGGTGCATACCCCTTCAAAAGCCTGTTTCCTTCAAAAGGTTAAGTGCCAACCCCCACCAGTCAGAAGGTTAAGTGCTGCACTGTTTCCTTCAAAAGCCTTCATGACTGGGCTGAAAAATTCTTTTATATCAAGGCTGGTGTGATTCCCATCCGCATGACTATGCGTGCGATTACTTCCGCGCCCGCGGATGATGACGTTCTTAAGAATCCATCTGGCGCGTGGGTTAAGAAGTTATCTGCTGAACCATCCCCCGCCAGGAAAATTTGCGAGGAAGCGTTGGTGGGGGTTGGCATGAGCAAAAGGTGGATTGACAGCGGGACTGAGCCTGTCATCCATGTTGATGGCTCAGGTGGGTTGTTTGTTCATTGCATTAATTTTGCGCGAGTATAATTCGTTTTGCTAATATCACTTGTCTTGTTTTATGCAGAAAGCAAGGAATACGTCCACGCCGCCTATGACGAGCATACGGAAGGTGGCTCTGTCACGCTGAGCGCTGGGGAAGTTGCTTTCCCTGATCGCTTCGATGATATGTTCATCCCTGTCGATTTAGAATTTTGTTTTTACAGCGATGCGCCTGGTAAGCCTTTGTATTTGTGCTTAGGCCCTTAGAGTACCAAATTTGGTTTTAACATTTCTGTTGCGCGTATTGTAGATGCGCTCGCTAATTATGAGTTGGAGCTTGTGGAAGAGGAAGTGGAGGAGGAAGAAGCTGAAGCGCAAAAACTCAAGCGCAAGGCTAAAAGTAAAACTGGCGCAGGGGCCAGTAAAAAACAGAAAAAAGTGATGCCTCTGTTGCCCAGAATCTTCCTCCTACCCAGGCGAAGGGACTTGAGAAAACCAAGGGTTTTACTTCCCAGTTTTCCTCGTCTTCTTTGCCTCGAGGTGTGGGCAGTCCTCCCGTCCACACGAGGTATGGTGCCGCCACCTCGTCTCTGCGAGCGGCGGACAAGGGGAGCGGTGCTGTGCCTGCTGTTTCGTCTTCTCCAACAGGTATACTTTGTTTATTTTTTGTGGTTTTATGAGCGTGATTCTGATAGTCGTTAATGAAGCTTTGTTCACTCAAATGTTTGTAGAGCCGGCAACGTTGGTGGCTCAACCTCAGGCGCAGCAAGGTGCCGAGGCTACGCCGAAGGTTGTTTTGAAGTCCCCTGTTTTACCCTCGAAAAGGGGAAAATGGACTTCATGGCGATGTTTAATTCGCGGACTGCGGTGCGCCAAGGTATTTATTGCGCTTTGATTGTCTGATTTTTTCCTTTAGTTCAAGTCATGAATCATTTCTCCTTGTTGGTTTTTTAATAGGAATTATAGCTGGCACACAAGCTGCTGGTGGCACTGCTAGCGCTGGCGCCGTTAGTTCTGCTCCTGCTCCAACAAGTACTGAATCTCCCCTCATTGGGATCACTAAGGAGCAGGAGACTATTTTTCGCGCTACTCTAACAGCGTCAAGACCTCCCTCACCTCCTCCTGCGCGCAGCCCTTCTCGTGAGACTATTTTTGATTCTTCCAAGTCGCAGGAGAAGAGACCTGTTCTAGAGGATGATGAGGTTAATTCTGAAGGTTCTGATGGTGGCCGCGCAAGCCCTATAGCGCCACGAGATTTTGTGGCGCAGCCTTTTTCTCATTGGGCAGACAGGAGCTCACCAGCTGGCGCTAACCTTTCTGCCGGTTCTCCGCAGGTATAAGTTTATTTTGCTCCGCTGTGCAGACTTCCAAATTAGTGTTTAGATAACTAAAACCTTTCTTTGCGTTGCTTTGTGTTTGTAGGGAGCCGATCACATATACCGCCCGAGCTGGAATATCACTGAAGAGAGCTCTTTTCAATCCTTGGGCGTATGAGAAGACTTTTGGGCTCACTCTGTTCCTCCAGCTGAAAGGAGGTTTCAAGAGGACCACGCTCGCGTGGACTTGCTTAATGACCACCTTTTTGCTGGGTCTGCGTTCTTTGCTGCCTCCCAAGAGCTTCGCAATGATTATATAAAGGTACGTGATGCCCTTGCGGAGGCCAAGCAAAAGGCTAAGATTTCTGCTTGGAATCTTTCTAATGCCCGAGAGAGGGCTGAGAAACTCCAAGCAGAACTTAGCGAGAACCGGGCAAGTGCCAACGCTGCTTTTGTGAAGCGCGGGCTTGAGCTGCAAGCTGCGCGGGAGAAGCTGCAAGCGGCAGAGGCGGACGCGGCCAAGTACGCGCGTCAAGCGCGTGACCTGGAGTTGGAAGCAGAGGCGCGTGACCAAACTATTGCGCAGGTTAATACTGACAAATCCTTATTGGAGATTGAGGTTGCGCGCCTGAAGAAAGAGCTCGATGCTGCGCGAGCGGAAAAGAATGAAGCCTTAGCGGCAGCGGCGTCTGACAAAGAAGAGCTAAAACAAGCCAAGGAAACTGTTGAGTTGTTAAACTCTCAGATCCCTGCTCTTGAGACGTCTGTTTCTTCCCTCGCGCAGGACCGTCAATGGCTGATTTCACAGGGTGTGACTCGTTGCGCTTATGCGATGAAATACTCAGACGAGTTTCAGACCCTTGTGATGGATTGTAATGCGGCGTCGCGCTTGGTGGGTCGAGCTGAGGGGTTTAAGGATGGTTATGAATATGGCATGCTAAAGAAGAATCCATCCGACTACCCTTATCAGCTCGACGTTGTCTGCTCTGACATGGCTGAGGTGGGGGAGAAGTACCTGAATACTCCAATTCCCATCCTTGAGCAGGTATTTTAACCTTAATGAGTTTACTTTACTTATTTTCATAATCTTTTGTACTCATACTGTTCCTTGTGACTTGCAGATAGCCGCGCTTGCTGACCAGCCCGATCTTGGCGCTTTAAAGAAATTACTTGATGAATGTGAAGGGACTGGTGGCAATGATGATGGCGCGGGCAACGCTACCTCTGCCAGCGGCTCTGGCGTGGCCAAAGGACCTACTCCTGACGCTATCATAATAGAAGACGACTATATTCAAGACGAACAGCTTAATTATGGTAAGTTTGGAGATGAGGTGCGGGCTGCGCCAGATGCTGAGGGAGGAAGTAATGATGAGGACGATGAAGAGGCTGATATTGATATAGAGACTTGAAAAGCCCTTCTTGTTTTTTTTTTTATTTGTAGTTTTTACCTCATCATTTGTAAATTTGTAAACTTCTATGTTTTTGGAATGAAATTTTGTTTTTTTCCTTATTCGCATCTTGCGCATTCCCAATTCGTCTTTATATTGCATGCTTGTGCTCGTTGAATACAAGGTATGCTTACACATTGAAACTTGGACAAGGTTGTAAGGAAGTTATTTTATTTAATCCTTAACAGTTGTCATATTTCAAGTTATTTTGCAATATTATGAATATGCTGACACCTGCCTTAGTATTTCATTGTTCCTCTTTTGCGCGACGTTATCGTGCATTTATTATAGGGAATTATGAATGAGTTTTTTAGCCTTTACGTGTCAGTATGTGTTACTCTGCTTATATCCATTATAATCCCATGCGCGGCCCCGACCTGAGACCTTAACAACTATGCTTTGGCATGTGCTTTGCCTTAGTTGTGCTTAGGTATTTTTATGGTCCAGCTGCGCAATACGTAGGATGTATGCTATGAGTAATTTGAGCTAAGGCTCATATTATTGGGCTAAGGCTCATATTATTGGGCTAAGGCCCTGACGTTTTAAAGTTAAAACTCGTTAACGCGTTTGAGCTTGAAGCTCGCGCATGTATGTTTTACTTCGTTTTATTTTTAGTTTGATGTCAATACAATGTTGTCATATTGCTCAAAATTAATAAAGGGAAGTGTGAAACATGTGTGCAAAAGGTAATAAAACGCATATTAAGAGAAAATGGCGCGTATCATTATTCATAATGGCTTAAAAAGCCTTGATTACACACTTGACAACTTTTAAATGAAACATTTTCTAAGTTGTGCTGCGTTCCATGTGCGCGGGATCTTCTTTCCATTTAAATCTTTTAAAGCGTATGCGCCTTTTCCCAATTCTTCCGAGACTTGATAAGGTCCCTCCCAGTTGGGAGACATCTTTCCCGGGGTTATTGCACGACTAGCTTCATTGTTTCGAAGGACAAAATCATTCTTCTTGAAGTGGCATTCTTTCACGCGCTGATTGTAATATTTTTCTAGTTTTTTCTTGTATTTGGCTTCACTGATGATAGCCGCCTCTCTGCGCCCTTCAAGTAAATTGAGATCCAACCTCCTTTCTTGCTCATTATCTGTCTTACTCATCATGAGCACTCTATAGGATGGGCATCCAATTTCTGCTGGAATCATAGCCTCTGTTCCATAGGTTAGGCTGAACGGGGACTCGCCATTGCTGGTTTTGCTTAATGTCCTGTGCGCCCACAGGACATTAGGTAACTCCTCGACCCATGCATGGGACTCTCCCTCTAACCTTTTCTTCAGCCCATTTAGAAAGCTTTGGTTCGCGCGTTCCACTTGGCCATTCCCTTGAGGGTGGTATACTGAAGTGAAGACCTGGTTGATGTGCAATTCCTTGAGCCAACTGGATATCTTCCTGTCAGTGAATTGTTTGCCATTGTCGCTCACGATTTCCATGGGCAGGCCAAAACGGCATACGATGTGGCTCCAAATAAACTGCTTCATTGCCTCAGCTGTGATTTTTGCCAGTGGCTTGGCTTCAACCCATTTTGTGAAATAGTCTACTGCCACTACCAAAAACTTTACTCGCCCTGGCGCTTGTGGTAAGGGACCCACAATATCGATTGCCCACTTGTGGAAAGGCCATGCAGAGGTCACCGGAATCAAGTTGTTCTTTGGCCGCATGGTGTTTGGCGCATAGCTCTGACACGCTTTGCATTTTTGGATTTCTTTTAACGGGTCCAAGTACATGCCTGGTCAATAGTAACCTGCGTTCATTGCCTTGGCAACCACCATGCGCGGGCCAGCATGTATTCCACAGATTCCTTCGTGTATCTCTCTAATCACATAGCTTGCTTCCTCAGCGTCTAGGCATTTCATGAGCGGTCCAAGATAAGAGCGTCGATATAACGTACCATCAAGTAGTTCGTAGTTCTGCGACTTGTGTCTTATCTTTCTCGCCTGTGCGCGATCGTCTGGTACCTTTCCCTCCTTCAAGAATTCCATTATTGGAGTTATCCATGATGAAGGTGTTGTATGAATTACAAGGACAGACTTCGCTCCCACTGACGGGTTGCTCATTACTTCCACCCTGACATCTTTGCCAAAATGATCGAAGCTGGTTGATGCCATTTTGCTTAGCGCGGCGGCGGACTTATTTTCACTGCGCGGAATGTGTATGATTCTGAAAAAGTCAAATTGTTCAGTGAGTTTCTTCGCCTGCTCTAGATACAGAGGCATGGTGTTCTCCTTGGCATCATAAAGGCCATTGACTTGTGCTGCTACCAGGTATGAATCTACATGAGCCTCTAGCTTTTTAACTCCGAACTTGTGCGCGATGCGCAAACCAGCCAGCAGGGCTTCATACTCAGCTTCATTGTTGGTGCTCTTGAAATCCAACCTGATTGCGTAGGTATACTCATGATTTTCTGGATCCACCAGTTTGAGGCCTGCGCCGGACCCTTCGTTGTTTAAAGCTCCATCAGTGAATAATCTCCAAACGTTTTCTTCATTATTGGCTTGCGGAGGGTCTACTTCGCGCTGAGCCTCTTCAATTTTTCCTTCAGGGATTTCTGCGATGAAATCAGCTAAGACTTGTCCCTTGATTGCTGGACGAGGCTTATAGGTGATCGTGTGCTCCCCTAATTCCAGCGCCCATTTTGTCAGCCTTCCTGAGAGCGCGGGACGCCGCAAGACTTGCTGGATGTTGTAACCAGTCAGGACTTCAATAGGATGACCATTGAAATATCTGTGAAGCTTGCGCGACGCATGCGTTAGTGATAAAACTAACTTTTCTATGATGGTGTAGCGCGTCTCAGGATCTGTCAGCACCTGACTTACATAATAAATTGGTGTTTGGATTCCCTTGCGATCCACCAACAATACTGCGCCAACGGCGCGTTCTCCTGCTGACAGGTATAACGTTAAAGTTTCACCAGGTAGTGGAGCTGTGAGCGCAGGCAGATTTATCAGACTCTTTTATCTCACTGAAAGCTTGCTCAGCCTCAGGCGTCAACTTGAATTGGCTTTTCTTTAAGCAATTTCTCAATGTGTTAATGAATGGGGTAGATTTGCTTGCATGGTTTGCTAGGAACCTGTTAATTGATACCAATCTACCATTCAACTTTTGAACTTCCTTCATGGTGGATGGTGAGGGCATGCTGAGGATAGCCTCCACCTTCTCTGGGTTCACCTTGAAACCATCCTTGGTGACCATTACGCCGAGAAATTTCCCTTCTTCCACGCCGAATGTGCATTTGCTCGGGTTGAGCTTCATGTTTACTTCCTTTAGGCGCCGAAGGGTTTCTTCAATGTCTTTGAGAATTTATTTTTCCTCCCTGCTTTTAATCACCAAATCATCCACGTAGATTTCTAAGTATTTTCCAATCTGCTCGTTGAAAATTGCATCCATGAGTCTTTGGTAAGTGGCTCCTGCATTCTTCAAACCAAAGGGCATTTTTGTGTAACAGAAAACACCCTTGTCAGTTCTGAAAGCAGTCTTGTCTTCATCCTGCGGTGCCATTTGAATTTGGTGATAGCCCTTATAGGCATCCAGGAAACATTTGAGCTTAAATGGCGCCACATAGTCCACCTTGGCGTCAATGTTTGGGAGGGGGTAACAATCTTTTGGACACGCTTTGTTGAGGTCTTTGAAATCAATGCACATTCTCCATGACCCATTGCTCTTCTTTACCATCACAGGATTGGCTACCCATGTTTGGTATCGTATTGGGCGAATGATATTCGCGCGCAGTAGATCTTTAACTTGCTCATTCATGGCCTTTGCCTTCTCGTCTCCCATGACTCTTTTCTTTTGAGCAATTGGCTCTACAGACTTGAATGTGTTGAGAGAGTGCTGCGCCAGGTCTCGCGGAACCCCAGTCATATCAGAATGTTGTCACGCGAAGACTGACATATACGTTGTGAGCAATCTTTTCATTCTCACTCTTGTGTCATCTGATATCGTAGCTCCGATTGTGATTGTCTGTTCTGGGAATTTTGGGTTGAGAATCCATTCCTCTGGCGCGTTGTTTGCCACTGGAAGCTTCATTCTCCCTTCTCGAGGTATACTTGTTACTGCGCATAAATGATCTCGATACACAAATGTTACTCCTGTTGGTGTTGGGAACCCCAACGCGCCATGCGCTGGTGACGGTATGGCGTTGAATTGGGCAATCGTTCCTCTACCCAAGATCATACTATGGCATGAAGTGGTGGGCAAGACCAGGAAGCTGACAATTTCAGCTCGCTTGTGCTTCTCATCCCCCATAGTTAGTTTGAATTGTATCTGACCTAGGGGGTGAATAATTTCGTTTGAGACACCCGAGATTGGTGCACTCATAACTTCGGGCCTTGCTTGGTCTTTTGGATCCAACTTCCTGAAACATTGCTCATACATGATGTCTGACTCACTACCGGTGTCCACCAGGACTCTTGATACCTCATAATGAGCGATGTGTGCAGTGATGACTAGAGGACTGCTGATAGACGGGCCTCCTCTGATTCTTGGAAAGATTACTTGTTGCTCGCGCCAATCCCCTTGGATTTGCGCGCTTCTCTTCCTCGATCTTTGCCCTTGCTTTCTTCCTTCAGCTACACAGATTCTTTTGAATTTTTTACTGGCTGAGGCTCCGTCTGGTTGTTCATTCTCTGGTCTTGGATTTTTTACCAGGTGAGCCAACTTGCCTGATTTCACATCCTTTTCGATTGCATCCTTCAAATGATGGCATGCATCGGTGTTGTGCCCTGTGGATTTGTGAAATTCACAATATTTGCCACTGTTCGGTGGTCCCTTATGGAATAATGGCCTGGGGCTTTTAAATTGGACATTCTCTGTGCTTAATACTTGCGAAGGCGTTTTGGTGAGGGGAGTCCATATTCTTGGTAGAGGTCTGTTAGGCTCTCTGCCACCTTCCTTCTTGTCACCTTCTCCGCGATTAAGAATGTCTTTTTGGGGTGGGGGTGAACTTTGTTGCGCTTGCTTTTCTGCGGGAGAATAATTGGTTTGTTGCAACCTGGACCATACGGAGTTTTGTTTGCCCCTCCTTTCATGTTTCAAGTGTTTCAAAGATTTTTTTTCACATGTTTTGTTTGTAGGGGATCTTGGAGAATGAATACGACGGAATATTATTTACAACGGGCCAGGTGAGGACGGTATCATGGTATGAAGCTCTTCAAAATGTATATGATATGCCTGAAAACGAGCATTCGAAGTGGAAAAACTTGATGATACTTTCACTAATGGCACTCGGTTATCGAGTTCTTGTGTCTTGTTGCTGCATATTCGTGTCAAGAAGACATTTTCCATTTTCGGGCTTTTGTATTGTAAACGCAAGATCAATGACAAAACATGAACGATTTACATAGAGCGCGAAAGATGGAATAATAAAGAGAATAGTGTTGATCAGGATATAATATTTACTACTCAAACCATTATGTTAAGTCTTCTTTAAGTAAATTATATTTAGCAGGTAAAATTTATGTTTTGAAAGAAAATTATAAATTTGTTAAAATTTAACATGTAAAGGAATTTTAGTATGCAAGTTATTATTGAGAGACTTTTGTAAGAAAATCTCAAATATGCTTATAAACTGGGGTTGTTCACGAGCCGAGCCGAACCGAGCGAAGGGTTGCTCGTTGCTTGGCTCGTTTACAACCGAACCGAACGGCTGAATTTCGAACCGAGCGAAAACCGATACGAGCCAAAATCGAATCGAGCATTTTTCGATCGAACATTGAGCGATTTCGAGCATTATTTATTTATTTTTCAATTTAAAATTTTCAATAAGAAACCAATTTGAAGGTTGTAAATAATATACTTTATAAATAAATTAGTAGTTTTTAGACAAACATGTAATATATTGTAAATTTATATTAAAAGTAAGTTTGTAGTGAGATATAATGATCATGTAAACAAACTTTTAGTATTCTAAAAACTTGAATTGAACAAATAAAACTATAAAATTGACGGAATATGCAAAATTTTAAGGGGTAAAAATAATTGTAAGCTTAAATTTATGTGTTTTGTCTATATATTTATATATTTCTTCATATATAATTATATATAAAATAAATTAAAAATATTCCAGCCGAACCGAACCGAGCAGACCCTTGCTCGTTGCTTGGCTCGTTTACAAACCGAACTAAGCAGAGCGGCTCATTTTCAATCAAGCGAAAAAACGAGCGAGAATTTTTCAAGCAATTTTCGAGCGAGCGAGTTCGAGCGACGAGCGGTTTGGACGGCCCTATTATAAACCTCAATTTAAATTGAAATGATAACTGGGCTTTAGTCTAACTGCTATGCTAAATTTAAATGGGTTGAATTATTATGTAGGTCCATTATTTAACTAACTTTGCCAGTCCATTAAAGAAATTAAGGAAATCAATGATTTATGGGCTTGGTGCTGAAGTTGGCCGGTACGGTACCCATAAATTTTTTTTGAACGACAGCTTTTATTAAAACGGATAAACTAACAAGCTGCTAGAGCCAAAATCAAACAGTTTTAAAAAGAGAAATTAAACCAGTTATTCCAAACTAGAGCTTTGATCGAAGACCTATTTTTTAATTCAAAGAGAGCGGAGTTAAATAACGGTTATATTATGTTTAGTTATGCAACAATAGAATATTTTCGTCCTAATTAGGTTATACGTGATGTTAACAAACCTTAAATTGGTTGTGATCATTCGTTTCTTGTCTCTTATTATAGTGTTATGTGTGACCTACTAATTAATTGCAATTTAGGTTCATATATATTAGTATCACCCCAATCAAATCATTTTGTTTTACTTGTTAAAAACAAACAAAATGTTTAATACTAACTACGTATTCTTCATGGATCCAATACCATACTTACTCTAGCCATTTAGGCTAATTTGGTTTTTACATGACTTGATGACGGTCTTCATTGATCATGAGTCTAGTCTTTGGATAGGATGGAACACAATTTTTTGAGTCGTATTCTATTAAAGTGTCAATCTTTTGGCTATAACACAATATACATATAATATGTACGACTCGATTAAGAAAAAAATTTATGACATGTTTCCATAGATAATGTTTCAAACAATTTTTAAATACACGGGGTTCTACATGGGACTTACAAAATAAATAAAAAAATTATTTAAGTAAACTAGAGAGACATATCATAAATCCCATCTGAAGCTGAATAAACCCCCAAATCACATTGTCCGAACCCTCATCCACCCACGACCAATAACCATCTCCATCAAATATAGCGTATCATTCGCCCCTCCCTCGTCCTAAATCAAAACCACCCATTTGCCCCGAATATGATGTTAATCATCCCCTAGCACTATAAAAGTACCATGTCTATAGAGAACATATCATGTTATACAATACACATTTGTTGTTTTATTAGAAAAAAAATTCCAACTAAACTAAATAACAAAAAGAAAAGAAAATAAAATAAAGGAGAATCATATAAATATCATACAATCTACCGGTAGGATAGATGTGTTTTTGTTATGTTGGTGTTAGAGACGGATTCATATTGACAGTGGGACAAGGCCCACCGTCCAATCTTAATCCGTAGTGTTAATTAAGTAACAATCATAAATTATCATAAATTCAAAAGTAGAATTTTTTAAATTATCATGATATCTAAATGCTTCAACTAAATTTTTGACGACATAAATACAAACTACACCAAAAAGTGCATGACATGTTATTAAATTACATAAAGACAAAATACACAAAAAAGTATGACATATTATTGAACATGGCCATGGCCATGTCCATGTTTCTATGTTTTTCTCTTTCTTTATTGTTATTGTTATTATTATTATTATTTTGGTGGGGTGTGGTGTGCAACTATAGATAAAGACTTCACCTTAAAAAGGCTACATCAACTTGGATACACATTTATTTATTATTTAATATCTAATAATTAATTAATTGCTTAGATATTTTTAAATATAACAAAAAATATATATATAAAACACGTTTTCTATCATTTATTTACCAATACGGATATTAAAAATGATATTTTGGTACGGATTATAAAACACACAAGTCTTGATCAATATGATTATAGATGCTATTACAATGTATTTAGCCAAACAAATA
This sequence comes from Bidens hawaiensis, assembly GCF_021521415.1. Lineage (NCBI taxonomy): Eukaryota > Viridiplantae > Streptophyta > Magnoliopsida > Asterales > Asteraceae > Bidens > Bidens hawaiensis. The sequence continues at coordinate 276,271 of NW_027492849.1, read as the reverse complement.
AAGACAACGTACTTTTCTTGTAAATTAAACTCGACAAATCGTAAATCCTAGCCGTCAATGGCTCGTATGTTGTTTGCTTTACTTGTACATGTCGCATTTACATACATTGTCGTTGATACTAGATTGCATTCTTTAATGACGTGTAGTGAAATATTAATGAAACTATAACCTAGAAAGATGCTATAAATGAAATAGAAACTATATGCATGGTAAATGTCTTCTAAGGCGTATTAAAAACACCACACGAAGTCTGTTGCACTATATAAAATAAGTAAACACCGGAATACTCGTATAGCATATTATACAAAGAAATAACATAACTAAAACATTGTTTAGCTGGTAAACCTGGGTGTTGCGGTGAGTCAACACGAATCAAGTGGGTTTCGGTTATGTACGTTACGGTACTATAACAAAAATTTATATTTAAAGCAAAAAAATACTAATATTGGATGACATGGCACGCAATGGTGTTACCATGTGGTCGATTACAGGCTTTGCGACACCTAGCACCGATATTTATCTCATATATAAAATATATAATCTCTTATTGGCTACAGGGGCGAATCTTCATTGGGGCCAGCCCCCCCCCCCCCCCCCCCCTTGTTTTTTTTGCGCAGTAGTGTAAATTTTTCGTTTTCGACCGAAAAATTTTATACGTAGTGTAAGTTTAGCCTTTTTTGGCCGAAAATTTGAGTCCGGCCCCCCTCATTTGTGAAATTTTGTATACATTTTGAGCTCCCCTCCCGGTGCCTCAGTCCAAACTTCGCCACTGATTGGCTAGAAAGAAAGATACAGTTTTATCTTTTATCCTATAAATGATACATGTGTGCATTGAAAATTTGAGTAAAGGGGCACACAAATAACTAATCGGATGTTGACTAGTGCAAAGGATTCAAAATTGAATATTTTCAAATTATATTAACAGTAAAATTCTATATTTATTTAAAATTATTAATATATAAGCCAACGAAAATTAAAATAAATATCTCATATCAGTTATGCATAAAGCTTTAAAATCAGTATAAACGGTTAATATCACGTTTTAAAAAAACTCATTCAGATATTTGAGACATTTAAAAAAAATATCCCATATCACAATCAAAACGTCCATATTGTTTTAAATTCAACGTATTTAAAGTATTCTCTAATCTTCCTTAATGTCCGATATCACCATTGAGGGACCATACTGCAATTATCAATAAATTGACAATTGTTATAACTTGTATATAAGGGTTTATTTGTTAATGATCAGAACAAGATAATTAAACCAACTTATTGATAATCATAAGGCTACATGATAAGAATTACCAACTATAAATTCTAAAAGCATTCACAATTCGTACATCAAATTTAGTGAGTGGGGGTTTTTATAATATAGGGAGTGGTTTAGGGTGTTATGAGTGAATGAGAGAGGGCATACAGTGATTTTTCTGTATATTTAGAAAGTTACTGTAGCACCCTATAAATTTTTAAATATATTTTCAAAGTGGTTGTGAGTGAATAAGAAAGAAAAGACAATGATAAATATACGAAAAAGTATTATTTAATTAAGAATAAGAGAGAAAATGTTGTATGTTTTAGTGTTTTTTTGAATTTAGAAATATGGGAAGGGATGAGAATGTTCTTAACACATTACTGATGGTGTTTCTAAGTGAGTCAGGTTGAAGCTTCAAAATCAATATAGACGGTTGACATTCATTCTCAGAAACATTCATTCGGCTATTGGAGTTGGTTCCGAACACTACTAAAAAAAACATATTCAATCCCAAATGTTTGTAATCAACGCAAATTAAAACTAATTCCGTAACCACCGGACAAAAGAATTTCAAGAAAACTTGCATATTTTAGTCGTGTTTTTGTTGTTTTGTTAGAATAATATATAATTGCTTATTGGGTTTTGCATGCTACGAGGAAAAATTAAGAGTTGCATGCATATTCAATTCTAGACCGTTAGCTCCTTGCTAGTGTTTTAATAATACCCGTCATTCGAAGACAAAATCTGTATACTTATGTTACCCATTGCTAATCATAATTACTAAAAGGGAAAGTGATAGATATTTTATGATATTTATGTCTCATAAATAGTAATATAATGGAAGGAGGCCTTGTACAGTTGTACCTTTTGTACTCTTTAGAAAATTGTGACACGTACGTAGATAAAGTGTATTTTGAAGTTAATCATATCTTACATATGTAAAACAATTATTGTGAGGACCAATCTAGTTGGATTGACTTATGACATAGGGCCCTAACTCACCTGAGCAGGTTGCCTAATGACAAGGTTCTTTAGATCCTATATTTTAATCTATTTTATATCGATAATACTAAAATACGTAAATATCTAGATTTAAACCTAGAATCTCTCATCTAAATGTACAAGCGGGCTAGCCCTAGGCCCACATTGGCAATTATCTTAATTCTTAACCGGTTTACACCGACTTATTAAAGTATAGCACGACAGAAAATTCAAATTTGAGTTACTGGCCAGTGCTAAGCTAAACTTAAGAAACATTGCACGACATTTCCTAATATCCTTTACTAAACTTTTTACTAACGGCCGAGTCTAACTTGTTAGTTTTGTATGACGTGGACTTGTCAAAAACAATGATATGGATTAGTTTGGTGACATATAATTTTCTTTTTTTTGAAGTACAGTTGTGTTATAGTTAAAAACCAAGAAGAAGCATCCAAGATATGCTATTATTCAAGGTGATGTCACATTGAACTAGAAACTGAACGAAATGAACAAAATGACAAGACAGATTTATGAGAGAGGTCCTTGACTCATCCAACACATTTTTCCAGTGGCAAAGCTTGGACTGAGGCACTGGTGGGGGGTGGGGGGGCGAACTCAAAATGTATACAAAATTTCATAAACGAGTGGGGGGGCGAACTCAAATTTTCGGCAAAAAAGACTAAACTTACACTACGTATAAAATTTTTCGGCCGAAAACGTGTAAATTTACACTACTGCGCAAAAAAACAGGGAAGGGGCGGGGCCACCCCTGGCCCCAATGAAGATTCGCCCCTGCTGATTTTTCATCAATTATTATATTTTATTAAAGGTGGACCAAATGGTCATGTTTTCTTTTTTGTTTTCCTTTTTGTTTTTTTTACATACAACAAATCTTCCAAATGAATTACTTGTTAAATTTATTATATTGAGATATACTCTTCTGTTATATTGGGATACACTCATCTTTTGATTCGTGGAAAACTCTCACTTAACGCCAACGTCCGTGAACACTCACCCCATTACACGACAGTGTGGTGAGATAAAACTCGTTCGGTTCAAGGATCCAACCAGTGAACGTCATCTACTTGCTTAGTCTCTTATTATCACACTAGTGTTGCTGAAACTAGATGTTGTGGGCAGAAAGTCCCAAGTCGCGGCTACACTGATTTATCCAAAAAAGGCCCCATGGTTTTTACGGTATGAAATCGTTGATATAATCGATATTGATAATGTGGGCATTGACGACATTAATGTTGATGAGGATGAAGTTGATGTTAATCGTGCTGATATATTTGATCCAACAAATTGGGATAGACTTAACTCGAGCATGATTAAAATTTCGGCTAATTAAGAAAGGTCCTAACGAGATTATACTATTGATTAAGGTCTAAGGATAATCTTTCTTGACCGTTTGATACAACTATGTATATGAGAACTCCATCAAATAGGCTGGATATGTACGAATTATGAAGAGATGATTAACAACTTTGATTCCAACAAGTCAGCGGAGCCTCACAATTCATTTAACTATGTAAAAACTATTCATTTTATTTTCTTCATTGTTATAATAATTATCGTCGTATTAATGAATTTTACATATATAAGAGGTCATTTTTACTAGTCACACAAAACACCCGAAATCACTGGCTAGCTTGGTTTAGATCTTAGATCTCAATGTGCTCCCTGATCTTAATATAAACACTCGCTATTTGCGGCCTCTAATTTAGGTTAAGACCGACCGATGAGATTTATGTCATTAAATTTGTAGACTTATATACAGTGGACAGATGTGACTCTACATAAACTTACAATGACCCTTCATTCATCCTTATTTCAATGCACATGCAAATGTTACACCTTTATTCACACATTGACACAAATATTCTACTTGCATGAGTCTATAAAAGGATGCCAATCTATTTAGATCAATGTAGGATAATAATAATAATAATAATAATAATAATAATAATAATAATAATAATAATAATAATAATAATAATAATAATAATAATAATTAAACAAAATGGTTAAGTTCACAAAAACACAAACTTTTGCAAAGAAAAACAATGGGATTTTGAAGCTTAAAATGGTTATAGAGAAGCTCCAAAAGAGTCTTTCACAAGCCAAGAATTGGAACACCGGTTTCGGGTCGGGTCAGGAAACTGTCCCAGAGGACGTGAAAGAAGGGCATTTTGCGGTTATTGCAGCCGATGATTATGAAGAAAGGAGGTTTGTGGTTCCATTAGCGTACCTTGACCGACCATGCTTTCAAAGGTTGTTGGAGAGAGCGGCTGAGGAGTATGGGTTCGACCATGAGGGTGCGCTTATGGTGCCATGTAGCCCGAGTGAGCTCGATTGGATGTTGACACAAGAAGAGTCGGGTTCACGAAACAATGTCGGTTGGGGTTCATGTAACACCATTGTGGAAAGTTACTAAATTAAGTTGCATAGAATTTGAAAGACCAAATTAGATTTTCCTCTTTTAAAGCAAAGTTTAATGATCATTTGGTAGTACTTAAGTTGATTTGTTGTTATTGTCAAATAAGAATTGTTGTACTAATATTGTTTATATAATTATAAATTGTGGAAATAAGAATTTATAAAGATCACAAATTTTACTAATCAGACATATAAACAACACCGGTTACCCTTCATAAATATATTCATCCATCCACAAATATCTTTAATCACCATTTAAACTTCAATGTGTTTACAAATCTCCGTTGGACGTAATTTCAGACTCCAAGTCACAAGTCTGAACTTGAGAGATCAATATTGACAAGTCGGTCATGGTTGGTTATATTTCCTTATTATAATATGTTTCCTAATTGTATTGTAATTAAAATAGGTAATGTCTTAGCTAGAAAGTTAGGTTAGTCTTTATAAACCAAGTTATGGATAGACACTAGTGAGGGTGATGTGTGAGGTGTAACCGAGTTAAGGGTTCATCTAGAGACACACACAAGATGTAACCGAGTTAGGGTTCATCTAGATGCAACCGAGTTAGAGTACATCAAGAGTCAAACCGAGTTAAGGTTTGAGGTTTGTAATCGGTGTTTTGAGTAATATTTTCTGATTAATATAAATGAGAGTTATTCATTAGTTCGCGTTTGATTATGGATCCGGGACTTGAATCTCAAATGTTACTACAAGATACGGAGTAAAAATAAATTAATAACTTCACTTTATTGTATATCAAACCAGTATTTTTAATTGCTCTATGGTAAAATATATAGAGTGATGATTAAATAAAAAAAGCTATAATCTGGGAGTTAAAAGAAAACATATAATCTTAGGGAATATTATTCTTCATTATACTACTACACCAAATCTACTGTTACTCAGTTGTTAGAACTCAGAAGCCTATAGTCGAAACCAATATGTGTGAATATCTTAGAAGCCTGGGGTATAAACGTAGATTGGTGTCAAGATGCATCATTTAAACCCTAATTACTCTCACTATATGTGTGATCAATGTTGCAAAAATCCCGACTAGGCACGATTAATCCCTGATGAATCGCTAGTCCTCACTTTACTGATTAATTTTGGGCTGGTCGGCTAATTAATCGGTCAACGGTCAAATCCGGCCAAAATCGGCGGTTTCCGTCGAGATTCCGACTAAAATAAGCGGTTTCCCGCGAGATTCCAGCAAAAAAAGGCAGTTTCCAGCTAATTCCCGGCCAAAATATGTTTGCGTATGTATAAAACTGAAAATTACATATAAAAATGTGCGTGTATATATTCAACTGAAAAATATACATTAAAGTCCCCAACCCCACCGCCCGACTACCGACTAGCGATTTTTACAACATTGTGTGTGATAACTTTGTTCTTAACAACAATTCGTCGACTTTCTAGGATAAATGCATCACACATGTATTTTGCAGGATTTTAATCCTAAACCTTTTGACTATATCATACACCACTTAACAACTAGAATCAAAACCGACCATACAAATAATTGGTGGGCCTTCCTGGGACAGAATGTTAACCATCTATACTTAATACTAATTTTAACACTACATGCCTAACCTAGAAACAACATCAAGGAAACTCACAACTGTAGAAAAACTTATTCGAGTCAAGTTTCGAACCAGATACCTTAAAATCTCAAGCGTTAACCATTATCACTTGCCATTAAACTAGAAGACCCGATTGCGACTGAAAATAACTAATGGTTGGTATGAGAATTAATGAGTTGTGACCAAACTGGGCTAAGGTCCAGACTCTAGGCTAGACTAGCATGTTCAGATTTCACATGGGATGGTTAAATTACTTGTGCCTTTGTATAAATGTTTTGGTCCAAATGGGACATGATCATCACAAACAAATTAGGGTATGAGAGCAAATGGTTAACGGGAGTGTTTGAGAAACTGAAGGAGCTCATCTTGCAAACAAAGATGAAGGATATGAGTGACTTTATCTACATTTTCCTCTTCTAATCAACTAACCATAGAACGAAAATGGAAGTGGGCCCACCCCGTGTTACGACCTTGTCCGCGTCTAGCCGTCCACGAACAAGTTCATTAAGAAACCACGAAGGACCCGCACAATACGAGTGTCTATGACAAGCTTGTCTGTCACTTCCACGGAGGCATTCATGAGTACGCTGTAATAACAATGGTGCATTTGGTTCGTAGAATTCAATGGAATTGTAATTTGAATTCCGTCTCTTCTTGATGTTTTTGGTTTTAATTTTTGAATGCACTTTGGATAATTGACGGGTCACTAGTTTACCCGATCATTTCCATTCTTCGAGTACAGAACCATGGAGTGCTAGGCTGGCATGTTTCAGAAGGGAAGCTCATACATCAGTCCCGACCCGGAGACCACCCTCATGAGAAAACCACTATAGGTGATAACATTCCTAGTATGTCACTAGTGAAAAAGCTGGAACCCCTACTATGTAGAATTTGTTGGAACTGGATTTCAATTCCATTCTTAATTTATCTGTTGTCAAATGAATTGAAATTAAAATTAATTTCATACATTCTTTTCATTAAGGATTTCGATAGTCATTCTCACTTTAGTAGGGTGTTAAGATGGTTACTTGTTACTTGTTAGGGTGTAAAATAGGACGTAAAAGGTTTAATTCATGTAAAATGTAAAGTTTTAGTCGTTCGAAAAAAATCTCAATCATCCTTCCTAAAATAGGAAGGTGATAAGAGTTAAATTCCTTGTTGTTCAATCAATAATTGTAATTATGATTTTATAGATTGTTGTAAGATTTAGGGCTACATTATAGTCACATATAGATTGTTACACCATAGGTTAAGAACTTCAATTATATTAAAATATAGTGTCTACGTTGATACATAGTCCTTATATGACTGTATCATTCTATATTTACTAATGACTTATATGTTCGGAGATAAGATTTCAATTTATTTCAAAATATTCTACCACCAAGAGCACCCTAAAATTCAATAATCCTTCCAAAATATAAAGTTGATAGATTTTATTTTTATTCACAATATGAAGGGTATAATGGTTATATTTGTTAATTTAAAGGCAGATCGGGTTTTAATAATCCTAACATTATACAGTTGGCCTATAATAGAATATTTTTATTGGTGGTCCCACATTCTAATTAAAAAAAGTTCCGTTAAAAAAATCTTACCGGCGTTAAGTTTTATCATAAACTCAAGCTGATGTTTTATGGCTTTTGTTCGAAATCCTGATACGAGTCGATTAATATATATCTCGTAACGGTGCTCCAAACGACTTGAATTTTGTTTATTAAAAGTCCAAACACTCAAATCGAAGCACCGCTTCGTCGTGTGGAGCATCCTTTCAATGTTTACATAGTACAATTATAGTATAGTGTAAATAAAGCATAGTGTATTATACTACTTGTAAATATAATTGCACTATTTAATTTGTACGCTTATATATATATTATATGAGCGTGTGTATACACTTAGTGTTTGCGGCCTCTAATTTTGGCATACGACCGATGGGATTTGTACTTTCAGTTTGGATGTACTTGGTTGAGAGATCATTAAATTGTTAGAAATATAATGGATACATAAACATAAACTATGACCCTTCATTCATATCTTATTTCCATGCACATGCACTTGTTGCACCTTCATTCACAAACACATACAAACATATTATACATTTATACATACATCATAACTTATAACTTATATAAGCTTATTCTCTTCATCTAGTATAGCCTATAAAAGGATCTCAAACTCTTTGATTATAACTTAAAAGATATATAAGTTAATATAAAAACATGGGAAAGAAAAACAATAAAATGTTGAAGCTTAAAGTGGTGATCATAGAGAAGCTACAAAAGGGTCTCTTACAAGCCAAGAATTGGAACATGGGGTTCGGGTCGGGTAAAGAAAAGGTCTCGGAAGATGTGAAGGAAGGGCATTTTGCGGTTATTGCATTCGATGGTTATAATGAAGAAAGGAGGTTTGTGGTTCCGTTAGCGTATCTTGATCGACCGTGTATCCAAAGGTTGTTGGAAAGAGCGGCCGAGGAGTATGGGTTCGACCATGAGGGTGCGCTTATGGTGCCGTGTAGCCCGATGGAGCTCGAGTGGATGTTGACACAAGAAGATTCGGGTTCAGGAGATGAAGTTGGTTTGAGTTTCATGTAATGTTATAATTATGTTTTGGATCAAGTTGTGTAGAAGTTGAATTAAATTTTCCTAAAACACAAAACCAAAGTTAAGTTTATATATTTGTATACAAAATCAATATTTTTACATTATTCTTTTGTAAAATAAAAATATTGATGGAAGAATTAAAAATATTAAATAATGAATTATAAAAATTATATGAATACTCTTCGTTATTCTGACCACACCAAACCAACTTTTACATTATTTATTATAGAGTGAATTGTGGTTTTTGTTTATGTTGTTTGTCCAAATCTGCAGTTTTATTCTAATAGCTTTAAATTTGTGATTTCCGTCTCTGTAGTTTCATTTTACTTGCAATTAAAACCAAATTCATTAACTCCGTTAAGTCTGGTCATTAAACCTATCAGCGTGTTCCTCACATGAGGGGCATTTTTGTCATTTTTCTCTTCATATAAACCTCAGTCGTAATTCGCAAGTCCCCTCACGTGAGGGGTTGGGTGTGATTTGGGAAAAAAAGGACAAAACCGCCCCTCACGTGAAGGGTACGTTAATGGGTTTAACGACCAGGCTTAACATGGTTAATGAATTCAGGTTTAATTGCAGGTGACATGAAACCACAATGACGATAATCTCAAATTTGAAACTATTGGCTTAAAACTGCAGTTTACTCTTTATTATATTATGACTTAAAAGAAGCCCATAGCTCAAACCGGGATGTGTAAATATATCTAAAAAGTTAGGGGCATAACCGGAAATTGGCAGTATAAATAAACTAATATAAAACCTTAGTAATTTGTTGACATGATAAGGACCATGATTAGCTTTAAACATGGACACATAATAGTGAGAGCATTTGCTTTGATTGTACACTCAAAAGAAAACAACATTGTTAGGCCATAGGTAAAGATAAACATGTGAACAATGTTGGGTGTAAAGGACAAGTACTTGGTGGTACAAGAACTTACAAGAGATTTAACGAAATCAAACTTTGGTTGTTAGATCGTATTTACAATGGTGAGATGTGAGAATCGTCGTGGTTAGCACATTAAATGCTCTATTCTATTAACGGTAAGCTCACTTGTAGCATTTTTCTCACAGTAGATAATCAATGAACTGCTATAATAGTATATTAAATCGTACAGTTTAAACAATAAACTATGATTTGGGTGGTCTATTAGAGCAGGAGTAACTCAGTGTTTCCCCAAATTTTCTCGTATTATAGTCTGCCCATCGCACCGTGGACCATCAACGGGTACGGTCCGATGGGCAGGCGTCAGTGAGAATATAATAACAGCCTTTACAGGTGCTCTAATAATAAAAATGATGTGCTAAACGAGTTGCGCAAATCAAGCGCTGAGCCGAGCTAACAAAAGACTTCGCGGTTAAGAAAGTCGGACCAAAGCTTGAACTTGGTGACTGTATTAACACGGCTCGAACAGGCTCAAACTAAACTCGGCTGCAAATGTTAAAAAACATCTCAATAGAAAACAGAGCTCAAAAAACACAAACTAAATAGAAATCCAAATATGTCTTTAGAAGTACGTCATTACACTCTTCAATAAAATTGTAGCAATATGTTCTCGGCGAAAACCAAATTCAAAACAATGTCTAAAAATTGATTAACGATAGTCCCACCTCAGCATACCGGTCCAACCCAGGTTGCCACGTGGACTCAACAATCAACAAAACCGGTCTAGTTAGATAAACCAGCCTTACTCCTCAAATGCTCTTTGAAACCCATGATATCGCCTTCCCACCGAGTCACGGCTTGGTTTTCACACACCCATATCTCATGAGCCACCTGATTAATCAACCTAAAGTCGTGACTCACCAGCACCATACCCCCGTCCCATTCGTTCAACGCCTCGGCTAACGAGTCAATTGTTTCGATATCCAAATGATTAGTCGGCTCATCCAAAAGCAGCATCTGTGGTTGCCTAAACGCTAGCCACGCGAATATCACACGACTCTTTTGACCGTCGGACAAGTTCTTCATGGGCATCACTTGAGCCTTCCCGGTCAACCCAAACCGCCCAATAGCTGCCCGCATCTTCTCCTCTTCGTTTCCCGGGTACTCTCGCATCATGTACAACAAAGCCGACATGTCCAAATCGAGCTTTTCGGCCAAATGTTGGTGATACTGAGCGATCTTCAAATGGTTGTGTCGTTTCACCATGCCATCAAGAGGTACCAACTCCCCTGTCATCAGCTTCAAAAGCGTACTCTTCCCCGCCCCATTGGGTCCCACCAGCGCCACACGGGAATCCAAGTCGACACCAAAGTCGAGGCACTTGTAGATCAAGTTATCAGGCGTGTAACCAAAAGTAACCTCAGAAAACTGAAGTACAGGTGGCGGAAGCTTTCCCACGTCAGCGAACCTGAAAACCAAAACACTGTCACGAGTAACCTTTTCGGTCAGACCGCCACGTTCCATCTTGGCTAAGGTTTTCTCCTTGCTCTGAGCCTGTCGGGCTAACTTAGCTGAACCGTGTCCAAACCGGGCTATGTACTCCTTCATGTTAGCGATCTGGTCTTGCTCCCATTTGTATTGTTTCATCTGATTCTCTTCGAGCTCTGAACGCGTCTGAACGTATTGGTCAAAGTTACCAGTATACATCTTCAGTTTCTTACTTTGCATGTGAATAATATTAGTGCAGACACCGTTCAAGAAATCTTGCGAGTGTGACACCACGACAAGAATCCTCTCGAACTTCTTTAAAGTTTCTTCCAGCCAGACACACGCCTCAAGATCTACAAACCGTGCAAAAAAACGTTATAAAAACAGAAACTTGATAACTTTTTTATAAAATCTTGAAAAAATGACGACTCACCAAGATGATTAGTGGGTTCATCCAAAAGCAAGATGGTTGGATTCATAAACAAAGCACGAGCCAAAGCGATTCTCATTCTCCAACCACCAGAAAAATCACATGTTTTCTTTTCTTGCATCTTTTTGTTAAATCCAAGACCGTTTAAAATCTCAGCAGCACGTTTCTCAGCAGTGGATGCATCCATGGCATCCAAACGTTCATAGATACGTTCAAGTGCTTCACCGCCACCATCATCCTGGATTAAAAAGCAAACTAAAATTAAATACACGTTCCCAATTGAAAAAGTTAAGATTTTTAGTTATGTTTAGTTATGTTAAGACCTGTCCGGCTAAACGTTCAGCTTCTGCTTCCAACTTTAGCCTTTCTTCATCACAGTTCATAACAGCCTCGAGTGATGACATGTCAGAAGCTTCGATTTCTCTAGTGAGATGGAATATATCCATGTGTTCAGGGATTGGAAGCTCTCTTAGTCCGATTGAAGTAAGAAGAGTTGACTTCCCACAGCCATTCAACCCAAGCAAACCGTAACGTCTACAGAATAATAATTTAATTAACAAATACGGAAATAAAAGCATGTCGCAAACAAATGGTGCAAAGTGCAAAAACAAATGGTGCAAAGTGCAAACCTTCCATAGTTAAGCTCCAGCTCAGAATCAACAATAAGATCATGGCCATGAAAGGTGAGAGATAGAGACTCGATCTGCAATCAAAAGTTAGAATCCGAGTTACAATATAGTCAAAGGCGATAGCAAACACTGAAATGTACTAACATAGTTTTACATAGCAATGCCAAACATTGAGATATTTTTAGTAAAAGTTAGGTAAAGTGGTACCAAACAATAACCACAACAAGGATCTTTAGCTAACTTTTAAAAGTGATGCCAAACATTATGGTTAGATAAAACTGATAGAAGCATATATACATGAAACTGTCAAATTTGGTAACCCACTAACAAAAAATATCATATAAAGTATATAAACAATGTTAGGAAATTAGCAATAACTATGGGCATGTTCATCACTTGATTAAATATTTAATGCTTCACCGTATTACACACTTTTATAATATATGATTCCTACAAACCAAAACCCCTAAAACTAGTATCTGCCATCACAGATTGTCAAATCCCAAAACCTAGATGCTGTAGGTAGCAATTAAGGGTGAGCAAAAACTGAACCATAACCAAAAAAACAATTTGTCAACCAAAACTAGCCATAACCGACAAAACCAATGGGTTATTGTTAACTGAATCTGGTTAACTGACCATTTGTTATGGTTACAGTTAATGTGCATTTGTTAACCGACTTTAACCAAAACCGAACCTTGTATGTTTGTGTTTTTCCAAATTTTATACCACTATTTCCATCTTTTATATCTCCATTTCTATATTCAAACATTTAAATCCATGTTGCAACTTTCTATAACCAAGCTAAGAACACCATAACAGAACCATTTTCCAGCAGAAAAAATGTAAAATATATATAAAAACAATCAGATGCATCAATCAACTCAAATAACAAATAAAATACGTGCTGGTGTAATTTTAACATCCGTATTCATATGTAAACTTACATACAAATTAATCACATAATACTTATAAATACTTTTATTTTTATAGTTAATAATTTGACATAAATCTTTAAATCTAAATGATAAGATTAGAAAACTCATTAAAAAAATACTAAACACCTTTAATAAACAAACAAAAATCAACAAACATATTATCAAACATTCACAAACACAGCCTCCGTTCGTGTCGTTAATTTAAACTAACAGAACAAAATCCTACTTCACATTCATTTAGATATATAACGTCCGATCATTTACAACCCTAATCACTATAGGTGCAAACGGGCCAAGCTTCTCGCGAGCTAGTCAAGCTCAGATCAATAAAAAGCTTGCCTTTTTTGAGCTCGATCTGAGCCCGAGCCTTAAATGAAGCTCATTTAGTTATCAAGCCTGAGCTCGAGCCAAGCCCGAGCTTCAAATAAAGCTCATTTAGTTATCAAGCCCAAGCTCGAGCCAAGCCCGAGCTTCGAATAAAGCTCATTTAGTTATCAAGCCCGAGCTCGAGCCAAGCCCAAGCCTCAGATAAAGCTCATTTAGTCATCAAGCCCGAGCTCGAGCCAACCCCAAGCCTCAAATAAAGCTCATTTAGTCATCAAGCCCGAGCCCGAGCCTCAAATAAAGCTCATTTAGTCATCAAGCCCGAGCTCGAGTATACTAATTTTACAAAGAACAAGCTCAAGCTGAGCTAAGACTCGTCAAATGTTTTTCTCAAAAGTCATAATAATTACTAAAAACTTATACTTGATTCCCTAAAAATAGTATATTAACTACAAGTCAAGCTCAGATCAATAAAAAGCTCGCCTTTTTTGAGCTCAATCTGAGCCCGAGCTTCAAATAAAGCTCATTTAGTTATCAAGCCCGAGCCTCAAATAAAGCTCATTTAATCATCAAGCCCGCGTTATTAAAAACTTATATAATTTAATTAATAACCCGATCTTGAATAAACAACTCACGAGCCACGAGCTCAACTCGATTCCCTAAATATAATATCATTCAATCAAACTAAACAAATTAATACATCAATTCAATTCAATTCAAACAACAAACATAAAAGACCCAAATCAAATTAAACCCAATATAAGCTTCTCACCCGAATATCTCTGGACAACGGATGCGAACAAAGCACACCGGTACAAGTCCGATCGGAGATGGTGAGATTACCCATCCCATTACTCAAATTATCCGAACTCGAACTACCGTTGATTGTTGCCGCCTTAGCGGAGTTAGCGACGGCGGCGGCGGCGGCTTTACCTCCTCGTTTAGCAGCCGCGGCTGCCTTCTTCTGCAACGCCTTCTTCTTGCTAGCATCAGACACCATCTATATAACAAATAATAATATTGTTATTGAATCGGAACATATGTTAATAATAATAATAATAGATGGGTACCTTGAGATCGGAAAGTGAGAGATCTGGGATTAATTGAAGAATCAACGGCCGATTAGAAGATGGAGTCTTGTGATGTGAAGAAGAAGAGAGGCTCAGAAAAACGAGGGTTTGAGAGGAGAGTGGGATTTAGGGTGTTTTATACGGAGTAAGAGGGGTACACGTGGTCGTATATTGGGATGTCCATGCTTCGGGTTTAAACCGTGAAACTGTTTATCGGTTTGGTTTCATGATTAGTTTTTTTCTTATCTTTTGGTCGGTCGGTTTTAAAATGATAAACCGTAGCTAACGGTTTTGTTTATAGTTTATATAAAAACCGATCGTAGAAAACCGGATCGGATCATAAGGTTTGATAATTTTAAATAATATTATACATATTTATATATAGATATATATGATTGATTTCTTTTGAGAACGACTTTGAGTTTTAAGAACTCGAAAGAACTCAACGTAACAATTTTTTTTTATTTTTTTACTCACATGTATTTTTTTACACACCGAATCGACTTATTACACATGTGTAACCAACATTTAAACTTGTATAATTATCAAAAATATTTATTCTCTCTTGATTAATTTTTTAATCGGATTTATTCTAAGCCGCATATTCAATACCCATTTAATTGATTGTGTGGTCCATATTAAGTTCTAAAAATTCTTACAACTTATCAAGTTCTCAAAAATCATTTCCCTATTTAGTACAAGAGCACTTGCTTGATAAAAGTTCTTTTATTCATTGAATTCTCTGTTAATCAATAGAAGTATGTAGATTAAAAATGATTTTAGTAATGGATGAAAACAAAAAAAAGATAAAAGTCAGTACAAAAGTTAATGAGATTCTTGATAGTAATTTTAATGGCAGTAACTCAATGAATATTGTATGTCAAATTGTCTATTACTCAATTGTTAGCAACCAAGAAACACTCTAGCTCAATAAGTACCATATGCGTAAATGTGAACCATGTAATTTTCACTTTTGATCAAAACCGTGAAACCAAACCGGGACCAAACTGTTGGTAATGGTTCGGTTTTAAATTTCACCGGTTTGGTTTCGATTTCGATAATTAAAACCGTTAGTAACAGTTTGAGCTGAAAACCGTCAAACCCGGACCGTGAACACCACTAGTCGTATCGGTCACCGCGTTCTCTAAACTTGGAGATAGGGCTACAAATGGATCAAATCGAACCGGATAAAACTTTGTATGTGTTTGTTCGTTAAGCTTTTGTCGAACAAATGGACGGTTTACGAACACTATATCGAGTGAAAATTTGGGAATGTGTCTGTGTCCGTTCGTCAACATTGTAAACGGACATTAATGGAAAAACGAACACATAGGCACTAAAGGATATTAATGGACAAACATACATAAACGACTTTAATGAACAAAAAAAATAAACGATTAGTGTTTGTTTTATTTTTCACTTGGTTTATATATGAAGCCATGAAGGCCGGGTAATTTGGTAGAAAACCAAATAAGTAAAACATATTAATTACAAAATATTATACATTACCATACATGAAAACTATTGGGCGAACGCGGCATCTGTCCGTGTTTGTCCGTTAAGCTTACTAAACGAAATTTTTTGTTCATGCCCGATTCGTTTATTAAACGGACGAACAAAAATGAACTTCATGCCAAACGAATGGTCGGACGTCCGATTTGTTTACAACCCTACTTGGAGAGCTTCGTTGTCCCACGCTGGCCAGCCAATGTTGTCTTAATCAGACCTATCTTGCTTCAGAGTTTGGCTTTTGAGTGTTCCCTCGGGAAACCATATCGTTGGCTGTCACTGAGCAGAACTCTTTGGCGTGAGACACGTTGGAACGAAAACCCGGTGGGCTCGGGATTTGAACTGATAACCTCACAATGCATAGTTCAAATCTTTCATTGTCATAATCAAACAAAAAGTGACACAAGTAAGATTCGAATTTGGGTCTCAACTGAAGAACCCAAGCCTCGTAAAAATATTAACGAAAAAAAGAGGGACAACTATGTTTCGAGGTTTATAGATTAGTACACATTTGGTGCTGGAAGGTCGAAATGTGGTTGTACGTATCCAATTTGCTGGCGTATTTTCTTTATGAGATTGACCAGTCAACTGGGTTAGTTTGGATATTCTTTAAGACCGTCCGCTATGGGGCGGCGACGATGGGGCGCAGAGGCGCGAAACACCGTAGAGGGGCACCAAAGGATCAAGGGCGCGATGGTGCCCATCATTTGAACGGCCGGCGCCTTTGGGTGTGGAGGTGGGCCCCCTCTCACACACACATACATACATATGTGTGTGTGTATATATATATATATGAATGGGCGCCTTTGGGGTATTAAACCATAGCAGAGCATTATTGGTTGGGGCTTCTAAGCCCCCGGTGCTTACGTGGCGCTGACGTGGCAGTGGGGAGGGGCTTCAAAGCCCCTCACCATACCGGACGGTCTAAGTAAGAAGCATGTACGTATAAAACAAAAGGAAAAGAAACAATTACAGCCCAAAGAAAGTCCGAAACATTACAAATTAGGAAAGTTAATAAAACTAAACTTGGATCATTTCTCTTAATCTAATGTGAACGTTTGCTCCTATGCTTCACCCAAAGAACATAAGTGAATATTACATCACTTTTCACCTTGGCTATGGAGGAAGGCTTGCTGTTGAAAATCACCTCATTTCCGGAGGTCCTGTTATCCACCAAATAATTATCGAAATAGCTTGAATTGCATAGCATTCTCGCAATCTTTTGTGTTTCCTAGGAAACTTTAACGCATATTTCACGGATTAAAACTCACCGAGGGTTGAAAGTTGTACCCAAGATTAGTTTGGTCCGTGCATCAAAAATACTCTAGGAGGGGAGTTATTTGTTAAGCTGGGTGTTAGGAAAATTTATGTTCAAGGTAAACCGCACATGACTTGCAATTATCTTGAAATGTTAGCTAGGGCGATCCATGCGTGAGTCCTTGTGGCGTCTGGTTAGAGAATTGTACAAAGCAAGCCATTATAGATGGCGCTATAGATCCATCGAAGAAAATAAATATTTTTAACATATTGTCCGAGCAAATGGTTGCATATGATTCATACAAACAACAGTACAACACACATTTTTGAAAAGCCAAAGGCAAGCTAGTATATCAAAGATTGAATATCCCACTTAAAACATTATGATTGAATTTCTGAAAGGAGACAAGTAAAGAAAACTCCAAGAAGTTACCTTCAATGCATTCCAAAAATAAAAGTTTACAATTTTGCCCCTAACACGGAATGACCTAGTTATGAATTTCTTTTTCGTTCATAAGTTACAATAGTTGTTATTTGAGATAATAAAAGAAAATAATGAGAATGATGTGGCAATCACACATTCATTCTAGGTCTAATATATCTTCTCATTCATCCTACCTATCTATGGGTTATGGAGCAAAACCATATTGACAAATGAGTTATAATTTCATTTCTAATTCTCTAATTTATCATCTTATTCATCTCAACTATTCATTGGTCATGGGCCAAAATAATTTTGGCAAATGGGTTATAATTTAATTTCCAATTCACTAATTTCTCAACTTATGTATCCTAAATATCCATGGGTCATGAGACAAAACAGTTTTGAGAAAGCGGTTATAATTTCTCTTTTAATTCTTTAATCTGTCATCTCATTTATTATAGTTATCCACGGGTAATTGGTCAAAACAATTTCTGCAAATGTTGTATATAAAAAAAATTAAATTTGTAAGTATGAGATTTTAGACTTTGTTTATATTATATATTTTTTCTTCTTTTTACATATAATTCTGTTCATTTCTTTTAAATAATGGATCTTTTTATTTTTATTATTTGACAAATCCCGTGTAATACACGGGTTCAAAAGCTAGTTCCTTATAAACCCGTTTTTATGTAAGATTCATTTATAGTAATATAAAACTATAGACACCTTTTTTAAAGACTAATTATACTAGATACGATTTCTCTTATCTAAAATTTTTATACTTGGGAGTCCGACCAAAATAGCCAGAATACGTTAGTTGTTATTTGTCATCAGAGATTGCTTGTAAACCCAACATCTTTTTTTCATGAATGCTTCGTTCAAGGTAATACAAAGTTAAAAACACATATCTGAAAGACGGATCATACTCAATAAATTTTTTCTCAATATACAGTATTATGTGTAGCGATTTAGCTAAAAAGTGAAAAACACACTGTCATGTAGGCTTGGGGGCTCTCACTAACTTTTTCATAAAAACGTGCAATAATTTAACTAACAATGAAATTATTTTTTAATGTTTTTAAATAAAAATTGTGAAATGATGGTTTAATTGGTTAGAAATGAGCCTCGCCTCACACGACTTGCCCTCACGCCCGCCAAGCCATTGGCACCCCTGCCCTTTCCGCATTTCGTACCCCTCACACCCTACCCGTTTTGGAGTTTGCCGTCTTGCGACGCTGACAAGGACAGACATCAGCCCGTAAGACATTAAACATGTTATACTTGGAAATATAGGTGGGCAAATAAAACACCGATTGAAATCGTAGGTTCGGAACCGGTTTGTAGTTTTTTCCACCAAAACCGTTTTAAACCGGTTAACCGAACCGAAACTGGCCAAACCAGGCAAAAATCGGTCCAAACCCGAACCGAAACCGATCGTAACATGGTCAAGAAACTGGTTTCAACCCGAACCGAACCGATCATAAACTGGTTTTGACTTTTGTTAACCAAACCAAACCAGTTTCAACCCAAACCGATTTTATTTTAAACCGGTTTATACACCTATATTTAGAGTCCATTCTCAAATAATTTGCAAACAACACAACTTTAAACGAAACAATAATAATCATCCCTTTAGGATGAAAAAAAAAACCCATCATAAAAGTAACAATTTCCAAAAGAAAAAAGTGGTTCACTCGGTCTCTTCTCATAAAGCCAAGTGACCATTTTTTAAGTCAACTATTAAAGTCCTTAAGAAATTTCTTTGTAACCACCATGAAACCCACTACAACTTTACATTTTTCATTTTTGTCCTCAAATTATATCTTCATCTATTTAAATCTAACCAAATATACCGTTATAAAATATATTTCAAATTCCAATTCATTCACATACCATCAGTTTACATCTATTTCTTATTTTCTTCCATACAAATTTATCAATGGCAAAGGTAACTAACTAATTAAGCTATATGTACTTTACTTCATTCTAGTTTTTATAGTTTTAATTATGAATGACATCAGTACAGTACCGGTATCAAAACTGAATATAATCATATATTGAATAACGTATTGATTTTTTCAGTTCAGTATCCGTAGCATTGAAAATACCAAAATTAGATGGTACGGAGACTGAAAACATGAAAAAACTAATACCATACCGGTACTGGTTATGTTTGGTCCGTACCGGTACAATATTCGGTAAAAAATGCTTTGCTACTGATACCGAAAACGAGTAAAACCATATGCCGAATGCTCAGTTATCGATACCGTAAACGAGTGTAACCATATGCCGAACATGGTAACGATTTTTTTTTTGGTTCGGTACAGCACCGATACGGTATTCAGTAAAAAATGGCCAGTTACCAATACCGAAAACGAGTAAAACCATATGTCGTACCGTAACAATTTGTTGATTGGTGCCGGCACCATTTAAAATACTGAAACTGAATGGTACCGGTACCGAAAGCATGGAAAAACGAATCCCGGTACCGATTGTGTTCGGTCGGTACCGTACCATGTTTCCGTAAAAGATGCTCGATTATGAAAACGAGTAAAACCATGCACGGATACCGAATATCATAACAATTTTTTTTTGGTTAAGTACTAATCGGTACAAGTACCATTAAAATATGAAAACCTAATAGTACATATACCGAAAACATGAAAAAACAAATACCGATACTGAAGAAACACTAACCGGACCCCGGGCAGATTACGGGTAACCTGGGGGTTAGATAGATGTTTTCCACGAGGGGTTAGACCCAGAAAAGATGGTTCTTCTGATAACCTGCAAAACAGACACCGTGAGCTTGTCACTGAGAAGGGGGGGGTTCCTCCTTGTGACCACCCTCCGGCGTGAGAATCAGACTAGATTGCTCTTTAAATATAAATGTATATTAAGAGATTGCTAGAGCAGATATCAGGTATAATATGATAAGATATGTTAAGATATGATGATCATACCATTTGTGGTATTTATAGCCGAAGGTAGGTTTCCAAGGAGGTGTGGCCGGCTGCAATAGTGTTCCTGTTCCACCAACAGTGGCCTACGCACGTGCCCTGCTGGTAGTTGGTGGGTAGGCAGCGGCTGATAGTGACCAGGCCTGCTGTGTACTATTCCTTTTCCACCAACTGCCGGCTATGCACGTGGTATGACAGGAGTTGGTGAGTAGGCAGCGGCTAATAGTGACATACAGTACAGGAGCATGCTGCTCGCCATACTGTTGTCAATAAGCTGTCGTATCTTTAGTCAGATCTTTTGCCCATACCTCGTCAGGTACAGTACAGAAGATCTTCCCGTATCGTACGGACTGGCTTATTTGGGCGGGAGTATTCCCCCTCCCGCCCTTGTGCGGGATTGTTCCCGGCTTTGCTCATTCCTTCAGGTGACACTGAGTGATTGAGAGCTAAGTGCCTTGTGCGTGTAGCCTTGCTGCGCGGGTGGCCTTCCCTGATGGCTTGTATCCGAAGCTGCGGGAACAGGCGGAGTCCTTCACCATTGGGAGGCATTTCCTGCGGGAACAGCTTGCGTACTGCGCGTAAGGACGTCACGTCTCTGAGCATGGTTGGTCCTGCGGATCCAGTTGGTTTCTGCGCAGACGTCCCTCTTCAAGGTGAGTCTTGCGGGTCCAACTGGGCTCTGCTGAGACCTACCTCTTCAAGTCCCCCCAGTCCAATGTTCTTCTCATGAGTGTTTAATAAAGTGAGGTGAACTTTTGGACTTAAGCAAAGGGTTTTGAAAAGGGTTTTTTAAGGTTTTCCATGGGGATTCTTCCCGCGGAAGTCCTTGTCACTTGCAGAAATTCCCGAGTTTCCTGCTTGATCTTTGGGTATGATGCGGGTAGGTCTGTAACCTCCTCGCAAGTCAGGAGCGTTGAGTCCCACTTGTGTTGATTATCCACGAGGTTTTGGTAGTTTTGAACATAGTGATCAATTATGTTAAAACCACCAATTCCATCCTGGAGCTTCAAACAACGTAGTTCTCGACGTTCCCGCTATGCGGGGATGTTATTTCCGTTTCCGCAAGCATTGCCCAGAAGATCCTTCTTGGTTTCAATTCCCTGCGGAGCGCTAGGTATGTGAAGGGTTTTGCCTTAACACTGTACCCGCGCTCGTCTTATGGTTACTTTACTTCCAAGGTATTCCTGGCGTCCATTCCCTGCGGGTGCTAGGTATGTGAAGGGTTTTGCCTTAACACTGTACCCGCACCCGTCTTATAGTTACTTGGTTGCCGAGGTATTCTTGGCTTCAATTCCCTGCGGGTGCTAGGTATGTGAAGGGTTTTGCCTTAACACTGTACCCGCATCCGTCTTACGGTTACTTGGTTGCCAAGTTACTCTTGGCTTCAATTCCCTGCGGGTGCTAGGTATGTGAAGGGTTTTGCCTTAACACTGTACCCGCATCCGTCTTACGGTTACTTGGTTGCCAAGTTATTCTTGGCTTCAATTTCCTGCGGGTGCTAGGTATGTGAAGGGTTTTGCCTTAACACTGTACCCGCATCCGTCTTACGGTTACTTGGTTGCCAAGTTATTCTTGGCTTCAATTCCCTGCGGGTGCTAGGTATGTGAAGGGTTTTGCCTTAACACTGTACCCGTATCCGTCTTACGGTTACTTGGTTGCCAAGTTATTCTTGGCTTCAATTCCCTGCGGGTGCTAGGTATGTGAAGGGTTTTGCCTTAACACTGTACCCGCATCCGTCTTACGGTTACTTGGTTGCCAAGGTAAGGGGTATTTTCCCGCTTACTTTCTCTGGATTCCTTGCTTTATAAACGTTATATGACTTGCATCATTTAGTTTAAATTAGCAATTTTCCAAGTGTAGAATAAGTTAACCTTTGAACGTGGTAGATAATGGGTTGAAGTTTTGCTTCCTCTTTCGTGATTGTGCGGGTATGACCGTCACTTGCACTTAGTAGGATGGCTAAACTTTACCTACATCTGACCTGCGTGGAGGTTTTCCTCATCTTTTCTGAGGATAAGTTAACCTTTGAACGTGGTAGATAATAGGTGTGAAGTTTTGCTTCCTCTTTCGTGATTGTGCGGGTAGGACCGTCACTTGCACTTAGTAGGATGGCTAAACTTTACCTATATCTGACCTGCGTGTAGGTTTTCCTTATCCTTTTTTTGAAATTTCTAAGTGTTTAGGATAAGTTAACCTTTGAACGTGGTAGATAATAGGTTGAAGTTTTGCTTCCTCTTTCGTGATTGTGCGGGTAGGACCGTCACTTGCACTTAGTAGGATGGCTAAACTTTACCTACATCTGACCTGCGTGTAGGTTTTCCTCATCCTTTTGTTAGAAATTCTGTTTTGAATAACCGTTCGACGCGCGGTTGTTAATAGGTTAGTGTTCAGTTTCCTCTCATGATTCATGCGGATAGACCGGCACTTTCATTTAGTAGGATGACTGAACTTTACCCCTTCAACTGACTTGCGTGAAGGTTTGCCGTTTTTTGGGTTTATGCGGGTTTTGCCGCCTTCCCCACGCAACGACTTTCCACGTAATTATGCGGTGAAAACCGGCATATCCGTGTTGAATAAATTAACCGTTCGACGCGCGGTTGTTAATGGGTTAGTGTTCAGTTTCCTCTATCATGATTCATGCGGATAGACCGGCACTTTCATTTTAGTGGGATGACTGAACTTTTCCCCTTCAACTGACCTGCGTGAAGGTCTGCCGTTTTTTGGGTTTATGCGGGTTTTGCCGCCTTCCCCACGCAACGACTTTCACACTTATGTATGCGGTGAAAACCGGCATCAGTGTTGATAGTTAAAAGTATAAATGTAAAATCATCAGCGTCGATGTTCTAAGGAGAATCATTTCCATTAGAAGTGGCTCTTGGCCTTTTCTTTACAAATTTGGAATTGATCTACATGCAAACTGTGTAATTGAGCTCCCTTCCATGTTGTTGGGATGGGAGTGCCATCGAGCCGATACCTGGTTCGGGATCTCGTTCTTTACGCAGCATGTAGTCTCCATATTGAAGCTGCAATTTTATTCGTGTTTTCCCCAGCTGGGGTTCTACACGCATCAGCCTGCTCAGCGTTCATTGCGCCACGAGGTGCGCGAGCGTCCCATCTCTGACAAATGCTTCGACCATGTCCTTTACGTCTATGCATTCTTCGGTGTTGTGGCCTTTTGTCCTGTGAAAGTCACAGTATTTGCTCCGATCAGCATTGTGACGATGTCGGATTATTTGAGGCTTTGGCCATGGGAGCTCCTCAGTAGCGAATATCTCGGTGACGCTTTTGGTGAGCGGCGTCCATCTGGAGTTCTTGTTTGACTGTACGTTATCCCTTCCGCCTAACCGATGCTGCAAGCCGGATGAGGTGTCAAAGTTTACCCTTGACTGCCAAATGCCTAGCTTCCGCTTTTTGTTTAATCGGGCGGTAAGGACGTTGTCTTCTCTTGTTTTCTGGGTGTAGAGGTTTGTGCTCTGTGGGAGATCTCTACCCAGTTGCTTTTCCGTTTCCGCAAAGCGTTTAGCTGCTGTCATGATGGCATCCCATGTGGATGGCATGCCATCTTTACCCGTTAAGGTGCGGATGAGCTCTGGGTCGTTCGCGCCCTAAATAAAAGCAGCGCGAACAAGATCTTCGCTAATGTTACCCAGACTTAGCTTCTTCGAGTTGAAGCGAGTGATGAAGTCTAGCAAAGATTCATCTTCCTCTCGAATGCATTTGAGGATTGTCCATTGCTCCTCGGTATACTTTCTTTGCTGGCTGAAGTGTTGGCTAAACTTCTGTTGGAAGTCTGCCCAGTCGTAGATGTGGTTAACCGGTAGACGATCGAACCACGCTCTAGCAGCACCGACCAGCGTCATTTGGAACATGTAACACCACGTAGGTTCCGTCCAACTACTGACGGTTGCTCCCGCTATGAATCTGTTCAAATGATCATCTGGGTCAGATATACCATCACATGTGCCTATGCTGGACATTTGTTTGGCACTTTTTGGGGCAATTGCTTCCGCAATGTCCCTTGCAAATTTGGACGTTCCCGCATTTGCAACGTTTGGTCTGAATGTTTTGGAGAAGTCACGTGGACTTCCCTCTGTGTTTTTTGGTTTGAAGGCTTCTCCAAAATGCCTTCTCGGTTGGGAGTCCGTTTCCTTACGCTTCCCTTTTGCCCTATGGCGAGGGTTCGCGTCGGAGTCGGATTCCTCCGAGTCATCGTCCAAGTATTCTTCGAATTCGTCAGCCTGTTGGACGGAACGCAAGCGTTCGTCCAACTCAGCTTGGAATTCCTTTTGACGTGCCTCCGCCCATGCCTTAACTTCATCGAGTGTTTGGCGGGGGAGTCTTGTTCGTTTCTCTAACTGGGTATCGGTGAATCCCAGTGAGCGATTATTTACTGCACTTGCCCCAGCTTGGGTAACTGGGGTAGTGTTCGTAAAATTTACTTCACTTGCCCCGGCTTGGGTAACCGGGGTAGTGTTTGTAAAGACTATGTAGCCGGTATTCCCCCCAGTAGCTGGGGTTGTGGTTACCGGAGTTTCTTTAACCATCTTTCCAGAAGTTTGAAAAAACTGGAGAAAAATGTTCTAGCTTTTATGCACGGATGGCGCCAATGAAGAAACACTAACCGGACCCCGGGCAGATTACGGGTAACCTGGGGGTTAGATAGATGTTTCCCACGAGGGGTTAGACCCAGAAAAGATGGTTCTTCTGATAACCTGCAAAACAGACACCGTGAGCTTGTCACTGAGAAGGGGGGGGTTCCTCCTTGTGACCACCCTCCGGCGTGAGAATCAGACTAGATTGCTCTTTAAATATAAATGTATATTAAGATATTGCTAGAGCAGATATCAGGTATAATATGATAAGATATGTTAAGATATGATGATCATACCATTTGTGGTATTTATAGCCGAAGGTAGGTTTCCAAGGAGGTGTGGCCGGCTGCAATAGTGTTCCTGTTCCACCAACAGTGGCCTACGCACGTGCCCTGCTGGTAGTTGGTGGGTAGGCAGCGGCTGATAGTGACCAGGCCTGCTGTGTACTATTCCTTTTCCACCAACTGCCGGCTATGCACGTGGTATGACAGGAGTTGGTGAGTAGGCAGCGGCTAATAGTGACATACAGTACAGGAGCATGCTGCTCGCCATACTGTTGTCAATAAGCTGTCGTATCTTTAGTCAGATCTTTTGCCCATACCTCGTCAGGTACAGTACAGAAGATCTTCCCGTATCGTACGGACTGGCTTATTTGGGCGGGAGTATTCCCCCTCCCGCCCTTGTGCGGGATTGTTCCCGGCTTTGCTCATTCCTTCAGGTGACACTGAGTGATTGAGAGCTAAGTGCCTTGTGCGTGTAGCCTTGCTGCGCGGGTGGCCTTCCCTGATGGCTTGTATCCGAAGCTGCGGGAACAGGCGGAGTCCTTCACCATTGGGAGGCATTTCCTGCGGGAACAGCTTGCGTACTGCGCGTAAGGACGTCACGTCTCTGAGCATGGTTGGTCCTGCGGATCCAGTTGGTTTCTGCGCAGACGTCCCTCTTCAAGGTGAGTCTTGCGGGTCCAACTGGGCTCTGCTGGGACCTACCTCTTCAGATACCAATTGTGTTTAGTTGGTACGTTAAATAACGCCTATCACTAGTTTTGATAATTATTTTTTCAGAAGAAGATCAATGGTGTCCAGAAAACCGAACCGACTGACGGAACAATAACGGCGGTTCTGAAAATCGATATGCATTGCGAAGGATGCGCTGGAAAAATCGTTAAATCCGTTAATTCTCTCAACGGTAACTTATTTTGGTCACTAATATTATTTTCACCTAAATAATATTGTTTTTGTGACATTTTTGTTTTCTAATCTTTAGGTGTAGAATCAGTTAAGAGAAGAAATAATAATATGAATGAAATCATAGTGGTCGGTAAATTCGATCCGGTCGAACTTTGTGAGAGTGTTAAGGGAAGAATTAAGAGAAAGGTGGAGTTAATATCTCCGGTTACAAAGACGAAAAATGGCGGTGACGGAGAGCAGCAGAAGCAACAGAAGCAGTTCACTGTCGTCGTTAGCAACAGCAGTGCACTAAAAAAGGTAAGTTGTTATGTTATTTTATATTATGTTATGTATTAATGGTTATTTTTTTAAAGTTTATTGATAAAGTGTTTTAAGTGTTGTGTTATTTTATGGTGGAATAGTTACCGGTGACGAAGGTGGTGTTGAAGGTGCCGTTACATTGTTGAGGGTGTATCGAGAAGATTGAGAACCTGGTTAGGAAGACCGAAGGTAGTTATGGATATCATGTTTTTGTGTCGGGTTTCTGTTTGTGACTAATGTATCAGTGACTGGTATATCAGTCTTGAATATATTATTAGTGACTGATCTTTATGTGACTTAATTAATGACTGATAATCAGTCGATAATATGTTAGTGACAAGTTTTTATGTGACTTGTGATATTTTGCTTGTCCTCATTTTACCTTTGGGGCACTTCTTTATGACTAAGATTTTATTGGATACGTTTTTAGACTGTTTTTTTACGGTGTTAACTATTGGCGTGAATGTTTACAGGGTTTGTGGAGATGTCGATTGATAAGAGGAATGATTTGGTGACGGTGAAAGGAGCAATGGATATGAACATGTTGGCGGCGGCAATCAAGGATAAATTGAAGAAAGTGGTTGAGATCGTACAAGCGAAGGGCAAAGGGGACGGTCGAAAGAAGGGGAAGAGTGATGGCGCCGACGGCAACAGGGAAGAGAGAGGGAAGGAAAGTGGTGGTGTGGGACCCGCAACTACGGGGTATAACCAAAGGATGGAGTATTTTGCTAGTCAAGGTCCATACATGTATCCACAATATGTGAATAGGACTGAGTATACATTTAATTACATGCATGCTACTCAGATGTTTAATGATGAAAATGCTAATGCATGTGTTGTTATGTAATGGATGATAATATGTATATTACTATTTTAGTTTTGAATAATTGTTATTATGATACATAACATGTTAGCTCATTTTAGTATAATCGAGTCATTTTAGTTTATATGGATTTGGTTCATACCAAAGAACTTGCATATACAATGAGACGAGTTAACATGTGTGGAATACACGACCGATTAAGACTATTTCAATTCTCGACAACTAGGAACCTCAGGGTTTCCAGAGGGCGAAACAACATGATATTGGAAATGGCTTTGAATTTACAACCTTTTGCGCCACTAGGATCACATCTTCGGCCCAAACGTTTTAGCGCTCTTTACACGACATGTATCCCATCTCCTCACCGGTCCACATCCTTGTTTCCCGAACACAATCCATCCGTGATCCAATTTCCAATACCTGGATTAAATGGTCCATTTAGTGGAAGCATCACATACAAGTTCATGGATGTTCATGCATCAAGACCATGTAATAGGCTCTTGTAGTCAGGGGATGTCTTCGAAAATCGTTAAAATTTTTGGGATAAAGGCGAAAAAAATTTGGAACTTAAGTAAAAGGGTTTTATTGGGTTCAAAGTTCAGACAATTAAATTTTTAAATGAACTTATTTGATTATGATTTGGATTGTATAAAAAATTTTTTATATAAAAATGGAGTTACATTAGTTGAGTAATCGGGTTTAAACATTAAGAATACATATTTTTTTCAACAAAATATATATAAGTTTTTTTTAAAAAAAATCAGGCCTATTGGAATGATAGGCCGTGAGCCATCGACCACCCTACCCTCAAAGCCAGTTTTGCTTGTTGGCTGAATAGTTTTTTTAACTAAAAATATTAAGTCAAATGATGTATTTTTAAGTCAAGTCGGTCAAAATGACCATTGGTGGTTTTTTACTACACAAACTGTTCACAATTTACTGGGT
The DNA here is from genome assembly GCF_021521415.1 of Bidens hawaiensis. NCBI lineage: Eukaryota > Viridiplantae > Streptophyta > Magnoliopsida > Asterales > Asteraceae > Bidens > Bidens hawaiensis. The sequence goes on along the minus strand of NW_027492849.1, from coordinate 247,648 downwards.
TGTGAGGGCTGGGCAAGCAGTTAAATTGAAGCCTAAACTGGAGAATTTTAGTTATGACGGTTGGGCCACACTGTTAACTTGAAGCCCAAAACTGAGAATATTAACTGTGATGGTTGGACCTAGCAAACTGTTTGTTACAAAGGTTTAAAGAATAGATCCAAATACATATAAACCGGTTAAACGGTTAGTGACCAGTTTCTAACCGATTCTCTAACTGGTTATTATCTGGTCCCTCTCTAACTAGTTTCTATTAGGAAAAACTGACGGTTAGTAACCGGTTATACATTTTAGCCTAGAGACCGGTTAATAACCAGCTAAAAAACCGGTTAACCGAAACTGATTTTAGATTTTTTTAATATATATATTTTAAACCGTTTTTTTTTTGTGTTATTTATTGGTTAACCGGTTTGGTCATACCCGAAACTGGTTATACCGGTTAGGCTTTTGTGTATGAAAACCGGTTAGTACCCCGGTCTAACAAGTTAATTGATTGTTGACCACTAACCGGTTATTAAATTAATGACTTCTTAAACTCTAGCGCACATATTTAGATTTTAGAAGGTGATGAGGCATTTTTAAAAAACATTGTTGATAAATACTCGCTATCGTTCGTCTAATATAAGATGATAAGGTCAGTTTCCTTCCATTGTGGTGCCCCGTCTCTCAAATTTGACATCTATAAATGTATCCATATGTATCGTTAACCTGAATACATTTTAATCAATAAGAAAGACGACTTTAGGTGTAGAGTAGGTCCATCACATTAATAAGTGAATTTATGTTGTGACACTTTATTCAAATCTCATATATCGTTCTGTTTACTTCGAAAATTTTAGGACATAATGAATGCTCCGCCACAAACCACACCTGTGCATTTTGGACACAACGGTTTTGGATGACAAAGAAACTTCATAGTGAAACATGCTTGAGTGAGACTAATTCCAAGTTGAATAGAAATATTCATCTAGCAACAAAACGCAAATTCAAGGCTGATGATATTGGTTAGCATAAAGGGTCGGATGTTATATATATTCTTTGTTTTCTAAACATTTAACTTTATTGCTAGAGTGATCCCTTACCATTAAGTAATTACTATTTGTGCAAAATTTACCTAACACTTAGTACTAAGAAAGATGATGATTTCAAAGGATACCATAATGGGACTACCTAATATGTACTTCACCATGCATATATATGTCATATTTGTTCAAATATTCAAAGTTAATAACAGTGAAAAGAAAAGAAAACAAATTATTATTATATTTAGTGCCCCCCCTATCATTTATAAAGAATGCAACTTATAGTAACTAGACACCTTGCAATTTGCATGAGGCCTACATACCTTTTCTATATGAGCATTTATGCTACATGTACTTGCCATATATCAAGGGGGTTTTAAATTATCATGTGATTGCTAAGTTGTATCTTGTCTTTTTAGCAAGGTGATGGTAAATCTATATATTGTGTTATAAAACTCGCTAGGCAGTTTCTAGACGGCCAACCCCCTTGTAGGTAGTACTCGGCTTTTACAAATATGTTAAGACAAACATAATTCATATGAAAAAAATAATTAATGGATATTATAAATTTGTTAAGACAAACATATATGTTAAGACAAACATAATTCACGTCAAAATAAACATAATTCATATGAAAAAAAACATAATTAAAAAAACTTACGTTTTGTTGTTATTTTTATTTTTTTACTAAAAAAAAACTGGTGGCCGAGTTGACCTTGGAGGACGGGTAATCCCGAGTACTCCGACTTTTGGAGCAAGTTGGACCTTGGCGAGTATTAATGGCCGAGTTGGAAAAATGCGGTAAGGTTGATGTCTGAGGACCTTGGAATCGCCGATTCCAAGGCTGTGGAATTCGACTTTTATAACACTGCTTTCGTGAGTCAGTTGATATATATACTTACATGTGTCTGTTGTAATTTTTACACTAATATAGTACTAGAAACATTTTTTACAATGGATGGCCGACCTCCATACCACAAATTTGAAATTTAAAATGTTAATATGGTGGGTCTGATTTTTAGAAAAGAGTTTTGTGATGTTAATTTGATGATAGGTTATTATAATTATGGTACAAACATAATAGTTGAAATAGACCGGAAAAGATCATGGTAAATATTATCCTCTGTGAATGAGATAAATTTGATATGATGGTTTGACACAGAATCAAATTCTATGCAGCACACTTCTCATCTCTGCCAATTTCCAAAACTTTATGTGACAAAAAATAGTTAATTTATTACTAAGGGGGTTATGATTCAAGATGTGAAGTGTTCATGAAATTTATGTTTAATTTAAGGGACTTGTTTGTCAGCCTGTCTCATTATGGCCCATGCCCTTTCACCTTAAAATAAAGACTTCACTGGAAAAGACCTAGTCCTGGCATTTCATTGGTTATTATTATTATTATTATTATTATTATTATTACTTTTGTTATTTTTTTCAAGCAGTTCACTTTCATTGCTAAAAAAACCACAATCCAGTTTTTACTGTTATAGTAATTTATATATACTCTCTTAGATTAACACCCTACTTGCAGTGCGCGCATATAATGTATATATGTGTGAACTTCGGGTGTGCAAAAGTGAAATTGCACTAATTTTGACGTTATTTTACTAATCTCGTGAAAATAATGTTAAAAATGTTGGAAGGTTAATCAGACATCATGTGGTGGCGTTGATAGCCAAAAGACAAGGGTACATGCACCAATCAGCCGGTGTCCCGATGGTTGAGTGTTATCTGCCTTATGTCCAACGCTTAATGCAAAACTACTATTGAGCCGGGGGTCTCATCGGAAGCAGCATCTCTATTCCTATGGGGTAGAGGTAAGGATGTCCACATCTTACACTCCTCAGACCCTACCATAACTTTGCTATTGGTGGGATTTACTAAGTACGATTTAATATGGTGGGTCTGTGAAGAGGCAGGTCCCAGCAGAGCCCAGTTGGACCCGCAAGACTCACCTTGAAGAGGGACGTTTGCGCAAGGACCAACTAGTTCCGCAGGACCCACCATGCTCAGAGAAGACCTTACGCGCAGTACGCCAGCTGTTCCCGCAGGGAAAGCCTCCCAATGAAGTATCCCGCCTGTCCCCGCAGCTGTGGATACAAGCCATCAGGGAAGGCTACCCGCACTAATAGCAAGGCTACACGCACAAGGCACTAAATAATTCAGTGTCACCTGAAGGAATGAGCAAGGCGGGAATACTCCCGCCCAAATGAGCCAGCCTGTATGCTTCTGGAAGATCTTTTGTACTATACCTGCCAAGGTATGGACAAAATAGACAAGATCTGACCAAAGCAGCCCATGAACCAATCACAGGGTGACAGCTCACCGACAAACAGTACGAGGAGCATGCTCTAGTACTGTTTGTCACTATTAGCCGCTGCCTACTCACCAACCCTTGTCGTGGCACGCACATAGCCTGCAGTTGGTGGAAAAGGAATAGTACACAGCCGGCCTGGTCACTATCAGCCGCTGCCTACCCACCAACCAGCATGGCACGTGCGTAGCCCATAGTTGGTAGAACAGGAATATTCTACAGCTGGCTGTACCTGCTTGGAAACCTACCTTCGGCTATAAATACTCCAACACCTTGGAACGGTATCATCATCTGGTATTTTACCTTCACTAGCTATTTCTCTCAATATACACTTATATTCAGAGTAATCTAGTCTGATTCTCACGCCGGAGTGTGGTCACAAGGAGGAACCCCCCCTTCTCAGTGACGAGCTCACGGTGTATGTTTTGCAGGTCATCTGAAGAACATCCTTATTTGCCGGACCTAACCCTCGTGGGAAACATTACTTAACCCCCAGATTATCCGTAATCTGCCCGGGGTCACTTAGTGTTTCTTCATTGGCGCCATCCGTGCATAAAAGCTAGAACTAATTCTCAGTTTTTTCAAAATTTCTGAAGAAATGGTTAACGTTACTCCGGTCCCAAGGCCAGTAAGTGACCAGGAAACCCCGGTAACCACAACCCCAGCCACTGGGGGGAACACCGGCGGTTATACAAATTTTACGAACACTACCCCGGTTACCCAAGCCGGGGCAAGTGCAGTAAACAATATTTCACTGGGGTTCACTGATGCCCAGTTGGAGAAACAGGCGAGGCTCCCTCGCCAAACACTCGATCAAGTTAAGGCGTGGGCCGAAGCACGTCAGAAAGAGTTCCAAGCTGAGTTGGATGAACGCTTGCATTCACTCCAACAGGCTGACGAATTCGGAAATACTCGACAACAGCTCAACATGAACAGTGAGTGCGAGTACTCGGACAATGATCGGGAGGAATCCGACACCGACGCAAACCCTCGCCACAGGGCGAAAGGGAAGCGTAAGGAAACGGACTTCCAACCAAGAAGGAATTTTGGAGAAACCTTCAAACCAAGGAACGCGGGAGGAAACCTACGTGACTTCTCCAAAACCTTTAGACCAACTGCCGCAAATGCGGGAAAGTCCAAGTTTGCAAGGGACATTGCGGAAGCAATCGCCCCGAGAAGTGCCAAACAGATGTCCAACATCGGCACTTATGATGGTCTATCCGACCCAGACGATCACTTGAACAGATTCATAGCGGGGGCAACCGTCAGTTACTGGACGGAACCCACGTGGTGTTATATGTTCCAAATGACGCTGGTTGGAGCGGCCAGGGCGTGGTTTGATCGTTTACCAGTCTACCACATCTATGATTGGGCGGACTTTCAACAAAAGTTCAGCCAACACTTCAGTCAACAGAGGAAATATACTGAAGAGCAGTGGACGATCCTTAACTGCGTGAGAGAGGAAGATGAATCTTTATTAGACTTCATCACTCGCTTCAACTCCAAAAAGCTGAGTCTGGGCGACATAAGTGAAGATCTGGTTCAAGCTGCTTTCATCCAGGGTGCCGAATACCCAGAGCTTATCCGCACGTTGACGGGTAAGGACGGCATGCCATCCACATGGGATGCCATCATGACGGCGGCCAAGCGCTTTGCCGAGACGGAGAAGAAACTGGGTAGGGACCTTCCCCAGAGTACACATCTCTACACGCAGAGGACCAGAGAAAACAATGTTCGGATCGCCCGGCAGAACAAAAAGAGGAAGCTAGGTATTTGGCAGTCAAGGGTAAACTTTGACACCTCATCCAGCTCTCACCCTCTTGTTGGCGGAAGGGATAACACGCACCCTTCAAGCCGAAAACACCGGTGGACGCCACTCACCAAAAGCGTCACAGAGATATTTGCCACCGAAAAACTCCCATGGCCAAAAGCTCCAATGATCCGGCAACGACCTAATGCGGATCAGAGCAAATTCTGTGACTTCCACGGGACAAAGGGTCACAGTACAGAGGAGTGTACATCCTTGAAGGATATTGTTGAAACATTCGTCAAGGATGGAAGACTTGCACACTTTGTGGCATCAATCAAGAATGGAGGAAGGAATGATAACCGGTATAAAGGCAATGGACGAAAGCCCGTTGACATCAGCATCCACATGGTTCATGGCAACATCAGAGGAAGAAAAAGACGAACGACAGAACCATGCGAATGGAAGGAAGCTGAGGTGCGCTTCCCGCGAGTGCCAGGAGGACCCAGCAAGGAAGGCCCTATCGTCATCAAAAGCCAGCTGGGGCATTACATAACTTCCTGCACTCTTGCTGACAACGGCGCCTCATCAACGGTTATGTACAGGCAGTTCTTCGACAAGCTAGACGACGAAGACAAAGAACGCCTGGAAACGGTTTACGCCTCAATGGAAGGGTTCGACGGCAGCACAAACACCCCCTGGGTATCCTATCTTTCCCCGTCATTCTCACGGACGGGAAATACTCCCGCACAGAAGACGTGGACTTCGTCTTAATGAGGAAGCCACATCACACATACGACATTCTCTTCGGGAGAGACGGGATGACAAGATTCAACGCCGTGGTATCTTCAGTCCACGGCATGATGGGATGGCCAACTGCTGAAGGTGTAGCGATGATCACCGGTATCCCCCAGGTATGCATCGCATCCGTCTCATCTAAACCCAAACCAAAGATGGCTAAACCAACCATCACCGAACCAGAAAAATGGGCCCTCAATGGCAAATACCCTGACCAGGCTGTTACAATTGGCCCAACAATCGCTGATCCTACGCGCACCTTACTCAAACGCTTACTACAGAGAAACGCTGACATCTTCGCGTGGACACCAGCTGACATGACTGGTGTACCTCGAAGTAAAGCAGAGCATAAGCTCAAGTGCGACCCGGCTTTTACGCCAGTCATACAAAAGCGCAGAGTAATGGGGGCGGAACAGGCTAACGCGTGTAGAACCCAAGTCAAGGAACTCCTTGACGCGGGCATCGTACGCGTTAGTAGATATCAAACATGGGTTGCAAATCCCGTTATGGTACCGAAGGCTAACAAACAATGGCGCATGTGTATAGATTTCAAAGATTTAAACAAAGCATGCCCCAAAGATTGTTTCCCGTTACCCGAAATTGACCTCAAAGTGGATTCATTAGCACCGTTTCGCCTTAAATGCTTCCTTGACGCATATAAGGGGTACCATCAAATCCACATGGCTGTAGATGATCAGGACAAAACCGCATTTCGGACGCCCGATGGCACATTTTGTTATCAAATGATGCCATTCGGACTTAAGAATGCAGGGTCCACATACCAACGCCTAATGGACAAAGAGTTTCATGCCCAAATTGGGAGAAACTTGGAAGTCTACATGGATGATTTGGTCATCAAAAGCCCTGAGCCAGAAGCGATGTTGAAAGACATCGAAGAAACTTTCAACACGCTCAGAAAGATAAACATGAAGCTCAACCCGAGCAAGTGTTCCTTTGGGATGGAAGAAGGAAAGTTCTTGGGAGTCATTGTTACTAAAGATGGCTTCAGAGCGAACCCTGAAAAGGTCGAAGCCATTATCAAAATGGAATCACCTACTACCATCAAGCAAGCTCAGACACTGAATGGACGCCTAGTCGCACTTAACCGCTTTTTGTCAAACCATGCGGATAGGTCGTTCCCATTCGTGTCAACATTGAGAAACTGTTTATAGAAAACGCACTTCCGCTGGACACCAGAAGCGGAAGCAGCTTTTCAGGAAATTCGGTCATGCTTGATCGAACTCCCAACGCTCACAGCACCAGAAGCGGAGGAGAAATTAATCATATACCTTTCTGCCACAGATAGAGCAACCGGGGCAGTCCTGCTAGTAGAGCGGAAAGGTATCCAGATGCCTATTTACTATGTTAGCCGTGTCCTAACAGACGTAGAAACCCGGTACTCCACATTAGAAAAATTAGTCTTAGCACTTGTACAAGCTTCACGCAGACTGAGACGATATTTCCAGGGTCACCCAATCACCGTTCTCACCAACTTCAAACTCGCAAACGTTCTAGGCAAACCCGAATTATCGGGACGTCTAGCCAAATGGGCAATTGAGTTGGGGGAATATGCGATAAAGTACAAGCCAAGGCCAGCTATGAAAGGCCAGGTCCTGGCCGACTTTATTGCAGAAGTCCCCGCTTCGCGGGAGAAACAGTGCCAGGAGGAGTCTCAACCCTCCCCAGCACAGGACATCAATGATGTCTGGCGACTCTACACTGATGGAGCAGCCAGCAACGAGGGTTCAGGCGCAGGGTTGAAATTAACCAACCCAGCAGGCCAAGAATACACTTACGCTATTCGACTAGACTTTCCAAGTACGAATAACGAAGCCGAGTACGAAGCATTCTTGGCAGGGCTTAGAATTGCGCGTAAAATGGGAGTGAAAAACTTGGAAGCCCACGTAGATTCCATGTTAGTAGCCAATCAGATAATCGGAACGTACACGGCCGTGAACGACACAATGGCCCTGTACCTCGCACAAGCAAAAACCCTTATGCGCGATTTTAATGATTGTAAAGTCATACACGTCAAGCGTAGCGAAAGCAAATCTGCGGATGCGTTAAGCAAGCTTGCATCATTAGCCTTCACCCATTTGGGAAAGGACATCCGCATTGAACTCCTTGAAGCACCATCAGTCCCGCACAAGGAAATTTGTGTCATCCAAACCGGTACAGAAACGTGGTTGACACCAATAATAAATTACCTTGCAGCGGGTATACTACCAGAGTCAAAAACACAGGCAAGAAAAATACGTTGTAAAGCATTAAACTATCAACTCATTGATGACATCCTTTACAGACGTAACTTTCTTGGCCCACTCTTAAGATGCGTGGACAACCAAGATGCTGACTACCTCCTAAGGGAAGTACACGAAGGCATCTGTGGAGTACACGCAGGCCCACGCGCTGTTGTAGCTAAGCTAAACAACGCGGGATACTTTTGGCCGGGGATGCATATGGATGCGCTGGCATACATCAGAAAGTGTAGGTCTTGCCAGCTCTACGCACCCAACACGCATCGCCCGAAGAATGAACTTGTTCCAGTCACCTCTTCATGGCCATTTCAGAAGTGGGCCATCGATGTGACGCCCATTTCCTACAGCAGCAGGAAACGTTCAGTTCCTAGTGGTAGCCATCGACTACTTCACCAAGTGGATAGAAGCAAAACCCTTAGCCCAAACAACCGCAAAACATATTAAAAAATTTATTTGGGAATTTATTATTTGTCGTTTTGGACTTCCACAGACTTTGGTGAGTGATAACGGCACCAACTTTGCTGACAAGAAGCTACAAAAGTGGTTAGAAGAACTTCAAATCACCCACACCTTTACCTCAGTGGCACACCCGCAAGGTAACGGTGAGGTGGAAAGAGCAAATAAAAGCATCGTCGAAGGCATAAAGAAAAGACTCCTGGAACACAGATCCGGCTGGGTAGACGAAGTTCTACACGTCCTTTGGGCAAACAGAACTCTGAAAAGGCCAGTACGGGAGAAACCCCGTTCAGCCTCACTTATGGCACTGAAGCCATGGTCCCAGTCGAAATTGGTTTACCCTCACAAAGGGTCTTGATTCAGCCAGAAGACAATGATGCGGAAAGACGGTTAGACCTTATGCTAACCGAGGAGCGCAGAGACTTAGCCGCAGCGCGTGAAGAAAACTACAAGCGACAAATGCAGAAGTACTACAACACGCGGGTAAAACTCTGCAACTTCAATGTAGGAGACTACATATTGCGTAACAACGAGGCTTCAAACCAAGAGCGCCCGGGAAAACTGGCACCGGTTTGGGAAGGACCACACATTATCAAAGAAGTTTTGGGAAAAGGCGCATACCGGCTCGAAAGGCTCGATGGCACTCCTATCCCAAGAACATGGAACGGAGCTCAATTACGCAAATGTTACATGTAGATCAATTCCAAACTTGTAAAGAAAAGGCCTAGAGCCACTTCTAATAGAAATGATTCTCCTTTCACATTGTGTTGATAGCCTTACCTTTATACTTATGAACTTCCCACGCTGATATGCCGGTATTCACCGCATAAATATGGGAAGAAGTAAGTCGTTACGTGTGGAAGGCGGCAAAATCCGCATAAACACAAAACGGTAAAAATTTCTAAGGAAAACCTTCACGCAGGTCAGCTATAGGTAAAATTTAGTCATCCCAATAAATGAAAGTGACGGTTCTACCCGCACAATCATGATAAAGGAAACTGAACATTGACCTATTGGCAACCGCGCGTCGAAAGGTTAACTTATTCAAAACACTTAGAAAATTTCAAAGGAAAAGATGAGGAAAACTTCCACGCAGGTCAGATATAGGTAAAGTTTGGCCATCCTACTAAGTGCAAGTGACGGTCTTATCCGCACAATCACGAAAGGGAAGCAAAACTTTAACTTATTACCTGCCACGTTGAAAATTTAACTTATCTAAGTACTAAAGAAATTGTTAAGTTAAATCAAAATATGCGTGAAATAAACAAGGCAAGGCATTAGCAAATAATCTTTATTCCATCAAAATTCAAATATTACAAAGATTGCTGGGTACATACCCGCATACAAAAGAAGCTATACAAAAATAAAAATCTACTCTAATGGTGGAAAGGGATCTAAAGGATCAAGCTTCAGGACCACTTCCACTTGGACCCGCACCATCAGTAGAATGTGGCGGTTCAAGGAAAGCTTTAAGGATAGCTAGCCCATCATCAGCAGCAGCAATCTCGTTCACCTTCTCCACCACCGGATGCGGGAAGGCAGCATACTGATTCACTGCTTGGTCATACGCAGCTTCAGTATCCACATTGTAAAGAGGGAAGTTGAAAGGCGGAAAAGATCATGGTAATTTGATGATAGGTTATTATAATTATGGTACAAACATAATAGTTGAAATAGACCGGAAAAGATCATGGTAAATATTATCCTCTGTGAATGAGATAAATTTGATATAATGGTTTGACACAGAATCAAATTCTATGCAGCACACTTCTCATCTCTGCCAATTTCCAAAACTTTATGTGACAAAAAATAGTTAATTTATTACTAAAGGGGGTTATGATTCAAGATGTGAAGTGTTCATGAAATTTATGTTTAATTTAAGGGACTTGTTTGTCAGCCTGTCTCATTATGGCCCATGCCCTTTCACCTTAAAATAAAGACTTCACTGGAAAAGACCTAGTCCTGGCATTTCATTGGTTATTATTATTATTATTATTATTATTATTATTATTACTTTTGTTATTTTTTTCAAGCAGTTCACTTTCATTGCAAAAAAAACCACAATCCAGTTTTTACTGTTATAGTAATTTATATATACTCTCTTAGATTAACACCCTACTTGCGGTGCGCGCATATAATGTATATATGTGTGAACTTCGGGTGTGCAAAAGTGAAATTGCACTAATTTTGACGTTATTTTACTAATCTCGTGAAAATAATGTTAAAAATGTTGGAAGGTTAATCAGACATCATGTGGTGGCGTTGATAGCCAAAAGACAATGGTACATGCACCAATCAGCCGGTGTCACGATGGTTGAGTGTTATCTGCCTTATGTCCAACGCTTAATGCAAAACTACTATTGAGCCGGGGGTCTCATCGGAAGCAGCATCTCTATTCCTATGGGGTAGAGGTAAGGATGTCTACATCTTACTCTCCTCAGACCCTACCATAACTTTGCTATTGATGGGATTTACTAAGTACGATTTAATATGGTGGGTCTGATTTTTAGAAAAGAGTTTTGTGATGTTAATTTGATGGTAGGTTATTATAATTATGGTACAAACATAATAGTTGAAATAGACCGGAAAAGATCATGGTAAATATTATCCTCTGTGAATGAGATAAATTTGATATGATGGTTTGACACAGAATCAAATTCTATGCAGCACACTTCTCATCTCTGCCAATTTCCAAAACTTTATGTGACAAAAAATAGTTAATTTATTACTAAAGGGGGTTATGATTCAAGATGTGAAGTGTTCATGAAATTTATGTTTAATTTAAGGGACTTGTTTGTCAGCCTGTCTCATTATGGCCCATGCCCTTTCACCTTAAAATAAAGACTTCACTGGAAAAGACCTAGTCCTGGCATTTCATTGGTTATTATTATTATTATTATTATTATTATTATTACTTTTGTTATTTTTTTCAAGCAGTTCACTTTCATTGCTAAAAAAACCACAATCCAGTTTTTACTGTTATAGTAATTTATATATACTCTCTTAGATTAACACCCTACTTGCGGTGTGCGCATATAATGTATATATGTGTGAACTTCGGGTGTGCAAAAGTGAAATTGCACTAATTTTGACGTTATTTTACTAATCTCGTGAAAATAATGTTAAAAATGTTGGAAGGTTAATCAGACATCATGTGGTGGCGTTGATAGCCAAAAGACAAGGGTACATGCACCAATCAGCCGGTGTCCCGATGGTTGAGTGTTATCTGCCTTATGTCCAACGCTTAATGCAAAACTACTATTGAGCCGGGGGTCTCATCGGAAGCAGCATCTCTATTCCTATGGGGTAGAGGTAAGGATGTCTACATCTTACACTCCTCAGACCCTACCATAACTTTGCTATTGGTGGGATTTACTAAGTACGATGATGATGATATTTACTCTTTTGGGTTAAAAGACTGAAATACCGTTTCAATTAATAGCAATATATAACGGTATTAATCTCTATAACTGAAATGATAAGAAATGTAAACTACAAAGGATTGTAAGAAAAAAAAAGTCTTGGGTCTGAAAATGTTAATGAAAATGTTAACCGAAACACATGTAGTGAAGTCGAAAATCTCGTAGTTAACTCTACTTATTAATCCTGGCTTGGAGATGTTGTAGTAGTCACTTAAAACGTTTTAACTTAGTAGTTAACATCAATCTTTTTTTAATTTAATTTCAGTCATTGAATATTATTGAAAGACGAGATAATATTAAAAACGACCTCGCAAGATGCTAGAACAAAAACACATACACAACGGGGGTGAAAATTACACCCTTAAAGTTATAACACCTAATATATTATACATAAACCACATAGTAGCTAAAATGATCATATTAAAAATCTTCGGTCATTTTCTTGGGACGAGTGGTTAAAAAACCCTCTCCTGTTGATGTAAGTTGTTTATTTTGTTTTCGGCGTCTTGCTGATTCTTTTGTTTTTATATAATCTATGCCGTTCAAAAGAAAAATCTTCCGTTATTTGTTACTGATAGACAAGCTAACTCCAACTAAAATCGAACCGGATTTGTTGAATACTTGATCAGTGTTGGTTCGTTAATTTTATTATTTATTTTTTTTATTTGTTTCATACATTTAGTTTGATATTATTTAATTAAATGTTTTCAATTCTGAATTTTGATTTTGATAACCTATCATATGTTGGTACGAAGTTAGGCTGGCATAAGAACAAGTAGGGGTAATATGATGTTAAGTAGATCTTGTGAATATCATGATATTTTGGACCACATCAAGCTGGTTGCTTCCCAAAGAGACTGTCCAAATGTATTAGATTCACTTCACAAATCACAAGTGCTTTGCTTACCTTTTCTAGTTTAAATTTTAATAAATATTTTATTTATTTAATATAGCATTGATCTTAACAAAAGTTACAAAACAGAAACTAACCATTTTAACAAAACAAGTAACCATTAAAAAAGGGAAAATTCCTAAAATAAGTGTTTATGAAAACGTTTTTCAGGTTTTAAGTGTCATTTTAAAGAAATTCCCAAAATAGGTATTATAATCTAGTCGTGACGAGTAGTTTGTATAACTAATTAAAACCTGACACGTGTCTTTAAACTAACCATAGCGAGCAGATTACTAACCATTTACTCGTCACGACTAAATAAGTTTTATGCCTCGTAATCAACGCCCACGAGTAATTCATAAGTTCTTTGGTCGCGACGAGTAGATTGTAAGGCTAAACTAGTCATGGCGAGTTAACTACTAATAAACTACTCGTGTAGGGAATGTAAACCAGGTAAACTAGTCGTCGCGACTAAAGGACTTATGAATTACTCGTGGGCGTTGATTACGAGGCATAAAACTTATTTAGTCGTTACGAGTAAATGGTTAGTAATCTTCTCGTTACGGTTAGTTTAAGAACACGTGGCAAATTTTAACTGGTTCTACAAACTACTCGTGTGTAATCATAAACTACTCGTCACGACTAGTTTATAATACATATTTTGAGAATTTCTTACAAATGACACCTTAAACCTGAAAAACGTTTTCATAAACGCTTATTTTGAGAATTTTCCCATTAAAAAACGGTTTATGTTTGACTGCACTGACACTTTCTTATCTATGTTTTGAAATATAATTTGTAAACATAATTACAATACTAACTATGATTGTATCAATTATCCTATTAAAATAATATCCTAAGATCTGATTTGTACAAAATTATTATAATATTTTAAGTATTATGTTAGGATACTAGGGGAAATGGGATCTTCACAGAAAGCGCGGTGGCGCCCTTACCATTTTGAGGGCTAAGGCTGAGGGGTGTGAGGCTTCAACGGGGGCGCTAGAGCCCCTCTGCTCGCGCCCCCAGGCGCTAACACCACACCACCAGGGCGCTAGCGGGGGCTCTAACGGAAAAAAAAGAGAGGCGTGAGCTGGTTAGCGGCTGAAGAGAGAGAGAAACTTGCATTGGGTTTAGAAAAAGAGCCGTTGGGCTCTTAAATATTAAAAAAAATATATATATTTTCTTAAACTATAAATATATACCTTTATAAAATATACTTCATTTCACAATTATACACCTTTTCTCCTAAAATCCTCTCAAAACTAACACAAAAAAATGTCGTGGTACCCGTCTGATTCCAAAAAAAATGTCGTGGTACCCGTCAATTAGCGTACGGCATATCGTCGGACGCTTTGGATGAGTATTTACAGATGTCGAAAAGGGTTGCACGTGAATCCCTTCATTTTTCCTGCCAAGGTAAAAACATTAATTTTAGTTTTTATTAAATATTTATTACATTTTTTAATATATATTATATGTTTATAGATTATTTTATATACGTAGGAGTCATATCGATTTACTCTCGGAGATATCTGTGTAAACCTACAATGTATGACATCCAACGCATATATGAGGTGCACGCAGAAAAACATGGTTTTCCTGGGATGCTAGGTAGCATCAATTGTACGCATGTTGGATGGGCTATGTGTCCAACGGCCTAGCGAGGTCAGTTCCACCGTGGTGATCATGAAGGGCCGACTCTTATACTTGAGGCGGCGGCGTCACAGGATCTTTGGTTTTGGCATGTTTTTTTTGGTGTTGCTGGGTCAAATAACGACCTTAATGTTATCGATCAGTCACATTTGATCAACGACCTTATCGACGGGGTTGAACCACCTCAATCTTTTGTTGCAAATGGAGAACTCTTCAAGTACGGGTACTATCTGGTCGATGGTATTTACAACGAATGGGCTTTGTTAGTTCAAGCTTTTACAGATCCAATCGCCGATAAACGGAAGTATTTTACGAAGAAGCAAGAGTCTGCTAGAAAAGATATTGAAAGAGCTTTTGGAGTTCTGAAAAAACAATATTATGTGCTGGCGAACCCGATACGTTATTGGACTCGGGAGAGGATAATGGACGTCGTCTACACGTGTCTGATCCTACACAACATGACGTTAGAAGACGAGGGCAAAGCTATCTGCCAAAACTACCAAGGTGACATTCCGCCACAACCGTCCACAATCAGTGATCAACAAAGACTTCATAACATAGCAAATATCAAGAGCCGTGAGATACACGGGAATCTTCGACATGAGTTGGTTGAACATTTGTGGGCGAGGAGACCCGATGATCTTGTATTAGATTAGTGTTATTATTAAGTATTATTGTTTGTTTAATTTTTAGTATGTTTTTTTTTGTAATTTGAATTTTAGATATTAATGTGTTTTTTTTATTAATGTGCGTTTTTTTAATAATTTATGAGTTTTTTTAATAATACGTTGTTTGAATATATTTATAAAAAAATATAAAAAAAAATTCGCTGGAGCCCCTCCACACCAGGGGCCAGGGCTCCAACGGGGCCTCCAACAACCCCCTTATCCAGTTTCTCTCTCTGCCACACGTCATAATATTATTGGTTGGAGCCCCCACTAAAGCCCCAATTAAAGCCCCCCACACCCCTTAATCGGGGCTCTAATTCCAGAATTTATAAATTTAATTTTAAAATTTATCAACCGATTTGTCGTGTTATACATATAAAATTACAAAATTTTAAACCAAAGAAACAACTAAAAGATAGTTTCATTCTAGAAGACTCGAGCCTGGACTGAATTAAAGAAAAGCCTCATGAAGGCGGATGTCATGTATTTTAACCACTGGGGCAACATCTAATAGTGTTTTTTGTAAGTTATAAGATTTAAATATGTTTATCTCAATATATACATATATTTTAAACTTTTTAAACGAAGGCTTTTTTGCCGGTGAGCTTCACCCAACAACATTGTTGAGCCGACTCGAGGAAATGATACCAACGAGTAAGGGACCGACACCTCACTTTAAACATGCAATCGTTCACCAATGATCACCTTTCTAAGATAACCGCGCCTAGCCAGTGACTAGACATTCGAACTACAAATGTGACAATCGTCAATTTCAGGTTAACTCCGTTAACTCAATTCCGTCAATTCAAACTTAAGATCACTGAATCTATAACACACACTTCATTACATTTAAACTAGGGTTTAAATGACGCTTAACACTTACTACATGTGTAGTCTTTCGGGATTTGCACCGAAACGCAAACGAGTTGACGCAAACGATTGATGAATAAACGAAAAACGTCAACATAATAATTATGTGTTAACATATGTGTTACTTGATTATATTGTGTGTAATGCTAGACAAGAAACAAGAAATAAGTTAGTTAAGTTAGAAAAAAACAACAATTGAAAGTGGAGGGACTTGAGTGTAACTTGTTGTGTTTATAAATAGATCATTAACAAGTAAACCCTAACTATTATTATTATTATCCCAACCCAGATCGCCCCCCCCCCCTCCCTTGTAAACCCTTGCTGCCGTCGCCTTCACACACACATTCAACCAAGAAATCAAGCATGTGATTGAAGAACTAGGTGCTAGGAAGGTATAATTGATTATCATATACATCCTTGTTACTTAATTTTGATGTTTGTTGGGTTAATTGTAAACCCTAACAGCCGATTTTGGTGTGTGTGTATAGTTAATATGATTGTTGTTATTTGAATGATGATTTGATAACTAGATTGAATCTTGTTACATGTAAATTGTTGTGTCTTTGATTTGAGTTCAAACACAAACCCTAATCAAGTATGTAATATGTAATTGATGTGCATGGATGGTGTTTATGGAGTCTAGAGGATCATATGAATGTATGATAGTTCATAGGTTGTTAATATATTGAGTTTGGATGCAAACAGTTTCTGGACAGAATGTGTATTTGATGTTTAAGTGACTGTAACGAAGTGTAAACGTGAAAATTGGTTGAGATTATTGGTACTACAGTAAACTAGGTTGAGTCTAGTTTCTAAAGAATATAAACTTGTAATTTTTGGACAAGTAGAAGTTAACTTTTATGATTTTACAAAAACGTTGTGCAAAGCTGAGCTGTTAGACCTGCTGTTAGGTTGTTTTGTAAATGTTGTATCTCATTAACTACGAGACCAATTGGGTTGGTTCCACTTCTGGAAGTTGACTCATTGAGTTAGGAACCTAGCCCAAGTGGTCTTGCATTTATTGGATTTTTCGTTTAACGGGAATTGCAAACAACATTCTGTTGCGCATGAATTTGACTGTTATGAGTTTGCTGTAATGATTTGATGATTGTGAGAAAATTATGTGGAATAAAAATATAATTAAATATTTTCTGGAAACCTAAGACATATATGCTTCTGTGATGATTTTTGGTAAATTAATTGAGATGCTATGATCGGTGGAATAGTACAATCTTTCAAGTAGGATTTCTGTCTCGGTGAAACTAGCTGCTGAGTTTTGTGAAAATGCATGAAACATGATACTTGCTAATTTATTGTTGTGTTTTGACCAAAATGCCCTTGCGGGGAATAATAGCTAATTGATTGTAATGATTTGACCAAATTGCCCTCGTGGGGAATAGTTGTTAGTTAATTGTTATGAGTTGACCAAATTGCCCTTACGGGGAGTAACTGCTAGTGATGTACTTTATGAATACACGACACGTATATGATTGCTTGCATATGTAATGTATCACAAATACCCTTGTTAAAGTCACACACGATTCACAAACGAAACACGGAACATGTTATGTGCATAGGTATTATGTGCCGGGTCTAGAGACTCGATAATATTCCGACACTTAGAAAAATCTCCTTGCTGTTTTAGAACGCTAGAGAGAGTTTTTCGGTGACGCGCATCTTGGTGATTTAAATTGGGAAATTCTTCGCAAACAGTGAGTTTCACTTTCCCCTCTTTAAACTGTTTTCAAACGCTTTTCACTTGGGGGAGATAACATACTCCACAACGCATTTAAGATTTTGTTATAAATTATATATCACTTGTAAAGGCTAAGTGGCAAACGAAACATTTGAAGTCCTACACATCGAACCGGTTAATATTTAGAATAGCGAGTCACTGTTGAGTAGTACTACTGGGTTTGACAAACCCCACCCAACGCTAAACTCGACTGGAGGTCGAGCGGGTGTAATTTTGGCTAACACGTACCATGGTCTGGATGACCTGGTGACAAGGCACTTAATAAACGAGTCAGCTTCGGTGTCGAACACTTAGTAATACTTGCTTTATATGCTAGCTACCTATAGATATATAATTGACATAACACTATCTGTAACGCTGTAACGCAAAACGCTGAACGCAAACGCTAAACGATTTATTTTTATATAATTTGTGAACTCACCAACCTTGTGTTGACACTTTTAGTATGTTATTCTCAGGTAGCCGAGGCGGACGCGCGGTTTAGGAACATGCATTGATTGAAAACGCTTTTGTTATGCAAACTTATTTTTAACGGTTACCATAGGTTTTAAGTCGTCCTGCGTGACGCAACTTTTGGATTAAAGGTTTTTACGCTTCCGCATTTAATTACTCGTAAACGTTTTCATGGTTTTGAAACTTTGTTTTATGGTTTGATTATAACTAATGATTCCGATCCTGTTAATTCACACCCTCTGACGGTAAAACTCCGTTAGTGGATTTTGAGGGTGTGAAAACAAATTACAAACAAACCACATAAAAACAATTTCAAAATAACCTTTTAGGCTTTTACCATCAACCATTAATTTACATTCTATACTATGCATTTGGACACCTTGACTTTCCACTCAAGACCAAATTGAAGAATAGATTGATGATGCTATTTAAATTAACAACATATGTATTTTGTTTACTAAAAATGTCTTAACTAAATCAAATAATAATCAACTAATTGAATTAAAGTATCTAATTAAGTTCCAAAAGTTTAATCCAACTGTAATCAGTAATGTTAAGACAAAACAAATCATGCTGAACAATGGTCAACTCTCCTATCTTGTATATGGTCCCTACCAATTTGCTTTAGCATAAAATACATAAAAAGAAATTAATTAAATTATTCAAATGATTGAGAGTTCATAGTATGTATATGCATATTTCATGTTACTCGTATAATATGATATTATGTTAATATTTTATAAATAGTTGGAAATCAAAGTAACTTATCTTTAAATAAGAAAGAAAGTTAGTGCCTTTAAAGTCCTAAACAGCAGTCAATGGGACCATTTGACTACCTCTCAATGTTGAGCCGTGACTTATTTGAATTGTAGCGTGATAGACGTTTTTAAATGGAACCTAATCTCATATAATATTTTACGTGTACATACATATATACATATACATACGTACATATGTGTACATAATTACATAAATACGTACATATATACATTATGACCATATGTGTACATAATTACATAAATACGTACATATATACATTATGACCAATTGAATTTATTAATCACATCTTTTGTCGTTTGCTGATAATAATCTTAACTGAGAGGTCATTGATTTTTGTTTGAAAGAGAGAATTTTATCAGACTATGTTATACTAGATGTACGTGTTTGTCGTAAAAAAGTATTTAATTTCATTTTCTGTTGCTCCATTAATTGTGCGTGTTAAATTCATGTTTTGTCTACTTAAAGTTGGAGCTAGTTGGACGAATATGAGAATGCATATTATATATGCATATGTTTTATAGTTCTCATTTTCAAACCTATATTAATAATCGATCAACATCAAACCCACGTAACTGTTAAAACGTAAGAACAAATAAACATGCAACACATTAACTTTTCTCACTCTTTAAAAAATATTGAAATAAACCACAGTGTATGGTCCCCTACAAAGTAAGCTTTGTTCAATAAATGCAGGAAATAATGAGAATGTGTTCCGGATCGGCTTAACCATTTTAATGGTCTAAAACGATGTTTAAAAACGAAACATTGTAAAAAAAAACTTATATTGTTATCACTCCAAATAAATCAAGATGTGGTCATCATTCTTTGTAAATACATAAGTAATGCGATTTCTCACAGCTTCTCAGGCATAATTCGATTCTGTTACGAGTATTTACATTTGTTTATTTACGCATGCAAAATGCAACACGGTTTTGTTATAACCGTGGTGGCTTGATTACATTTATATACGTTCTATTTTACTATATAACTATATATTGTTATACCACAAAACTCTATTGTGATAACGGTAAACAACATAGTTATGAATAACTCGCATATATTTTTTATAATATATGGTTGATTACGTTTTTGTTTTAAAAATGTCGTTTAAAATAGAAAGTAATATTATACTCGTGTTAAAAGACAATACACATACTCATAGTAAAAATTCATAAGTATTCAACATAATGATACCATCGATATGTACTCCCAACCATTTTAATAACTTTCAAATCAATATTAGTCAATAAATACAGTTTGATCAATTAAAACGTACACTACTAGAGCGCTATTTTTTACACATTTTAGCGAAATTCGTACTAGTAAATACAACCTTAAATTTGCAACAACAAAATTGTGACAATATAGCACAAAAAGCAATAGCGTTGGAAATGCGCATGAAACATAACTCTCTATCTCTTAGGCATGTATAGAATGAAAACTTATTTCGGTTATAAAAAAAACTTGTGAAAACCCTATGCAACATCATATTTTTTAAACACATGTAATATATGTTGATACATTTAATACAAAATATTAAAAAATAATTATAAAAAATGTTTTTTTACATTTTTTTAAACCTTTAAACATATTTTTCTAGAAAGTGAAAAGTTAAATTTACTTTTCTATTTTCTATTAACTTTAACTTTTAAATAAAAACATGTAGCTGAAAATTAGTTTCTGAGTTTACTCAACATATAGCTGAAAATTTTATTTTATCTTAACCCTATATCTATCTATCTATATGTATACACACTTCTTTGGTAGCATGCAATTTTTATAAAATATATGCAAGCTTTTTTGGAAATTGACAAAATACTTTTGTCACACTTGATCTTGTACATATTCTCAAGTTACCTATATAAAAATTAATGCATCCTTGACCATCTAGAAGTGAAGGTGACACTTTAACGGGTAAACCTCTATTAAATCAAGACCATACCTAGCTTAGATAACACTTTTAAATTGTGTGTTTGGTATTCTGGCCGCCTTGACATAATGACACATTGCAACGTTTAAAATCAAGCCATTATAATATATATGATAGTGCTTTTAATTAAGTCACAAAACTATGCATGGACGATTATGCTTATAATCAAAAGGTGTACTCAGCTCAGGGTTTGTGCATTATTGATGGTAAAATATAGGTAACTAATAATAGCAAGCTGGACAGAAGGTAAGATTGGCTGTTAACATGACTGTCACAAAATTACCAATTATAGCAAGCTAGCAATGTATTGTATGTTTTAGATTTTTTATTTTTTGAACGGTGAAGTCAATAGACCGAGGCCGCACCACCACAATTAGCGAAGGTGTATACACGTCATCATAGTGGGAGCTCTTACATTAGTGCATTGACCACCACTGTATTAGCTAGTTTTGAAGTAAACCCACACAACTGTGTGGAGCACCGAGTAAGAATCGAACGTGTGACCTCAAAGGCCCCGTTGGACCAAATGATCAATTGTTGGAAGTATTAGATAACAGTTATATGTAGGGGTGACAATTGTGACTCATGGGTTGAATGAGTTGTATCAAAATGTATATGATGTATCAAACTAAAAAAAGAAAATGATTGAAACAGGTCAAACGGGTTGAAATTTCTCAAGTTTTTTTTATGGAGCGAGAAAAACGGAGAAATTTTTTTTATTTTTTTTAGTTTCTAAGTTTTTGATTTATATTTCGAGTTATAATTTTTTTATTATTTTTTTTAATTTTTTGGTTAGGGGTTTCTGAAATCTCAACCCATTTTGACCCATTTCAAAACCCTTCACCAAAAAATTCAAAATAAATAATTAAAAAAATTACAACTTTAAATATAAATCAAAAACTTATAAAGTAAAAATACTAAAAAGTTTATTCCGTTTTTCTCGTTGCATAAAAAAAACTTGAGAAATGTCAAGTCGTTTTTACCCGTTTCAATCATTTTTTTTAGTTTAACTCATTCTGACCCATCATATACCATAAATAATAATAATAATAATAATAATAATAATAATAATAATAATAATTTCACGTAATTAATAGCTTTCCATTGATTTCCATCATTAAGTACACGGATCAACACAAACCCATGAATTGAAACTGTGTTAAAGTCACTAATAACTTCCTCTAGGAAACCAAAAAAAACACCCTGAATGATCTTTCAAATCACAAGTACCTAGTGATCACCTTGTCTTGACTTCCATTGACTACAACAAATTTAGAATTAAATAACCTAATTAATAATAATTAATAATAAGAGCACATCCCCTTTTGATAATGTGTTGTCTTGTTTTCATCACCATCATGGAACAAGTAGCTACTAACGTTGAGTTGCTCCTTCACTTCCTCAAGATCATTTTGCAATGGAGTTACATGATTCTTGATCATAAAACCTTGACTTTGAATTTGGTTTTGGTTTTGGTTTTGGTTTCCAACAACATGTTCATGATGAGTTATTTGATAATCTTCTTGCTTGATTTGATACTTTTGCTTCCCTTCATGATCTTGAGAGGATGAACTTCCAAACATGAGCATTTCTTCTTTCATAGCTGATAATGGATGATAATAATATTCTTGCATTGAACTATTGCAAATGCTTTGTTGATGATCATCTTGAAACCCTGTATAACTATAACAGTTATCATTAACATTAACATTGTTGTTACACATAGGAAGTTGTGGTGCAACACTATTGTGATTCTCATGAACAAAGAGAGAACTAGAAGTAGTCATGTTGCCAACATTCATAAAGTTAGGAGTAAAGGTGTTATAAAATGATGATGATGAAACATTGTTCAAGAATTGGTGTGATGTATGATGATCATTTGATTGTGGTATAAGTGTTTGTTGAAAGGGCATAGATGGAAAAAAAGTTGGTTTTTCTTGAAGGGAAGGAAGCATAGTCATAAGCTTCTTCTTTAGTTTCGTGTTCCAGTAATTCTTGATGTCGTTATCGGTCCGTCCCGGTAGCTGAGCTGCTATTACCGACCATCTACATATTCATTTTTTGGAAGCATTAAATTTAGCAGCCATAGTTTGAATTAATCATTTAAAAAAGAAAGTGATTTTTATACCACACGAAAGTAAAAGAGTAGTGATAATTACATGTCTATTATCTTATCATGCATGCACCTATAGTTTTCAAGATATTATAGAATCTTTTTCTATAGATTATTAATCAATCATTTTCTATGATCTTTCTCTCTCTCTCACACACACATGGAGTTTGACCTAAATTATTGTTGGAACTCATTAATGTATCTTGTGTCATAAGTATTTCAGTGCATGATGGTAATCATTAAAACATTAACACATTAACATAACAAGCATAAACATAAAATATAAAGAAATATAAAGATCCAAAAATTGAAATGAACCTGCTACCAATGCTAGCATACAAGGTGCAAATGATCCTATCTTCATCATCAGAGAATTCTCCATGTCTAATATTAGGTCTTAAATAATTTAACCATCTTAACCTACAACTTTTTCCGCATCTTCTTAGACCTGCTCAAGATCAAATAATATCACAAGTTAGAAATTAACCCTTAAATGTTTAGCCAGTGAGAGCTTTCCAGGGGTTTAGCCAATGTTCGTCGTTTAAAAAAAAAAAAAAACTTATGTTTCTTCAAGAAAGACACAAAAATTAGGTATCTAGAGAGAAAGATACCAGCTTTTTGAGGTAGAGCAATCCAATTACCACCAGTTCCATGTTTCTCAATAAAATCTTTGAGTTTTGCATCTTCTTCAGGAGACCATGGTCCTTTCTTCACATTAGCTTTGTCACAACAAGGGGCTCTACCCATATTACTCTCTCTCTCTCTATTTCTCTCTAATGTATCTTAGTTGGATATATATATATATATTTAATTTCTTTCTCTATCTTCAAATGAATTGATAGATATGTTTGGTGGTTTTGCTAGTTGGCATTTTATGAAGGGAGAGACTTTGTTTGCATCTATGTGGGATGAAAGTCAGTAAAGAAAAGATTATATAAACAACATGGTAACACAAGTCAAACTCAAAGAAGGAGATTGGCTTATTAAACTTTGGTATATATATAAAGTATTAGTTATTAAATATTAACTATTCATTCCAAATAAAAGTTTTGTTTGCTTGTTGTAACATCTTTCCCACAAAAGAAACTTATCTTTTTCATTTTTCAAGTTTTCAAACTCAAAGACTAGTTAGCTAGGTTTCATACTGTTACACGAAATAAAAACAAAATTTTGTTATAAAATAGTGTCTTGATAGAAATAGTCTTTTACTTCTTATTTAACCTATATATTCTTTTGAATTGATCTCTTATGCCAATATTCATTTTTTTTCTCTAAAAGTGTACAAGTTTAATGATGTCAAATAATTATAATGATGTAATGCCGACTTAATTATTATAAGAGCATCCACAATACTGGATATTCACAAATCGCTACATCAGCGTCATATAGATTCTAAACTTTAAATAAAAACTTCGACTTTCTTCCTCTACATCAAATTTTCACAAACCCCATTAAAAAAATATATATATAGTGAGTATATATATGAATGAGAGAGAGAGAAAGAGAGGGTGGTTCCCAGTTCCCGCCCGCCTTCTAGTTTGCTGGCACGTACAAACCATCGATCACTTCGTACCCGGACTTTGCTCCACATCGCTTGACGTCGACTTTGCCTCCTCGTTTCTTGTGTGCCATGTTGGGTGGGCGGCACCCCAACCTTAACGTTATGGGTGCTCTAACACTTGAATCTTAATTTATTCTCATCATATAATGATTATTTTTTAATAAAAACACTCAAATGGAAATAAACTAGGACTAATTTCATATAAATATAAGGTGTAATGTTGGTGGTAGTGGTTATTGGGAATTATTGTATTACATATGCAATTTCTAATTGCCATCCATCAACCTTCTAATTAACTTCTTTTGCAAGAACATAAAGTCAAGTGATTAAGAAATCAAATAATAACAACAATTGATAGCTATGAAATAGACATGCCTCTCAATTGTCGCACTTTGTAGAACATATTTACTGTTAATTAACAATCATTCTTTATTTATTATATATCGAGATATATTACAACATATAGGCTGCTACATGCATAATATATATATACTTGATTTATCTTGGGACGGCAATAAAACTTGAAAACGATTGGAACACGTAAACATTTAGGACATATATATATAAATATATATATATATATATATATATATATATATATATATATATATATATATATAGGGTCATGTATATGTAATTGGGTATCGTATTACTTTTGAAACACACTTTTTTGTGAGCATGGGATTTGATCAATTTAATTAAGGGTATGTCTCCTTAAATGTAGGGCTGTTAGCGAACCGGGCGTCCGCCAGACGTCTAGTCATCTGTTCAGCAAGAATCTTGTTTATGTTCGTCCGTTTAACAAACGAACCGGTCATGGACAAAAAATTTCGTTCGGTAAGCTTAATGGACGAACACGGACAAGGGCCAGGTCCGTTCGATAGTGTTCGTGAACGTCCGGTAACGTTTGTCCGATTACGTCCGGTAATGTTCTTTCGGTATTGTAAGTGTTAATATCTATCTATTATTGTAATTTTTTAATTGTGGAAATTCTAGTGTTATTAATCACACTGTTGTATTACTACACATGTCTGATGTCTCTTATATTATAGTGATCCACTTTATGTTAATATATTAAGTGTTAAGTATATTTGGATGTTATATATATGATGTAATTCTAAATTTGTGGGTGAAGTTGTTTAGATTTATGTCTGGTTTTAATTAATATGTAACCATTGGCCGTTGTCCATTAATGTTCACATGTTCGTTTTTTCATTAATGTCCATTAGTGTCCATTTGTCCATTATTGTCCGTTTACAATATTAACGAACCGGCATGGACGGACACGGAAAAACTCAAATTTTTAATGGATGGACACGGACATGAGTTTTCGTTCGGTAGAGTGTTCATGAAACGTCCGTTTGTCCGTCAAAAGCTAACGGGCAGACACGAACATGCTCTCGTCCGGTTCAGTTCAATTCGTATACATGCACCCCACGTAGTGAAATGTATTTTAATATTGTGCATATTTAAAATACTTTTTTTAACCATCAATATTAACAACGAATAGTCTAAACAATCACAACATGGATGGCTGCTCATCAATGTTCAACTTATAATACGTGTGCAATGGCTAATTTATAATGTGTTCAAATACAAACCAAGAATCCCTAAAGAAATCAATTGATTCATAAATAATAAAAAATCAACATGCATGTATAGACTATAATGTATAGACAAATCAATCTTTAGCTCCACTAGTTATTATTTTCTAAAATGACAAATCAATATTAATAAAACTACTTTACAATCTAAAGTTACAAACTATATTACTTCATGATCGATAAGTTGCGCGATGGTTTGTTACGATTAAGTCAAAATTTCAGTTTCAGTGTTTTGCTGAGAATTGATCACATGATGCCAATTGTTTGTTTAAACGTAACACATTTTTAGTATCGATGTTTTGCTTTTGAGAGAATTTTATACATGGTGACTATTGTTTGTTTAAATGTAACACGTCTGATATTTACAGTGAATGAACGTTCATATTTTATTTTTAACTTTTTATATAAAAGGGTAAAAAATCTTAAAAGCTATAACCACAATCCACATTTTGCGTGATTGTGGTGTTAATGGGTTAAATTCTGATTTTGGGTGTGCGATGGATTATTTGTACAACTCTATTCCCGATCTTGATCTTGGCGGGTTCGCTAATAAGGACACCGCCCCCCTAAAGCCCAAAATGCTTTGGCGAGTGCCCTTTATAGTAAAACCGTCCAAAGTTTGGAGAAAAGTTTGGCATGTCCTCTCGTCAGAGAGCGGTATTAGAATGTCTTCAGGCTCCTCATACTCAAGACTTTTTGACTGTCACTCCCATCGAAGGGTTAGGGCAGCACATGTCGGCAGTGGAGTACTGAACCATTCTTAAATATCGTTTAATGACCCCCCTATTCCCAGTTGATGAGCCATGCCCTGTCTATCGTAAGGCGTGTTTATATAATTTTGGTGAACATGTGGTTCATTGCAAAGAACTCCCGGGGTTTAAATATAGACATGATCTGGTCAGGGATGTCCTTTGTGATGTGTTAAAACGGACGGGAATCTCGGCAAGAAAAGAGGCTCCTGTGAATTTCTTGTCGGATCCGCGTGAAGGGAGGTCTACTCTCCGACCAGCGGACATTCTTGTGTTTGGATGGGCTGGGGGGAAGCATGCTTGTGTGGACCTTACTGGGGTGTCCCCTCTTGCCGGGCTTAGGGACACCGGGTTTGTTGCTAGGCAGGCCGTGCTAAAGGCAGAAACATGAAAAATTGTAATTGTTAGGCAGGCCGTGCTGAAGAGAGTAGACCTCCCTTCACGCAGGCCGTGCTAAAGGCCATTCAAAAGAGGGTGGCAGCGCAGCTTGTTGCCCGCTTACCTGCATCTTTATTGTAATTGGATCCTATTATTTGAAATGGAAAAGTTTTTCTCAAAAAAAAAAAATTAAACTTACTCTAAAAAATATTGTATATACATAAAGTTAATGAAAAGAATAGATTAATTGAGCTTCAATTGAATTGAGGTATGTTAAGTTAAATGAGTCAAACTAACAATCCAAACTATTATAAATTAAACAAGAGTTAATAGCCATTTTCGTCCTTGCGGTTTGCTACTTTCGCCACTTCAGTCCAAAATTTGTATTTTTGTCAATTTAGTCCTCATAGTTTTAAATATTAGCCAATTACGTCCTATCCGTCTAACGGCATCCAGCTATGCCGTTAGTTCAAGGATATTTTTGTCTTTCTCCTTTTTATTTTGAGTTATTGGTCATTTTCGTCCCTGTGGTTTGATACTTTTGCCAATTCAGTCAAAAGTTTGAAATTTTGTCAATTTAAGTCAGTTTTTTTTTCTATAACCCTAGAGAGCATTATCCAAGCCCAAAACAAGTCTGCATTTACTCTGTCGACAACAGTAATCATACCCCCCCTCACGTATTTAGTTTCTAGACGGTTCCTAAACTCTCCCCCATGGTGGAATTCAATGGTAAAGTGGTCAAAGCAATTCTGTGAAACCGAATTGTACGGAAAAAACTAAAAATCGTTTCTTTGATAAATGCATAATATTTAGGGTTTAGAGATTAACATATCATAACGAAAATTTGGGTCGTAATCAACTATTATACATTAATCAACAAAACAATTTTTAGTTTTTTCTGTATAATTCGGTTTCAGAGAATTACCTTGACCACTTTACCATTGAATTCCACCATGGAGAAGATTTTAGGAAATGTCTAGAAACTAAATATAAGGGGGGGGGGGGTATGATTACTGTTGTCAACAGAGTAAATGCATACCATTATTTGAGGTTGCTCGATGGTTTTGGGCTTGAATTATGCTCTTCAGGGTTATAAACAAAAAACATAAAAAATAAAAAAAACTGAATTAAACTGAACATTAAATTGACAAATTTTTAAACTTTGGACTGAATTGGCAAAGATATCAAACCACAGGGACTAAAATGACCATTAACTCAAAATTAAAAGAAGAAAGACAAAAATACCCTTAAACTAACGGCATAGCTGGATGCCGTTAGACGGATGGGACGTAATTGGCTAATATTTAAAACTATGAGGACAAAATTGACAAAATTAAAAATTTTGGACTGAAGTGGCGAAAGTAGTAAACCACAGGGACGAATATGGCCATTAACTCATTAAACAAAGTTAGGTTTTATCTAGTGAGATTTTTAAAATTAAATTAGTGGAGCACAAGGTTGAAGACATAGATTCGCATGTAATAAATATTTTATTAACTATGAGGTTCAACAGAAAGTGTGTGTATATATTACCTTAACATAATATTGTTATATATTTACACGTTAACCAATAGTGCAAAAATACCAACATTGACTCATACTTAAACCGAAAACATAAAATGAATTCGGTTCAGCACACAACTGGTACTCGGTAAAATTTCTTATCCCTAATTAAGCACGTTTGTTGTAATCATCCGGTTGATTTTGTGCTTCATAACTTGGTAGTTATTTAGAAACTTATCCTTTTTATTTAATTCGAGCCGGAAGTCTCACCGGAAGCAGCCTCTCTATCCCTATGGGGTAGAGGTAAGACTGTCTACATCTTACCCTCCTCAGACCCTACCATAGATTTGCTATTGATGAGATATACTGAGTACGTTGTTGATGATGATGAGCCTTTTTATTTAATATATTCTTGTAATATGTGAGTAAGTTGCCTAATAATATAGAGGATTTCAAAGTTGAGACTTGATTAATGCTAGAAATCAACTCTAAAGTCAAAAATGTATAAATTTGGCATGTCTACGAGAGATGTAGATGAAGAAAACGCCATTTATTCCTAGTTTCTTACAAAACAAAGGGGGGAGTATTTGAAGTTTTCTTTGTATTGCTTTTGTTGTTAGGTCCAAAGGAGAAAATATGTATATTTTTGGTTCATTTATCAAAATTACAATAATAATGTCACTAAATAATCAACAAACTCTCACTTTTATCGGTTTATCTTATCTACTCGCTTAATTTTTTTTAAAAAATGGTATGACAAATTATTTTATACATGATGAGCCTTTCTAACACGAGATAACCGTTTATACAGATTTTGACGCTTCAGACAGACTCATCCAGAAACACCATTAAAGAGGAAACCCACAACCAGGGCGAAGTATAAGAGGGGCTGGGCGACCCCAACCATTGTCGTTTGTTTTTTTTGCTTAATAGGGTAAATTTTCGCGATTTTTTTTGAAAATTTTTATATGTATTGAACACGATCTCTCCCGAGGTACCTGGTCCATGAATTCGGTCACCATTGTGACTAAGCTGAAGCTTCGCCACTGCCCACGACTCCATTTACCCTTTACGGAACAAGATTAGAATTTCACCAACTACATCTCATGTCTTTTGATTCTACTTATAGGATAATATTTTTAAAACTAAGGATGAGTTTGGGACGGTATCGGTAATTGATATCGGTCCTGAAATTTGAAAATATTTGATATGGTAATTAAGTAAAAATAAGTGCTCCATAGTTTCTAACTCATTTGCACAAAACAGACACATGATAAAAAGGTATATCCATTATATTAGTTATATTAATTGTGTTTTTCTTATCATTTATAGATTTTATATGAATGT
This sequence comes from Bidens hawaiensis, assembly GCF_021521415.1. NCBI lineage: Eukaryota > Viridiplantae > Streptophyta > Magnoliopsida > Asterales > Asteraceae > Bidens > Bidens hawaiensis. Next base: position 217,368 of record NW_027492849.1, on the reverse strand, counting down.
ACACCCTTTATTATTTTCCAAAACTATATACTTAAAAAATGTCTTCCACCAATAAACTGTTTAAGGTTAGTGTTTCTTCATTGGCGCCATCCGTGCATAAAGCTAGAACTTCATTTTTCTCCAGTTTTTTCAAACTTCTAGAAAGATGGTTAAAGAAACTCCGGTAACCACAACCCCAGCTACTGGAGGGAATACCGGCAACACAGTTTTTACAAACACTACCCCGGTTACCCAAGCCGGGGCAAGTGAAGTAAATTTTACGAACACTACCCCAGTTACCCAAGCTGGGGCAAGTGCAGTAAATAATCGCCCACTGGGATTCACCGATACCCAGTTTAAAAAACGAACAAGACTCCCCCGCCAAACTCTCGATGAAGTTAAGGCATGGGCGGAGGCACGACAAAAGGAATTCCAAGCTGAGTTGGACGAACGCTTGCGTTCCGTCCAACAGGCCGACGAATTCGAAGAATACTTGGACAATGACTCGGAGGAATCCGACTCCGACGCGAACCCTCGTCATAAGGCAAAAGGGAAGCGTAAAGAAACGGAAACCCAACCGAAAAGGCATTTTGGACAAGCCTTCAAACCAAAAAGCATAGATGGAAGTCCACGAGACTTCTCTAAAACGTTCAGACCAAACGTTACAAATGCAGGAACGTCCAAATTTGCAAGGGACATTGCTGAAGCAATTGCCCCGAAGAGTGCTAAACAAATGCCTAACATAGGCACATATGACGGCCTATCTGATCCAGACGATCATTTGAACAGGTTCATAGCGGGGGCAACCGTTAGCAATTGGACGGAACCCACGTGGTGTTACATGTTTCAAATGACGCTGGTGGGGGCTGCTAGGGTTTGGTTTGATCGTTTACCGGTTAACCACATTTACGACTGGGCAGACTTCCAGCAGAAGTTTAGCCAACACTTCAGCCAGCAGCGAAAGTATACCGAGGAGCAATGGACAATCCTCAAATGCACACGGGAAGAAGATGAATCTCTGCCAAACTTCATCACTCGCTTCAACTCAAAGAAGTTAAGTTTGGGCAATATCAGCGAGGATCTTGTTCGCGCAGCCTTCATCCAGGGCGCGCAGGACCCAGAGCTTATCCGCACCCTAACGGGTAAAGATGGAATGCCATCCACATGGGATGGCATCATGACAGCAGCCAAACGCTATGCGGAAACGGAGAAGCAACTGGGTAGAGACCTTCCGCAGAGCACAAACCTTTACACCCAGAGGACGAGAGAGGACAACGTCCTCACCGCCCGATTGAACAAAAAACGGAAGCAAGGCATTTGGCAGTCAAGGGTAAACTTTGACACCTCATCCGGCTTACAGCACCGATTGGGTGAAAGGGATAATGTAAAGCCGCACCGGAACTCCAGATGGACGCCACTTACCAAAAGCGTCACTGACATATTTGCTACTGAAGAACTCCCATGGCCAAAGCCTCCAGTAATCCGACATCGTCACGATGCTGATCGGAGCAAGTACTATGACTATCACAGAACAAAAGGCCACAACACTGAAGAATGCATAGACGTAAAAGACATGGTCGAAACATTCGTCAGAGATGGGACGCTCGCGCACCTCGTGGCGAAATAAAAGCTAAGCAGGCAGGTGCGTGTGGAACCACGGCTGGAGTAAACACGAATAAAAAATCAGCTTCAATAGAGACTACATGCTGCGTAAAGAACGAGATCCCGAAACAGGTGCGTGTCGGCTCGATGGCACTCCTGTCCCAACATGGAAGGGAGTTCAATTACACAGTTTGCATGTAATCAATTCCAATTTGTAAAGAGAAGGCCAAGAGCCACTTCTAATGGAAATGATTCTCTTTAAGAATATCGAAGCTGATGATTTTACATTTATACTTTTCTGGACACTAATATGCCGGTTTTCACCGCATAATTACGTGAAGTCAGTGAATGGGAAGGCGGTCCTACCCGCACGAACCCAATAACGTGACAAACCTTCACGCAGGTCAGTTGAAGGGGAAAAAGTTCAGCACCCAAAAATGAAAGTGCCGGTCTATCCGCATGAATCATTAAGGAAACTGAATAATAACCTGTCAACAACCGCGCGTCGAACGGTTAAAACTATCCAACACTGGTGACGACATTCACATTACGTGAAGTCGTTGCGTGGGAAGGCGGTCTTACCCGCACGAACCCAATAACGTGGCAAACCTTCACGCAGGTCAGTTGAAGGAGTTCATCCCATTAAATGAAAGTGCCGGTCTATCCGCATGAATCATGAAAGGAAAATGAACACTAACCTATTGACAACCGCGCGTCGAACGGTTCAAAACAAAATTCTTAAAAAGGTAAGAAAACCTACACGCAGGTCAGGTATGGGTAAAGTTTTGCCATCCTAAGTGCAAGTGACGGTTCTACCCGCACAATCACGAAAGAGGAAGCAAAACTTCACACCTATTATCAACCACGTTCAAAGGTTAACTTATCCTCAAAAAGTAAGAAAAACCAGCACGCAGGTTAGATAAAAGTTAAAGTTTAGCCATCCTACCAAGTGCAAGTGACGGTTCTACCCGCACAATCACGAAGGAGGAAGCGAAACTTTAACCCACTATCAACCACGTTCAAAGGTTCTTATTCTAAACACTTGGAAAATTGCTATTTTAAACTAAGTATGCAAGTCATAAGTTTATAAAGCAAAGAATCCAATGAAAGGAATAACAATCGTATATTTCAATGATATATTACAACAGTGGCCGGGTAACTACCCGCCTAAAAGAAATCTATACAAAGCGAAGTCTATCTTAGCAGTGGGAAGGGACCTTCAGGATCAGGCTTCAGGGCCACCTCCGCTTGGACCAGCACCGTCAGAGCGCGGCTGCCCAAGGAAAGCCTTAAGGATGTTTAGCCCATCATCAGCAGCAGCAGCTTCGTTCACCTTCTCCACCACTGGATGCGGGAAGGCAGCGTACTGGTTCACAGCTTGGTCATAAGCAGCTTCAGTATTAACATTGAATAAAGGGAAGTTGGAGGGCGGAAAGCCTCTCTCAGCAAACCCTAGACCAAGCAGGAAGCCAGTCTTCTCCCCATCCTCATGAGAAGCGTTGAGGGCTGTGCTCATCGCATCGTCATAAGAGGTCTCTGAAAGGACCCGACGCACAACCTACAAAAGAATACAAAGTTAGAACATTTTCTAATTACGAGCGGAAAGCGTAAAGAAAAAGATAAAGATACCTGAGGCAACGCTTCTCGAAGCAGCCATTGGAGGGTAGCTTGACTTTCTTTATAAGCACGTTCGGCTCCGCTCTTATCAAGGTTGGCAAGTTGAACTTCCTTGGCGGCAGCCTCTTCGACGCTTTTGAGTTTCCTTTCAGTGCGGTCGAGCACCCCCCTCTGGTCAAGGATCTCCTGCAGCTTCTTGGCATCTTCCATTGCCAAGGCGTCATGAGCATGCTGAAGAGCCTTTAATTTGCATTTAAGCTGCTCATTCTCTTCGCGAAGCGGCTCAGCAACAGCTTCAGCCTTGGCAGCCCTCTCAGTTGAGTTTCGCGCAGTCTCCTTGGCCAGCCGAAGCTGTTCATTCACAGCTTGGGCAGCCTTGGAGCGGGCCTCGAGTCGCGCCTGGACTTCAACCTCGAGGGCCTTGAATGCCTTCTCCTTCTCGGCTGCGGCAGCGGCCAACTGCCGGTCCTCCTCCCGAAGAGCCCGCGCTTCAGATACATCTTTGGCGCGAGCTGCTTTTAACTTGTCGTTTTCACGACAAAGCAGCTCGACGCGGGGCTGCGTCCGGGCCTGGAGAACCCGAAGCTCATTGGTTAGCCTACCCTCTTGGTAGCTAGCCATGGCTTCCCCCAACGCACCATGAGGAGCAGCGTGGCGAGCCCAGTCCACGCACTCCACAGGGGTACGAAGGGTTGTTCCTCGGCGTATGTTCCATCTTGGAACATACACTTCATTGGAATCCGACACTGCAAAAGAAACAAAGGCAGTTAGGAAAAGATGATAAAAATATACAAAGGAAAAAGAACCCTACGTACCTGTAGGGTCAATAACAGGCCGATAGCCGCCAAACCCATCACCTGAACCTAAAGGAAATCCATCCAACAGGTCAGGTAGACGGGAAGGTGGCATAGATCGGCGGGAAGCCCGGCGCGTACCTGATGGTCCGGCCATCGGTGCCGGTGGCGCAGGTATAGTGGCAGCCGCTGTGGTAGCCATTGTTGGCGCCACCTCCTCAGCAACAGTAACCGCCGGCTCCGTGAAAGATGCTGTAAAAATTGCACTCACGGCCGGCGGAGACAACTTCTCAGCTGGAACAGCCTCAGGAAGGCTGGAACCAGCGGAAGCAGGCATAGACGCCTGGGTCGACGCCTCGGGAAGGCTGACCGAGCCTTCCCTCATTGGCGGGGGAATACTTGCTCCAACTCCACCCTGGAATGCGTCAACATCCACACCTGCACAAGCAAAAGTGTTAGAAAAATTTATTTGAAACAACAAATCTAGACAAGAATTATGGGGGCACTTACGGGGTTTCTTGAGCTTGAACGTACGGACGAGCAGGGGCGAACCCGATGGAGCCGGCCTCTTGACACCGGTAACCGTCGTCGTCGCTGCCTCCCCGGAGGTAACAGCTACAGCCTCCGGAGCGGTGGTCTCCTCACCACCGGGCTTCCCCGCCACCTCTGCACTATCTGACTCCGAGTCAGATAGGACTACCGAGTCGGCCGTAGAGGCCACCTTCTCTTTGCCTTTCCCGACGGCAGCCTTCTTCTTCCGCACCAGTGGAGGACCTTCTGCGGATTCCTCAGAAGAAGAAATGTCAACTCCAGCAGCAGGCACAGCATTGAGAGGTTCAGGGTAGAAGATAGGCTTACCTGGCCGTCGGTGGCTCAGGATCTCTTGGCCTGGCGGGTAAACCTCCACGAACCGACCCGCGGTCTGCTCTAAGATGGGCAACTCGTTCTCGTCCAGAGCACGAGTACCCATCCGCGCGGGACCATCTTCCTCCCGCGGGTTCAGGAGCGACTGAAGATCGTTCCCCTCTGAAATCAACAAGAAAGTTAGAAAAAATCGAAGTCAGCAAAATGAAACAAGACGTACCATAAGGGATAGAGTTCGAACCATATTCAAGGACGATCGGAACCTTATCCGCATTCGCCGCCTTCCACACCCGGCTCATCCCCAGCATCACCATCGCCGACTCCGGAAAACGGAAAACCGGGGACTGGACCCGAGATATCTTCGAGAACCATTCCGCCTCCTCGTAGTTGAGGGCGGGAAGGTTCGGAAGCGCCTGGCCATTCTTGAACTTCATGGCGATGGGGATGGCACGAGCGGATATGAAGAAGAACTCTCTTCTCCATGAGCGAAGACTCCGCTCGGTGGTACAAATCTTTAAACCCTTGATACGGGTTGTAAGAGTGTACCACCCCTGGATGCACCTCCAAGTGTAGAAGGTCATCAGACGGTCAACGAGGGGCTCAAGGCCCAGTATCCGGCACACCCACTCAAAGTGCCGGACCTTGGCAATGGCCATGGGGTGCACCTCTGTCAGGTGCACACCGTGCCTCTCCAGGACACGGTACATAAACTTTGTCAACGGAAACCTAAGGTTTCCGTAGACAAAGAATGCAGCATAAACCCCGATCTTGCCACTAGGGGCATCGTACACAGTATGGTGGGGTTCAGGAAACTCAGGCTCGAGAGACTCGAGCATGAACTTCCTGACGATATACTGGTACAGATCGACAGGAAGAGAGCACTGGCATTCGCCAGCAGTCTTCTGGTCATCAGCATCATGAGAAGGCATGGTGGAAGAAAGATGAAAAGAGATTTCAGGGTAATGCTTTACTGAACAGAAAAATTCGCCGGAAATTACTTGAGAAGAAGATATGAAAGTGAAAAGTGTGAATTGCAAATAACCCTCTCCCCCTTTATATACTAATCGCAATTAATGCGGTGAATTCAATGCGAAGGAGAGAAGAAATCGAAGGTGCAATGAAACTATGACACGTGGCAAAAAGCAGACTGGCAACAGCTGTTGACAGAACGTGTGCCAGTAATTTCGCGGCCACGCGCCCGAAAATTCGCGCCCACGCGCTTGAAAAAGCGTCTGGAATGACCATATAATGTCACGTCACCATAACTTCCTGCACGTCCTGACACAGTCAGAAGAAACCGTCGCACGACGTTTCAGAGGTTTGGACTGTTCCTATCTTTCCACCAACCTTTCGAATTTCAAAATTCAAAATTTAAAAAGAAGCGGGAAAATACCCCCAAACCTTGGCGAACAAGTAACCATAAGACGGATGCGGGTACAGTGTTAAGGCAAAACCCTTCACATACCTAGCACCCGCAGGGAATTGAAGCCAAGAAAACCTTGGCGAACAACCATAAGACGGATGCGGGTACAGTGTAAAGGCAAAACCCTTCACATACCTAGCACCCGCAGGGAATTGAAGCCAAGAAAACCTTGGCGAACAAGTAACCATAAGACGGATGCGGGTACAGTGTTAAGGCAAAACCCTTCACATACCTAACACCCGCAGGGAATTGAAGCCAAGTACCTCGGCAACCAAGTAACTATAAGACAGGTGCGGGTACAGTGTAAAGGCAAAACCCTTCACATACCTAGCACCCGCAGGGAATTGACGCCAGGAATACCTTGGAAGTAAAGTAACCGTAAGACGAGCGCAGGTACAGTGTTAAGGCAAAACCCTTCACATACCTAGCGCTCCGCTGGGAATTGAAACCAAGAAGGATCTTCTGGGCAATGCTTGCGGAAAAGGAAATAACATCCCCGCATAGCGGGAACGTTGAGAACTACGTTGTTTGAAGCTCCAGGATGGAATTGGTGGTTTTAACATAATTGATCACTATGTTCAAAACTACCAAAACCTCATGGAGAATCCACACAACTGGGACTCAATGCTCCTGACTTGCGAGGAGGTTACAGACCTACCCGCATCATACCCAAAGACCAAGCAGGAAACTCGGGCATTTCTGCAAGTGACAAGGACTTCCCATGGAAAACCTTACAAAACCCTTTTCAAAACCCTTTTAAGTCCAAAAGTTCACCTCACTTTATTAAACACGCATGAGAAGAACATTGGACTGGGGGGACTTGAAGAGGTAGGTCCCAGCAGAGCCCAGTTGGACCCGCAAGACTCACCTTAAACAGGGACGTCTGCGCAGAGACCAACTGGATCCGCAGGACCAACCATGCTCAGAGAAGTGACGTCCTTACGCGCAGTATGCAAGCTGGTCCCGCAGGAAATGCCTCCCATGGTGAAGGACTCCGCCTGTTCCCGCAGCCTCGGATACAAGCCATGAGGGAAGGCCACCCGCGCAGCATGGCTACACGCACTAGGCACTTAACTCTCCCCAGTGTCACCTGAAGGAATGAGCAAAGGCGGGAGGGGGAAAACTCCCGCCTAAATGAGCCAGTCCGTATGATGGAGGATCTTTTGTGTGATACCTGACGAGGTACAGACAAAAGATCTGACCAAGAATGCGACAGCTCGCTGACAGCAGCATGGCAGACAGCACGCCACAGCACTGTGACCAATAGCCGCCGCCTACCCACCAACTCCTGCCATACCACGTGCCTAGCCTGTTGTTGGCAGAAGAGGAAGAGTGCACGACACGCCTGCTCTGTGTCAGCCGCTACCTATCCACCACTCACAGGCAGGGCACGTGCATAGGTTACAGTTGGTAGCGTGTTGGGCCGGCTAAACCCCTTGGAAACCTACCTTCGGCTATAAATACCCCAAATGGTATGACCATCTCATCTTATCATATTATCATCATATATACCTGATATCTGCTCTAGCAATCTCTTAATATACTTTTATATTTAAAGAGCAATCTAGTCTGATTCTCACGCCGGAGGGTGGTCACAAGGAGGAACCCCCCCTTCTCAGTGACGAGCTCACGGTGTCTGTTTTGCAGGTTATCAGAAGAACCATCTTCCAAGGGTCTAACCCCTCGTGGGAAACATCTATCTAACCCCCAGGTTACCAGTAATCTGCCCGGGGTCCGGTTAGTGTTTCTTCAGTGCTCCATAGTTTCTAACTCATTTGCACAAAACAGACACATGATAAAAAGGTATATCCATTATATTAGTTATATTAATTGTGTTTTTCTTATCATTTATAGATTTTATATGAATGTACACCCTTTATTATTTTCCAAAACTATATACTTAAAAAATGTCTTCCACCAATAAACTTGCTAAAAAATCTTCATTATTTGTACGTTATTATTATATAAGAAAAGATCAAAAAAAATATTATATTACTGTTATTGTGTTATTTATGTAAATATTATGGTTGAATTTGTGACAAACCATAACACGAATGAATGACAAGATAGTCTGGGTAGCCGTATATACAATGATGACGTTAGCAACCTATATATATTGCGTGTTCACAAAACACCCTCAATCTAAGTCCAATTCATCACGTCACAAAGGACCCAAAGCTGAGCCATTTTTATATTTATATAAAGGTTCAGGCTCCAGGCGGCTCATGGTCATGGCTAGGCTAGTCTAGCCATAGGGCTGATTGGTCTATTTTTTTTTTTTTTTGAATGTTCAAGCTTTCCTCCTACTATTTACATCATAGGGGCTGATTGGTCTATTGGACCCTTGTTCTATATTTATCCATAAATTACTCTATTTACCCTTTATAGAACAAGACTAGAATTTCACCAACTAAATCTCATGTCTTTTGATTCTACTTATAGGATAATATTTTATAACTGATATCGGTAATGGTATCGGTTCTGAAATTTGAAAATATTTGATATTGGTACGGGTACCAAAATGTTCGATTAATTCGAGATATACTGATCAAGTGCATGTATCGAAAACTCAAAACTTGGTACCTATTACCAAATCGATACGATTCAGTACCGGTATTAAATCGGTACCAGTACCCGTTTTACTCATCCCTAAAATTGACTACTATTTATGTATATATTTTGGTAATTTTGCAGTTTTAAAATTCATAAATAACCGTTAAAATTAAATATTTTTAATGTCTCGGAAATGAGACATGTTATTGGACTGTTAGGGAGTGTTTGAGTGAGCTTTTCAAACTTGCTTATTTGCATATTTGATTTTTGAAAGGCGAACATACTTTTAAAAAGCTCCATTTTAAAGTTCTTGGTATTTTTTTTAAAAATCAAAAAAGCAAAATTTTAAAGCTCACTCAAACACCCCCTTAAAAACCTATAATGCAACATATATCCTTGATACAACGTAAATACAACTGCATATCTTTTTAACAACCAATTTTTCATCTTTTCATGTTAAATCTTGTATTCTTATGTTGTTTTTGTCTATAATTTATGGACCCGTAACTCCAAACTATCAAAATCTATCCCAATTGTAAGCTAAGTCTTATCTAGGCACACTTGTTTTTATTCGGTTGTTACGAGCAAAAATTTATCTGCTCACAATTATTGAAATAACTTGATCAAAGATGGTCATGTCACAAGACAAAGGGCCACAACACTGAAGAATGCATAGACGTAAAAGACATGGTCGAAGCATTTGTCAGAGATGGGACGCTCGCGCACCTCGTGGCGCAATAAAGGCTGAGCAGGCGGATGCGTGTAGAACCCCAGCTGGGGAAAACGAATAAAAATTCCAGCTTCAACATTAAGACTACATGCTGCGTAAAGAACGAGATCCCGAACCAGGTGCGTATCGGCTCGATGGCGCTCCCATCCCAACATGGAAGGGAGCTCATTTACACAGTTTGCATGTAAATCAATTCCAATTTGTAAAGAAAAGGCCAAGAGCCACTTCTAATGGAAATGATTCTCTTTTAAGAACATCGAAGCTGATGATTTTACATTTATACTTTTCTGAACACTAATATGCCGGTTTTCACCGCATAATTACGTGAGGTCATTGCATGGGAAGGCGGTCCTACCCGCACGAACCCAAAAAAACGTGACAAACCTTCACGCAACCGCGCGTCGAACGGTTAAACTATGCAACACTGGTGACGGCATTCACATTACGTGAAGTCGTTGCGTGGGAAGGCGGTCCTACCCGCACGAACCCAATAACGTGGCAAACCTTCACGCAGGTCAGTTGAAGGAAAAGTTCAATTCTCCCATTAAATGAAAGTGCCGGTCTATCCGCATGAATCATGAAAGGAAACTGAACACTAACCTATCGACAACCGCGCGTCGAATGGTCAAAAACAAAATTCTTAAAAGGATAAGGAAAACCTACACGCAGGTCAGATAAGGGTAAAGTTTTGCCATCCTACTAAGTGCAAGTGACGGTTCTACCCGCACAATCACGAAAGAGGAAACAAAACTTCACACCTATTATCAACCACGTTCAAAGGTTAACTTATCCTCAAAGGATGAGGAAAACCTACACGCAGGTCAGATAAGGGTAAAGTTTTGCCACCCTACTAAGTGCAAGTGACGGTTCTACCCGCACAATCACGAAAGAGGAAACAAAACTTCACACCTATTATCAACCACGTTCAAAGGTTAACTTATCCTCAAAGGATGAGGAAAACCTACACGCAGGTCAGATAAGGGTAAAGTTTTGCCATCCTACTAAGTGCAAGTGACGGTTCTACCCGCACAATCACGAAAGAGGAAACAAAACTTCACACCTATTATCAACCACGTTCAAAGGTTAACTTATCTTAATGCCTTAGAAATTTCGAAAAGGAAAACCTACACGCAGGTCAGATGAAGGCTAAAGTTCAGCCATCCTACCAAGTGCAAGTGACGGTTCTACCCGCACAATCACGAAGGAGGAAGCGAAACTTTAACCCATTATCAACCACGTTCAAAGGTTCTTATTCTAAACACTTGGAAAATTGCTAATTTAAACTAAGTATGCAAGTCATAAGTTTATAAAGCAAGGAACCCAAAGAAGGAAATAACAATCTTATACGCAAAAAGATTTATATTTCACAAATTAACTATTACAAGAATGGCCGGGTAACTACCCGCCCAAAAGAATAAAACTATACAAGTCTATCTTAGCAATGGGAAGGGATCTTCAGGATCAAGCTTCAGGGCCGCTTCCACTTGGACCCGCTCCGTCAGAAGAACGGGGTGGTTCGAGGAACGCTTTGAGGACAGCTAACCCATCATCAGCAGCAGCTACTTCGTCCACCTTCTCCACCACTGGATGCGGGAAGGCGGTGTATTGGTTCAATTCTTGGTCATAAATGGCTTCGGTATCCACATCGAACAAAGGGAAGTTGGAAGGCGGGACGCCTTTATCAACAAACCCTAGACCAAGCAGGAAGCCGGCCTTTTCCCCATCCTCATGAGAAGCGTTGAGGGCTGCGGTCATAGCATCATCGTAAGAGGTCTCTGAAAAGACCCGACGCACAACCTACATAGAAAACACAAGTATTAGAACCTTTTCTTACAAAAGAAAAGCGTGAAGATAAAACTAAACATACCTGAGGCAACGCTTCTCGAAGAAGCCATTGGAGGGCAGCTTGAGCTTCTTTATGGGCGCGTTCGGCTTCGCTCTTGTTAAGGTTGGCAAGTAAAACTTCCTTTGCGGCAGCCTCTTCAACGCCCTTAAGCTTCCGTTCGGTATGGTCAAGCACCCCCCTCTGGTCCAGGATTTCCTGGAGTTTCTTGGCATCTTCCATTGCCAAGGCATCGTGAGCGCGTTGGAGAGCCTCTAATTTGGCCTTGAGCTCCTCATTCTCCACACGCAAAGGCTCAGCAACGGCTTCAGCCTTGGCAGCCCTCTCGGTTGCGTTTCGCGCAGTCTCCCTGGCCAGCCGAAGCTGTTCATTCACAGCTTGGGCAGCCTTGGAGCGGGCCTCGAGTCGCGCCTGAACTTCAACCTCGAGGGCCTTGAAGGCCTTCTCCTTGTCGGCGGCAGCTGCCGCCAGCCGTTGGTTCTCCTCCCGAAGAGCACGCGCCTCAGATATGTCCTTGGCGCGAGCTGCTTTCAACTTGTCGTTTTCACGACAAAGCAGCTCGACGCGCGGCTGCATCCGGGCCTGGAGAACCCGAAGCTCATTAGTTAGCCTACCCTCCTGGTAGCTAACCATGGCTTCCCCCAACGCACCCGGAGGAGCAGCGTGGCGAGCCCAGTCCACGCACTCCACAGGTGTGCGAAGGGTTGTTCCTCGGCGTATGTTCCATCGTGGAACATACACTTCATTGGAATCCGACACTGCAAAAAAAACAAAGGCAGTAAGGAAAAGATGATAAAAAACATAAGAAAAGAAAGGAACCCTACGCACCTGTAGGGTCAATGACAGGCCGATAGCCGCCAAACCCATCACCTGAACCTAAAGGAAATCCATCCAACAGGTCAGGCAGACGGGAAGGTGGCAAAGATCGGCGGGAAGCCCTGCGCGTACCTGATGGTCCGGCCATCGGTGCCGGTGGCGCGGGCATGGTGGCTGTGACATCTGCCCCGATCCGACCCGACCCAGGTACCCGTTTCTCTGACCCGATCTCTCTTTTATTATTTAATATTTATACTTGTATTTTATTTTTAATAATAATATATATTTCCTGCCCGCCTCTTTCTCCCTCTTTCTTTCCGCCGTCCCCTCCCTCTTCCTTCTCTCTTTCCGCCTTCTCTTCCCTCTTGTCCTTTGGTTCTTTCCGCCTAAGGATGTCTGCAGCTCCACGCGCCAGACTCCTTACATGGAAGCCTGCGTGAAGACATCTTGTTCCTGCGATGCGTGAAGAGAACTCTTCTCGCAGCGCGCTAAGAATGCATGTTCTTCCCGCAATGCGCTAAGAATGTATGTTCTTCCCGCGATGCGCTTAGAATTCTTGTTCTTCACGCAGCACGCTAAGGATTTGTGATTCTTCCCGCAGTGCGCTAAGGATTGTTGTGCCAGCCTTCGCGCTCGCGCACTCAGCCTTCCCGCGCTTAACCCTTGTATCTTCTGTTTAAATCTAGCCGTTTGCTTTTGTGTTGTCTTATCTTCTGTGCTGTTGACCTAACCTATCTAATGTCTGAATAGTTACTTTCGGCGCAGCATGCGTACCAACCCCCATTGGTTGGTAGAAAAAGTGACTGACATTATCTTTTGAGATCTGCTTTTGCCATGCTTGACCAGTACCTTTATCTGAACCGCCCATGCCTGTTACTGTTCCCTGTCAGCTTTATCTTGCCCCCTGCAGCTGCCATATCTTTTGATATCTTTTGCTTTTGGATTCTTATGCTTTTTGATATCTTTTGCTTTTTGATCTTTTCCCCTTTTCTAGGATTGTGTTCCCTAGGGTTTCTCTATAAATAATAGTATTATTTTTCCTAACACATCACACACAAAACACTTAATCTCTCCTGTTCTCTTGCTCCTTGCTCTCTCTGCCGTCTTCCTCTCTGCCTCCGTCTTCCTCCTTGTTCTTCCTGCTTTTCCGGTAATATATATTATATATAATAGTTTACTTATTAATTATGCTAACTTATAATCAAGACTTAAAACAAATCATTAAAACAATAATCTTTAATTATAGGTTAACCTTGCTTGTTTAAGAGTTGATTCTTGCATATCTTACACCGCATCGTTTATCATGTGAGTTATCTCGTATCTAATCCCTTTTTATTTTAAATGCTTTGGGATGTTCATGTGTTCATACAAAACTTGAGTCTTAAACTTGTTTTTGAACTTTAGTCGCGCAGTATCCCATGTGTTGAGGACGTTTACTTGGCTGTTTATTTGTATGTGTGTATCATTAACCGCTTTGTTCGGCCTATTCCGCAGTTCCGTTGGTACCATTAGTTGAACACGGGAGACCTATCGTTTACGGTTTTCTTTGTTTACACTTGCACAGATGTTTTCTCGTTTTTATGCTCAATTGGGAGCATGGATTGAACTATGATCTATGAACTATCTTAGGCTTGATCACAATCTGATTACACCCTTGTTAAACTCTAGACATACACGTGTTGCGCGCAGATTTACTGTGATTATCTATGATTATCTATTAAACTTGATTTCTCACCAACACGCAAGTGTTTGACGTTTATTTTAACACATGTTCAGGTTTGCAGTAGCTGTTTTGGAGCTTGTGGACACGTAGGACGTTTTTACTTTTGGACCTAGAATTAAAATGTATCAAGACAAGTTAATGTTGTTTGAATGTTATAATTTATAATATATTGATTTATGTTTGATTTATGTTCTTTATTTTCCCCGCTGCGCGTGCGCGATAAAATGTGTATTAATAAATATTGACACCAATAGTGTCGCGAGTAATGAAGCAATATGTGGCGCCCCGATGTATAATCCGCCTTTGGTCGGGGTGTTACAGATTGGTATCAGAGCTCGTTGACTTTAGGATAGGTGGTTAGACGTAACGGCCTAGAATACCTAAGAGTCCCTTCTCGCGCATGAGAGAAATCTCATGTTTGCGCGCTTATTGTTAATTACTCGTTATTTATGAATATGCTCACGCTTGCGCAGTATATGATTTTATTCCGCGATATTTCGACTTTTGTTGAATTTCGATTTTTATTGATTTTACTTACATATTCGTTTGTTGGGGTTGAAAATCCGAAAAGTCATGGTGATACATGAATAGTTGATTTTCAATTTCCATTTACGATTATGTTCTGAGGTTGGAGACTTGAAAAGTCATGGTGATACATGAATTGTCAACCTCCAATACTCATTTTCTTGTATGTTTTATATTGAGGATTGAAAAGTCATGGTGATACATGAATCGTCAATCTCCAATACTCGTTTGCTCGTATATTTTAAATCGGGAATTCAGAAAGTCATGGTGATACGTGAATTGTCGGTTCTTGATTCGAATTTGTTACCTTTATTAAGTCTGCATTTAGGATCATTTATTTTACTTTAACTTTTGATAGTATCTAACTCCGTGAAACCAAGCTTTATAAGATTAAAACTTTGCGCTAAAACCAAGATATTAACTAAAATTAAAATTTTTATAGAATGCCTCCGCTATCTCGCCGATTTCAGAGAAGAGAAGCCTCGCGCATGCGTAGACAGCAACGTTCCCAGGAAATGGCCGCCGCAATAGCCCAAGCTTTGAGCCAAAACAATGCTAATACCTCCAGTTATAACATTAAGTCCTTTAATGCGGGTAACCCTCCGAAGTTCACAGGTCTTGAAGGAGCCACCGTGATGCTCCAATGGCTTGAGAAGATTGAAAACACTTTCCTCCATACCCAATGCCCCTCAGAAAGACGAACCCTATATGCTTCCAGTGTCCTGGAATCCAGAGCGCTTACATGGTGGAATGGAGTAGCTCATGCGCGTGGCGCAGAGGCTGCTTCTAGCATGACATGGGAGGAATTCAAGGAAATTCTTACGCGAGAATTCTGCCCTCCCAACGAAGTTAAGCGCCTGGAGGAAGAATTCTGGAACTTGAAGCAATACAGCGGTGAAGCGCGCGAGTACGCGACGCGCTTCCACGAGCTAAGCTTACTGGTCCCTCACCTTGTTACCCCTTCCCGCCGAGCCATCGAGAAATTCCTTGGGGGTCTCCCCATGGAAATTCAAGATTCTGTATGGGCCAGAAACCCAGTTACCCTCTCTGACGCCATCGAATTGGCCGCTGTGCTCAGCGACAACCATGTCAGAGCAGGAACCCTGTTCCTGCGGGGAACTGAGAAGACCAAACCCACCAAGACTGTCCCTGAACCAATAGAAACCAAACCAGAACCCTCAAACCATAACCAGAAACGTAGGCGCAGACAAGCCTATGCGCTTACCAACCCGCCCATTGTCCAACAACCCATTTATCAACCTCCAGTTTACGCGCCTAACCCACTGTCAACCTACCCAGCACCTCCTGTAGTCCACAACTATGCCTTAACCAATCCCGCACTCCCTGCCCCGCCAACTAAGAAACCTTACACAGGAAACCAACCCTTTTGCCCAACCTGTAGACTTCATCACCCACCTCAAGTCCCGTGTCGACAATGTAACCGATGTGGCCGCGTAGGTCACTCCGTTGAGTACTGTAGAACCCCTCCCTCCAATCCGATTGCGCCAACACCACCAGCTTACCCGCAGAACCCACAGCCAACTTACCAAAACCCACGACCCAGATCGTGCTTTAACTGCGGTGATCCAAGTCATTTCCGGAACGCGTGCCCAAGGCTACAAGTTCAGATTACTCAAGCGAATCCGGTGAACCAAATTTCGAACCAAGTGACGCGTGGCCGAGCTTTTAACATAACCGCGCACCAAGCGCAAGCGAATAACGACGTAGTTAATGGTACATTTTTGCTTAACGGATTTTATGCATCTATGCTTTTTGATACAGGCGCCGATCGAAGTTTTATCTCTCGCGCCTTCGAGCAGAAGCTTGCGCGACCGCGCGATGACTTAAAAGAAGATTTTTCAGTTGAATTGGCTAATGGCGAAACTGTTTTAATAAACTCGGTAATTAAAGATTGCACGCTTAACCTTAACGAAAACGATTTTCTGATCGACCTCATCCCTATGCCTCTTGGAAGCTTTGATGTTATCATTGGTATGGACTGGCTCTCGAAGAATCGCGCCGAAGTTATTTGCGCCAAGAAATTGATTCGCATACCTCGAGAAAATGGTGATCTTCATATCTACGGCGAAAAACCCTCCAGTGGTCTTAAACTTATGTCTTGCGCCGAAGCCCAAAGACTCATGCGGAAGAAGTGTATTGCATTTCTAGCCCATGTGGTTAAACCCGATGAAGGAAAGAAGCTTCGCGATATCCCTGTTGTGCGTGATTTTCCTGAAGTTTTTCCTGATGATCTTCCTGGTATCCCTCCCGCTCGTGAAGTCGAGTTTCGTGTTGATCTTGTCCCTGGTGCTTCCCCCGTTGCTAAATCTCCTTACCGTCTTGCACCCGCTGAGATGCAAGAATTGGCCAGCCAACTCCAAGAGTTGACTGCTAAAGGATTCATTCGCCCTAGCTCTTCGCCCTGGGGTGCTCCGGTGTTGTTCGTTAAAAAGAAAGATGGATCGTTTCGCATGTGTATTGATTACCGCGAGTTGAACAAACTCACCATTAAAAACCGGTATCCCTTACCGCGTATTGACGACCTCTTTGATCAACTCCAAGGTGCCTCCTGTTTCTCGAAGATCGATCTCCGTTCTGGTTATCATCAGTTGCGTATCCGCGATGAAGATGTTCCGAAGACTGCTTTTCGTACTCGTTATGGCCATTTTGAATTCTTGGTCATGTCCTTCGGTCTAACCAACGCACCCGCCGTTTTCATGGATCTTATGAATCGGGTGTGTAGGCCTTTCTTGGATAAATTCGTGATCGTGTTTATCGATGATGTTCTGGTGTATTCTAAGACCAAGACCGAGCATGAGCAACATCTCCGATTGGTATTGCAAAAGCTTAGAGCCGAGCAACTCTATGCTAAGCTTTCCAAGTGTGAATTTTGGTCTGATGAAGTACAGTTTCTTGGTCATGTTGTAAACAAGATGGGTATTCATGTCGACCCATCCAAGATTGAAGCAATCAAGAACTGGATTACGCCATCCTCTCCTTCTGAGATCCGTTCCTTTCTGGGCTTAGCTGGTTATTACCGGCGTTTCATTTCGAACTTCTCAAAGATCGCTTTGCCTTTAACAGCTCTGACGCACAAAGGTAAACCGTATATTTGGGGCTCGAAGCAAGAAGAAGCCTTTCTAACGCTCAAGCGTTTGTTGTGTGAAGCTCCTGTTCTTGCGCTACCTGAGGGTAATGATGATTTTGTCGTGTATTGCGATGCATCCAACCAAGGTCTCGGTTGTGTTCTTATGCAACGAGGCAAGGTTATCGCTTACGCATCAAGGCAACTTAAGGTTCATGAAAAGAATTATACAACTCACAACCTCGAGCTTGGTGCAGTTGTTTTTGCCTTGAAGATCTGGAGACACTACCTTTATGGTACTAAGTGTATCCTTTACACTGACCATAAAAGCCTTCAGCATATCTTTGATCAAAAGGAACTTAACATGAGGCAACGCCGATGGAACGAACTCATCAGCGATTACGATTGTGAGATCCGGTATCATCCTGGTAAGGCTAATGTGGTAGCCGATGCGCTCAGCCGAAAACCCTGCCAACTTAACTGTATCTTGCCGCGCACCCAGCTTCACTTCGCGCCGATTCAAAGCAACCTTGAATCGCGTATTCGTGACGCGCAGCGCGAATCCATCAGTAATGGTAACCTTCGCGCCGAGTTAGCGTGTGGCGCGGAAGCACTCTTTGTCCCTAATCTGAGTGGAATTCTCTGCTATCTCAATCGCATCTGGATCCCTTGTGATGAGAATCTTCGCGCTGATATCCTGAGTGAAGCGCACAAATCTCGGTATTCTATTCATCCCGGCGCTGATAAGATGTACAAGGATTTGCGCATAACTTATTGGTGGCCCGGTATGAAAAAGGATATTGCTGTGTTCGTAGCTAAGTGCCTGACTTGTTCTAAAGTTAAAGCTGAACACCAGCGCCCATCTGGTTTGCTCGAACAACCAGAAATTCCTACGTGGAAATGGGAAGGTATAGCGATGGACTTTATTACCAAGTTACCTTTGACAGCAAGCAAACATGATAGCATCTGGGTAATAGTGGATCGATTGACTAAATCTGCTCACTTTCTGCCCATTCGTGAAAACTACCGTGTTGAGCATCTCGCGCAGCTTTATGTCAAGGAAATTGTCTGCCGCCATGGTACTCCTTTGAGCATCATATCCGATCGCGATGGCCGTTTTATATCTCGCTTTTGGAAATCTCTCCAATCTGCGCTAGGAACTCGCTTGGACATGAGTACGGCATATCATCCTCAGACTGACGGTCAGTCTGAGCGAACTATTCAAACTCTTGAGGATATGCTCCGATCTTGTGTTCTTGATTTTGGAGGTAATTGGGATTCACACCTGCCTTTGATCGAGTTTTCTTATAACAACAGCTATCATTCCAGTATCGGTATGGCCCCATTTGAAGCACTTTACGGTCGTAAGTGCCGCTCCCCGATTTGTTGGAGCGAAGTGGGTGAAACTCAAATCACAGGACCCGAACTTGTTCAAGAGACAACCGATAAAATCGCCAAGATCCGTGATCATTTGCTGACTGCCAGAAGCCGACAGAAGAGTTACGCAGATCGTAGGCGAAAGCCTCTCGAATTTCAAGTTGGTGATCTTGTTCTCCTCAAAGTGTCGCCTTGGAAAGGTGTTGTCCGCTTTGGGAAGAAGGGTAAGCTTGCTCCTCGTTATGTTGGTCCATTCAAGATTCTCGCGCGTGTGGGAAAAGTTGCCTACAGACTTGACCTGCCGCTCGCGCTCAGTAATGTGCATCCAACGTTCCATGTTTCCAATCTCAAGAAGTGTTTAGCTGACGAGAACCTTCACATTCCACTTGATGAAGTTCAAGTTGATGAATCCATGCATTTCATTGAGAAGCCTGTTGAGATTATGGATCGCGAGGTTAAGCAAACCAAGCGCAGTCGTATCCCTATCGTGAAAGTTCGCTGGGAGTCCAAGCGCGGAGCCGAGTTTACATGGGAAAGGGAAGATCAAATGAAGATCAAGTACCCGCACCTGTTCTCTGCGCAACCTACTTCGAGATAAATTTCGGGACGAAATTTCTTAAAGTAGGGGAGACTGTGACATCTGCCCCGATCCGACCCGACCCAGGTACCCGTTTCTCTGACCCGATCTCTCTTTTATTATTTAATATTTATACTTGTATTTTATTTTTAATAATAATATATATTTCCTGCCCGCCTCTTTCTCCCTCTTTCTTTCCGCCGTCCCCTCCCTCTTCCTTCTCTCTTTCCGCCTTCTCTTCCCTCTTGTCCTTTGGTTCTTTCCGCCTAAGGATGTCTGCAGCTCCACGCGCCAGACTCCTTACATGGAAGCCTGCGTGAAGACATCTTGTTCCTGCGATGCGTGAAGAGAACTCTTCTCGCAGCGCGCTAAGAATGCATGTTCTTCCCGCAATGCGCTAAGAATGTATGTTCTTCCCGCGATGCGCTTAGAATTCTTGTTCTTCACGCAGCACGCTAAGGATTTGTGATTCTTCCCGCAGTGCGCTAAGGATTGTTGTGCCAGCCTTCGCGCTCGCGCACTCAGCCTTCCCGCGCTTAACCCTTGTATCTTCTGTTTAAATCTAGCCGTTTGCTTTTGTGTTGTCTTATCTTCTGTGCTGTTGACCTAACCTATCTAATGTCTGAATAGTTACTTTCGGCGCAGCATGCGTACCAACCCCCATTGGTTGGTAGAAAAAGTGACTGACATTATCTTTTGAGATCTGCTTTTGCCATGCTTGACCAGTACCTTTATCTGAACCGCCCATGCCTGTTACTGTTCCCTGTCAGCTTTATCTTGCCCCCTGCAGCTGCCATATCTTTTGATATCTTTTGCTTTTGGATTCTTATGCTTTTTGATATCTTTTGCTTTTTGATCTTTTCCCCTTTTCTAGGATTGTGTTCCCTAGGGTTTCTCTATAAATAATAGTATTATTTTTCCTAACACATCACACACAAAACACTTAATCTCTCCTGTTCTCTTGCTCCTTGCTCTCTCTGCCGTCTTCCTCTCTGCCTCCGTCTTCCTCCTTGTTCTTCCTGCTTTTCCGGTAATATATATTATATATAATAGTTTACTTATTAATTATGCTAACTTATAATCAAGACTTAAAACAAATCATTAAAACAATAATCTTTAATTATAGGTTAACCTTGCTTGTTTAAGAGTTGATTCTTGCATATCTTACACCGCATCGTTTATCATGTGAGTTATCTCGTATCTAATCCCTTTTTATTTTAAATGCTTTGGGATGTTCATGTGTTCATACAAAACTTGAGTCTTAAACTTGTTTTTGAACTTTAGTCGCGCAGTATCCCATGTGTTGAGGACGTTTACTTGGCTGTTTATTTGTATGTGTGTATCATTAACCGCTTTGTTCGGCCTATTCCGCAGTTCCGTTGGTACCATTAGTTGAACACGGGAGACCTATCGTTTACGGTTTTCTTTGTTTACACTTGCACAGATGTTTTCTCGTTTTTATGCTCAATTGGGAGCATGGATTGAACTATGATCTATGAACTATCTTAGGCTTGATCACAATCTGATTACACCCTTGTTAAACTCTAGACATACACGTGTTGCGCGCAGATTTACTGTGATTATCTATGATTATCTATTAAACTTGATTTCTCACCAACACGCAAGTGTTTGACGTTTATTTTAACACATGTTCAGGTTTGCAGTAGCTGTTTTGGAGCTTGTGGACACGTAGGACGTTTTTACTTTTGGACCTAGAATTAAAATGTATCAAGACAAGTTAATGTTGTTTGAATGTTATAATTTATAATATATTGATTTATGTTTGATTTATGTTCTTTATTTTCCCCGCTGCGCGTGCGCGATAAAATGTGTATTAATAAATATTGACACCAATAGTGTCGCGAGTAATGAAGCAATATGTGGCGCCCCGATGTATAATCCGCCTTTGGTCGGGGTGTTACAGATTGGTATCAGAGCTCGTTGACTTTAGGATAGGTGGTTAGACGTAACGGCCTAGAATACCTAAGAGTCCCTTCTCGCGCATGAGAGAAATCTCATGTTTGCGCGCTTATTGTTAATTACTCGTTATTTATGAATATGCTCACGCTTGCGCAGTATATGATTTTATTCCGCGATATTTCGACTTTTGTTGAATTTCGATTTTTATTGATTTTACTTACATATTCGTTTGTTGGGGTTGAAAATCCGAAAAGTCATGGTGATACATGAATAGTTGATTTTCAATTTCCATTTACGATTATGTTCTGAGGTTGGAGACTTGAAAAGTCATGGTGATACATGAATTGTCAACCTCCAATACTCATTTTCTTGTATGTTTTATATTGAGGATTGAAAAGTCATGGTGATACATGAATCGTCAATCTCCAATACTCGTTTGCTCGTATATTTTAAATCGGGAATTCAGAAAGTCATGGTGATACGTGAATTGTCGGTTCTTGATTCGAATTTGTTACCTTTATTAAGTCTGCATTTAGGATCATTTATTTTACTTTAACTTTTGATAGTATCTAACTCCGTGAAACCAAGCTTTATAAGATTAAAACTTTGCGCTAAAACCAAGATATTAACTAAAATTAAAATTTTTATAGAATGCCTCCGCTATCTCGCCGATTTCAGAGAAGAGAAGCCTCGCGCATGCGTAGACAGCAACGTTCCCAGGAAATGGCCGCCGCAATAGCCCAAGCTTTGAGCCAAAACAATGCTAATACCTCCAGTTATAACATTAAGTCCTTTAATGCGGGTAACCCTCCGAAGTTCACAGGTCTTGAAGGAGCCACCGTGATGCTCCAATGGCTTGAGAAGATTGAAAACACTTTCCTCCATACCCAATGCCCCTCAGAAAGACGAACCCTATATGCTTCCAGTGTCCTGGAATCCAGAGCGCTTACATGGTGGAATGGAGTAGCTCATGCGCGTGGCGCAGAGGCTGCTTCTAGCATGACATGGGAGGAATTCAAGGAAATTCTTACGCGAGAATTCTGCCCTCCCAACGAAGTTAAGCGCCTGGAGGAAGAATTCTGGAACTTGAAGCAATACAGCGGTGAAGCGCGCGAGTACGCGACGCGCTTCCACGAGCTAAGCTTACTGGTCCCTCACCTTGTTACCCCTTCCCGCCGAGCCATCGAGAAATTCCTTGGGGGTCTCCCCATGGAAATTCAAGATTCTGTATGGGCCAGAAACCCAGTTACCCTCTCTGACGCCATCGAATTGGCCGCTGTGCTCAGCGACAACCATGTCAGAGCAGGAACCCTGTTCCTGCGGGGAACTGAGAAGACCAAACCCACCAAGACTGTCCCTGAACCAATAGAAACCAAACCAGAACCCTCAAACCATAACCAGAAACGTAGGCGCAGACAAGCCTATGCGCTTACCAACCCGCCCATTGTCCAACAACCCATTTATCAACCTCCAGTTTACGCGCCTAACCCACTGTCAACCTACCCAGCACCTCCTGTAGTCCACAACTATGCCTTAACCAATCCCGCACTCCCTGCCCCGCCAACTAAGAAACCTTACACAGGAAACCAACCCTTTTGCCCAACCTGTAGACTTCATCACCCACCTCAAGTCCCGTGTCGACAATGTAACCGATGTGGCCGCGTAGGTCACTCCGTTGAGTACTGTAGAACCCCTCCCTCCAATCCGATTGCGCCAACACCACCAGCTTACCCGCAGAACCCACAGCCAACTTACCAAAACCCACGACCCAGATCGTGCTTTAACTGCGGTGATCCAAGTCATTTCCGGAACGCGTGCCCAAGGCTACAAGTTCAGATTACTCAAGCGAATCCGGTGAACCAAATTTCGAACCAAGTGACGCGTGGCCGAGCTTTTAACATAACCGCGCACCAAGCGCAAGCGAATAACGACGTAGTTAATGGTACATTTTTGCTTAACGGATTTTATGCATCTATGCTTTTTGATACAGGCGCCGATCGAAGTTTTATCTCTCGCGCCTTCGAGCAGAAGCTTGCGCGACCGCGCGATGACTTAAAAGAAGATTTTTCAGTTGAATTGGCTAATGGCGAAACTGTTTTAATAAACTCGGTAATTAAAGATTGCACGCTTAACCTTAACGAAAACGATTTTCTGATCGACCTCATCCCTATGCCTCTTGGAAGCTTTGATGTTATCATTGGTATGGACTGGCTCTCGAAGAATCGCGCCGAAGTTATTTGCGCCAAGAAATTGATTCGCATACCTCGAGAAAATGGTGATCTTCATATCTACGGCGAAAAACCCTCCAGTGGTCTTAAACTTATGTCTTGCGCCGAAGCCCAAAGACTCATGCGGAAGAAGTGTATTGCATTTCTAGCCCATGTGGTTAAACCCGATGAAGGAAAGAAGCTTCGCGATATCCCTGTTGTGCGTGATTTTCCTGAAGTTTTTCCTGATGATCTTCCTGGTATCCCTCCCGCTCGTGAAGTCGAGTTTCGTGTTGATCTTGTCCCTGGTGCTTCCCCCGTTGCTAAATCTCCTTACCGTCTTGCACCCGCTGAGATGCAAGAATTGGCCAGCCAACTCCAAGAGTTGACTGCTAAAGGATTCATTCGCCCTAGCTCTTCGCCCTGGGGTGCTCCGGTGTTGTTCGTTAAAAAGAAAGATGGATCGTTTCGCATGTGTATTGATTACCGCGAGTTGAACAAACTCACCATTAAAAACCGGTATCCCTTACCGCGTATTGACGACCTCTTTGATCAACTCCAAGGTGCCTCCTGTTTCTCGAAGATCGATCTCCGTTCTGGTTATCATCAGTTGCGTATCCGCGATGAAGATGTTCCGAAGACTGCTTTTCGTACTCGTTATGGCCATTTTGAATTCTTGGTCATGTCCTTCGGTCTAACCAACGCACCCGCCGTTTTCATGGATCTTATGAATCGGGTGTGTAGGCCTTTCTTGGATAAATTCGTGATCGTGTTTATCGATGATGTTCTGGTGTATTCTAAGACCAAGACCGAGCATGAGCAACATCTCCGATTGGTATTGCAAAAGCTTAGAGCCGAGCAACTCTATGCTAAGCTTTCCAAGTGTGAATTTTGGTCTGATGAAGTACAGTTTCTTGGTCATGTTGTAAACAAGATGGGTATTCATGTCGACCCATCCAAGATTGAAGCAATCAAGAACTGGATTACGCCATCCTCTCCTTCTGAGATCCGTTCCTTTCTGGGCTTAGCTGGTTATTACCGGCGTTTCATTTCGAACTTCTCAAAGATCGCTTTGCCTTTAACAGCTCTGACGCACAAAGGTAAACCGTATATTTGGGGCTCGAAGCAAGAAGAAGCCTTTCTAACGCTCAAGCGTTTGTTGTGTGAAGCTCCTGTTCTTGCGCTACCTGAGGGTAATGATGATTTTGTCGTGTATTGCGATGCATCCAACCAAGGTCTCGGTTGTGTTCTTATGCAACGAGGCAAGGTTATCGCTTACGCATCAAGGCAACTTAAGGTTCATGAAAAGAATTATACAACTCACAACCTCGAGCTTGGTGCAGTTGTTTTTGCCTTGAAGATCTGGAGACACTACCTTTATGGTACTAAGTGTATCCTTTACACTGACCATAAAAGCCTTCAGCATATCTTTGATCAAAAGGAACTTAACATGAGGCAACGCCGATGGAACGAACTCATCAGCGATTACGATTGTGAGATCCGGTATCATCCTGGTAAGGCTAATGTGGTAGCCGATGCGCTCAGCCGAAAACCCTGCCAACTTAACTGTATCTTGCCGCGCACCCAGCTTCACTTCGCGCCGATTCAAAGCAACCTTGAATCGCGTATTCGTGACGCGCAGCGCGAATCCATCAGTAATGGTAACCTTCGCGCCGAGTTAGCGTGTGGCGCGGAAGCACTCTTTGTCCCTAATCTGAGTGGAATTCTCTGCTATCTCAATCGCATCTGGATCCCTTGTGATGAGAATCTTCGCGCTGATATCCTGAGTGAAGCGCACAAATCTCGGTATTCTATTCATCCCGGCGCTGATAAGATGTACAAGGATTTGCGCATAACTTATTGGTGGCCCGGTATGAAAAAGGATATTGCTGTGTTCGTAGCTAAGTGCCTGACTTGTTCTAAAGTTAAAGCTGAACACCAGCGCCCATCTGGTTTGCTCGAACAACCAGAAATTCCTACGTGGAAATGGGAAGGTATAGCGATGGACTTTATTACCAAGTTACCTTTGACAGCAAGCAAACATGATAGCATCTGGGTAATAGTGGATCGATTGACTAAATCTGCTCACTTTCTGCCCATTCGTGAAAACTACCGTGTTGAGCATCTCGCGCAGCTTTATGTCAAGGAAATTGTCTGCCGCCATGGTACTCCTTTGAGCATCATATCCGATCGCGATGGCCGTTTTATATCTCGCTTTTGGAAATCTCTCCAATCTGCGCTAGGAACTCGCTTGGACATGAGTACGGCATATCATCCTCAGACTGACGGTCAGTCTGAGCGAACTATTCAAACTCTTGAGGATATGCTCCGATCTTGTGTTCTTGATTTTGGAGGTAATTGGGATTCACACCTGCCTTTGATCGAGTTTTCTTATAACAACAGCTATCATTCCAGTATCGGTATGGCCCCATTTGAAGCACTTTACGGTCGTAAGTGCCGCTCCCCGATTTGTTGGAGCGAAGTGGGTGAAACTCAAATCACAGGACCCGAACTTGTTCAAGAGACAACCGATAAAATCGCCAAGATCCGTGATCATTTGCTGACTGCCAGAAGCCGACAGAAGAGTTACGCAGATCGTAGGCGAAAGCCTCTCGAATTTCAAGTTGGTGATCTTGTTCTCCTCAAAGTGTCGCCTTGGAAAGGTGTTGTCCGCTTTGGGAAGAAGGGTAAGCTTGCTCCTCGTTATGTTGGTCCATTCAAGATTCTCGCGCGTGTGGGAAAAGTTGCCTACAGACTTGACCTGCCGCTCGCGCTCAGTAATGTGCATCCAACGTTCCATGTTTCCAATCTCAAGAAGTGTTTAGCTGACGAGAACCTTCACATTCCACTTGATGAAGTTCAAGTTGATGAATCCATGCATTTCATTGAGAAGCCTGTTGAGATTATGGATCGCGAGGTTAAGCAAACCAAGCGCAGTCGTATCCCTATCGTGAAAGTTCGCTGGGAGTCCAAGCGCGGAGCCGAGTTTACATGGGAAAGGGAAGATCAAATGAAGATCAAGTACCCGCACCTGTTCTCTGCGCAACCTACTTCGAGATAAATTTCGGGACGAAATTTCTTAAAGTAGGGGAGACTGTGACATCTGCCCCGATCCGACCCGACCCAGGTACCCGTTTCTCTGACCCGATCTCTCTTTTATTATTTAATATTTATACTTGTATTTTATTTTTAATAATAATATATATTTCCTGCCCGCCTCTTTCTCCCTCTTTCTTTCCGCCGTCCCCTCCCTCTTCCTTCTCTCTTTCCGCCTTCTCTTCCCTCTTGTCCTTTGGTTCTTTCCGCCTAAGGATGTCTGCAGCTCCACGCGCCAGACTCCTTACATGGAAGCCTGCGTGAAGACATCTTGTTCCTGCGATGCGTGAAGAGAACTCTTCTCGCAGCGCGCTAAGAATGCATGTTCTTCCCGCAATGCGCTAAGAATGTATGTTCTTCCCGCGATGCGCTTAGAATTCTTGTTCTTCACGCAGCACGCTAAGGATTTGTGATTCTTCCCGCAGTGCGCTAAGGATTGTTGTGCCAGCCTTCGCGCTCGCGCACTCAGCCTTCCCGCGCTTAACCCTTGTATCTTCTGTTTAAATCTAGCCGTTTGCTTTTGTGTTGTCTTATCTTCTGTGCTGTTGACCTAACCTATCTAATGTCTGAATAGTTACTTTCGGCGCAGCATGCGTACCAACCCCCATTGGTTGGTAGAAAAAGTGACTGACATTATCTTTTGAGATCTGCTTTTGCCATGCTTGACCAGTACCTTTATCTGAACCGCCCATGCCTGTTACTGTTCCCTGTCAGCTTTATCTTGCCCCCTGCAGCTGCCATATCTTTTGATATCTTTTGCTTTTGGATTCTTATGCTTTTTGATATCTTTTGCTTTTTGATCTTTTCCCCTTTTCTAGGATTGTGTTCCCTAGGGTTTCTCTATAAATAATAGTATTATTTTTCCTAACACATCACACACAAAACACTTAATCTCTCCTGTTCTCTTGCTCCTTGCTCTCTCTGCCGTCTTCCTCTCTGCCTCCGTCTTCCTCCTTGTTCTTCCTGCTTTTCCGGTAATATATATTATATATAATAGTTTACTTATTAATTATGCTAACTTATAATCAAGACTTAAAACAAATCATTAAAACAATAATCTTTAATTATAGGTTAACCTTGCTTGTTTAAGAGTTGATTCTTGCATATCTTACACCGCATCGTTTATCATGTGAGTTATCTCGTATCTAATCCCTTTTTATTTTAAATGCTTTGGGATGTTCATGTGTTCATACAAAACTTGAGTCTTAAACTTGTTTTTGAACTTTAGTCGCGCAGTATCCCATGTGTTGAGGACGTTTACTTGGCTGTTTATTTGTATGTGTGTATCATTAACCGCTTTGTTCGGCCTATTCCGCAGTTCCGTTGGTACCATTAGTTGAACACGGGAGACCTATCGTTTACGGTTTTCTTTGTTTACACTTGCACAGATGTTTTCTCGTTTTTATGCTCAATTGGGAGCATGGATTGAACTATGATCTATGAACTATCTTAGGCTTGATCACAATCTGATTACACCCTTGTTAAACTCTAGACATACACGTGTTGCGCGCAGATTTACTGTGATTATCTATGATTATCTATTAAACTTGATTTCTCACCAACACGCAAGTGTTTGACGTTTATTTTAACACATGTTCAGGTTTGCAGTAGCTGTTTTGGAGCTTGTGGACACGTAGGACGTTTTTACTTTTGGACCTAGAATTAAAATGTATCAAGACAAGTTAATGTTGTTTGAATGTTATAATTTATAATATATTGATTTATGTTTGATTTATGTTCTTTATTTTCCCCGCTGCGCGTGCGCGATAAAATGTGTATTAATAAATATTGACACCAATAGTGTCGCGAGTAATGAAGCAATATGTGGCGCCCCGATGTATAATCCGCCTTTGGTCGGGGTGTTACAGTGGCAGCCGCCGAGGTCGCCGTTGTGGTCGCCGCCGCGGTCGCCGCCTCGTAGGCAGCAGCAGTAACCGCCGGCTCTGTGAAGGATGCTGTAAAAATCGCACTCACAGCCGGCGGTGACGTCATCTCAGCTGGAACAGTCTGCTCAGAGGGAGCAACTGAACCAGCGGTAGCAGGCGCAGGCACCTGGGTCGACGCCTCAGGTAGGCTGACCAAGCCTACCGTCATTGGCGGAAGGGTACTCCCCTGCGCTTCACCCCGGAATGCGTCAACATCCACGCCTGCACAAAGAAGAAAGTGTTAGATAAATTTATGAAGTAATAAATCTGCAAAGACATTATGATTGTACTTACGGGTTTTCTTGACCCTGAACGTACGGACGGGCGGGGAGGAACCCGATGGAGCCGGCCTTTTGGTACCGGTCACCGTCGTCTTCGTTGGTTCTCCGGAGGTAACGGTCGTTGCCTCCGGAGCAGTGGTCTCCTCACCACCGGGGTTCCCCGCCACCTCTTCACTATCTGACTCCGAGTCAGATAGAACCACCGGACCAGCCGTGGAGGCCTTCTCCTTCCCTTTCCCGCCGGCAGCAGCTTTCTTCTTCCGCACCAGTGGAGGAGCATCTGAGGATTCCTCAGAAGAAGACAGGTCAAGAATTCCAACAGCGGGTACAGCATTAAGGGGTTGAGGAAAGAATATCGCCTTACCTGGCCGCCGGTGGCTCAGGATCTCGTGGCCCAGCGGATAGACCTCCACAAAACGATCCGCCGTTTGCTCCAGGATGGGCAACTCGCCCTCGTCCAGAGCACGAGTACCCATCCGCGCGGGACCGTCGGTTTCCCGCGGGAACAGAAGCGACTCCAAATTATTTCCCTCTGAAAGAAAAGAAACAGTTAGAAGACAAACTTGTATCAAAAAGAAAGACAAGACATACCATAGGGAATAGAGTTCAAACCGTATTCGAGAAGGATGGGAACCTGAGACGCATCTTTCCACACCCGGCTCATCCCTAACATGACCATCCCGGACTCCGCAAACCGGTAAACCGGAGATTGGATCCGGGATATCTTCGAAAACCATTCCGCCTCCTGGTAGTTGGGGGCGTGAAGGCTCGGTATCGCTTGGCCATTTTTAAACTTCATGGCAAGGGGGATGGCGCGGGCAGAAATGTAGAAGAATTCCTGCTTCCACGCGCGAAGACTGCGCTCGGTGTCGCAAATCTTCAGACCCTTAATACGGGTCGTCAAGGTGTACCACCCCTGGATGCACCTCCAGGTATAGAAGGTCATCAGGTGGTCCACATGGGGCTCGATGCCCAAAATCCGGCACACCCACTCAAAATGGCGAATCTTGGCGATCGCCATGGGGTGCAGCTCGGTCAAATGAACACCGTGCCTCTCAAGGACACGGTAAACAAATTTTGTCAACGGGAATCTAAGATTCCCATAGACAAAAAATGCAGCATAAACCCCGATCTTGCCTCTGGGGGCATCATACACGGTCTGGTGGGATTCAGGAAACTCAGGCTCGAGATGATCGAGCATGAACTTCCTGACAACATACCGGTACTGATCGCCGGGCAGAGCACACTGGCACTCGCCAGCAGTACCCCTGTCGTCAGCTATAGCTTCAGCATCACGAGAAGACATCTTGCAGAGAAAGAAGAGAACGATTTCGAGAGAATGCTCGATTGAATAAAGGAGTATTCGCCGGAAATCGCCTTAAAGATGAAGAGAAGAGTGAAAAGTGTGAATTGTAAGTAACCCTCTCCCCCTTTATATAGTAATCGCAATTAATGCGGTGAAATTAATGCGGAGGAGAGAGAAATCGAATGTGCAATGAAACTATGACACGTGGCAAAAAGCAAGCTGGCAACAGCTGTTGAGAAGACGTGTGCCAGTAATTTCGCGGCCACGCGCCCGAAAAATCGCGCCCACGCGCCTGAAAAAGCGACTGGAATGACCATGTTCTGTCACGTCACCATAACTTCCTGCACGTCCTGACACAGTCAGAAGAAACCGTCGCACGACGTTTCGGAGGTTTGGACTGTTCTGATCTTTTCACCAACTCTTCGAATTTCAAAATTCAAAATTTGAAAATATTAAAAAGTAAGCGGGAAAATACCCCTTACCCCTTGGCAAGCAAGTAACCGTAAGACGGATGCGGGTACAGTGTAAAGGCAAAACCCTTCACATACCTAGCACCCGCAGGGAATTGAAGCCAAATAAACCTTGGCAAACAAGTAACCGTAAGACGGATGCGGGTACAGTGTTAAGGCAAAACCCTTCACATACCTAGCACCCGCGGGGAATTGAAGCCAAGTACCTCGGCAACCAAGTAACTATAAGACGGGTGCGGGTACAGTGTAAAGGCAAAACCCTTCACATACCTAGCACCCGCAGGGAATTGACGCCAGGAATACCTTGGAAGTAAAGTAACCGTAAGACGAGCGCAGGTACAGTGTTAAGGCAAAACCCTTCACATACCTAGCGCTCCGCTGGGAATTGAAACCAAGAAGGATCTTCTGGGCAATGCTTGCGGAAACGGAAATAACATCCCCGCATAGCGGGAACGTCGAGAACTACGTTGTTTGAAGCTCCAGGATGGAATTGGTGGTCTTAACATAATTGATCACTATGTTCAAAACTACCAAAACCTCATGGAAAATACATACAACTGGGACTCAATGCTCCTGACTTGCGAGGAGGTTACAGACCTACCCGCATCATACCCAAAGACCAAGCAGGAAACTCGGGCATTTCTGCAAGTGACAAGGACTTCCGCGGAAAGAATCCCCATGGAAAACCTTACAAAACCCTTTTCAAAACCCTTTGCTCAAGTCCAAAAGTTCACCTCACTTTATTAAACACTCATGAGAAGAACATTGGACTGGGGGGACTTGAAGAGGTAGGTCCCAGCAGAGCCCAGTTGGACCCGCAAGACTCACCTTAAACAGGGACGTCTGCGCAGAGACCAACTGGATCCGCAGGACCAACCATGCTCAGAGACGTGACGTCCTTACGCGCAGTACGCAAGCTGGTCCCGCAGGAAATGCCTCCCAATGGTGAAGGACTCCGCCTGTCCCCGCAGCCTCGGATACAAGCCATTAGGGAAGGCCACCCGCGCAGCATGGCTACACGCACAAGGCACTTAGCTCTCGATCATTCAGTGTCACCTGAAGGAATGAGCCAAGCCGGGAGCAATCCCGCACAGAGGCGGGAGGGGGAATACTCCCGCCCAAATAAGCCAGTCCGTATACTGAAGGATCTTTTACTGTACCTGACGAGGTATGGGCGAAAGATCTGATCAGAGATACGACAGCTCACTGATACAGTATGGCGAGCAGCATGCTCCTGTACTGTATCACTATTAGCCGCTGCCTACTCACCAACTACTGCCATACCACGTGCGTAGCCGTCAGTTGGTGGAACAGGAATAGTGTACAGCAGGCCTGGTCGCTATCAGCCGCTACCTACCCACCAACTACCAGCAGGGCACGTGCGTAGGCTACTGTTGGTGGAACAGGAACACTGTTGCAGCCGGCCATACCTCTTTGGAAACCTACCTTCGGCTATAAATACCACAAATGGTATGACCATCTCATCTTATCATACCTTACTACATTATCATCATATTATACCTGATATCTGCTCTAGCAATCTCTTAATATACTTTTATATTTAAAGAGCAATCTAGTCTGATTCTCACGCCGGAGGGTGGTCACAAGGAGGAACCCCCCCCTTCTCAGTGACGAGCTCACGGTGTCTGTTTTGCAGGTTATCAGAAGAACCATCTTCCAAGGGTCTAACCCCTCGTGGGAAACATCTCTCCAACCCCCAGGTTACCAGTAATCTGTCCGGGGTCCGGTTAGTGTTTCTTCAGTCATGTCATGCCATTGAAATTTACTCACGTGCATCAATTTAATGGAGCAATTGGATGACAGTTAGCTTAAAGAACGAAAATCAAATAAACATAGCATGGATGACACCGCCTAAAAGTAAACATTTCAAATGACCTTATTCGTAAATCATGTATGTTTAAAGGACCTTATAGAAAATATTTCAAAGTGCGTGTAAAAAGAATACCATCTAATCTTCATCCACAACAAAATGGGAAATGGTAATAACTTCACATAGAAACACAAGTAGTTATCTAATTCTATGTTTCGACAATGGGGTGTGGAACTATGAATTATGAAATGAAGATACTTTGTTGATGCGAGGTCTAAGTTGATAGAGGTGCACAAAAAACCCGTACCCGGAACCGAACCCAAAAAGAATACCCAGAACCGACTTTTTTTATACCCGGGTATTCTATACCGAAACCGGAACCGACCCTACCCGTAGGGTATGGATAGGGTATGCATTTGGAGGTCAATACCCGTACCCGGAACCGTACCCGATTTATAACCGTAAATACCTGGACCCGGTCATACCCTATACCCGATACCCGGTTATACCCGATACCCGATACCAATTTTCTAATACCCGAAATAGTACATGAGTTTTTATAGTATATTTTTATGTTTACTTCACAACTTTTATATTTAAGCTTTTGTGAAATGCATATTACTAATTAAATAATTTGTAATTAAGTGGATTTATGGTTTTTGTAATATCGTTTAACTATTTTTATACATTACAAAGCAAATTTAAATTTTTAAACAAATTAAAAATAGTATAATAAAATTACAAATTCAAAACCGGGTATTAATACCCGGTTCCAATACCCGAACCCGATCATACCCTACCCGGGTACATAGGGTTGAGTTTTTCTCCTCAATATCCTACCCGAACCCTACCCGATTTCTCTCAATACCCGATTTTCCAATACCCGATCATACCCGAAACCGGTTCCATACCCGAACCCGGTTATTAGAAAAAACCCAATTTATGCACCTCTATAAGTTGGACCTAACGCATGAGCTAGCATTAAAAAAGGCTTGGCCCATTGGGCTTGATTCAACACACATCCTCTCGAGTAGAGGTGAAAAAAATAAACCGGACCCCAAAAAAAACCCGGATACAGTTTTTTTATACCATATATTTAATACTTGAACCCGTATCTAACCCTACCCTACCCATAGTGTACATATATGGTATGTATTTTAGTACCAAGACCCGTACCCGAACCGGCCCCAATTTGAACCTGGTAATACCCAAAAATCGGAACTGGTTTTGTACCCAGAACCGGGTTTTTCCTGTACCCGAAACCAGGTTTTTCAAATATCCGATCTATACCCAAATAATACATGAAAATACCCCTAAAAGTACAACCTTTTAAAAAATTCAATCTATAACCGAAATATACTCGGGAAAAAACCCAAAAATAAGGTTTTTTTAATACCCGGAAATAGAGTATTCAAATACACAGTTTTAGAATACACGGTTTTATATCCGACCCGAACCCGACACATAGGGTATGATTTTTAGAGGCAGTACCCGAACCCGACCCCGACCTGGATGTTGCCAATACTTAATTTTCCAATACTCGGTCATACCTGAACTCGGTTCAATACTCGGAACCGAGTATTTGAAGAACCCGATTTATGCACATGTACTTTCAAGTCTCAAACCAATTGATGCGTGAATCCTTACTTTTACTTGAGATAATTTTGATATGGATTAGTGATCTATGTGCTTTTGGTACTTCTACTTCAATTTGTTTTCTAATACGTACTTTAAAAATAATTTAGGTTGTTAAATGATGGATTGTGTTCTTGTGGGAGTTTCATATTATATTTTCTGTGTTTGAGGTGCTACATCTTTCAAAATAAATGATTTTGATCATTTTGAGTTCATCACGGTTGCAATACTTCCTATGCTAAGGATTAATGGCATGAAACGTCCTTTTTGTTAAGTTGCAACTATAATATAAAATTCGCCCCTATTCGGCTTCTTATATAAAATATACAATATGTGAACCCTAGTCTGTGTCCGAGTTGATGCATAGAGAGAGAGAGAGAGAGAGAGAGACCAGGGTTAACCTTGGAGAAGGACAGAGTTGTTGACGGTCCTAGCCCAATCTCTCAGGGTAGTCGGTAATTTTTTAAAGATTATATAAATATATATTAAAATTTAAATGTGTATTTAAAAAGAACCAACAATCATAGCTCAGTTTAAAGCATATTTATAAAAGAACTAGTTTTTATCCCCCGTATTACGGGGGTTGTTTTATATTGTTTGTTCTAATATTTATTTATTTTTTTAATTTATATTTTTTTATTGTATGAAAGTTAATAATATACTTATGGTTTGATGAGAACCAAGACCCGTTTATTTTTTTTACTATCAAACTGGTTTTTTAATTTAAAATATATATATATATATATATATATATATATCTTTTTTAAAATAAATAAGATATTATTTTTTATTATATCCTATTTTATTGGATTTTTACATAAATAATTTGGTGAGAATAATTTTTAATTTAATGAGATGTTATAACCCGTTTAAGGAATATCAGGGTTTGGTAAGACCCGTACCCATGAATTCGGGTCAAATGCATGAGAAGCCTCCATTTAAAAATCAAGCAAATCTGGTGACTCCAAAAAAAGGGGAAACGACCACATCGCGACACGTAGGATTTTTATGTCTTCATTTATATATATTATAGATAATACGCATTTAAGCTCATGTTACCAGCCATTTACTCAATTTAGTCCATTAAAAATTATAAACCCAAATAAAAAACTTTAAAACTTAGAAGTCATGTTTCACTCATCCTTGACCCAAGGATTCTTAACGATTTTTAGGGACGACCCGACAAGAAAAGTCTGAGATTCTAACGGAATTCTGGATAAGTTATACAAGAAAAAAGAGAGAGTCAGAGAGGATAGAAAAATTCTAGCCCGAACCCATATGGACTCGAAAATATATTAATAGTTTTTAGACAAAGTGTAATAGGGTGTAAATTTTTGTGATAAATAAATTTGAACTGCGATATAATGAACATGTAAATAAATTTCTGGTATTTTAAAAACTTGAAGCAGACAAATAAAACTATAAAATTGACGGAATTAGGAAATTTTTAATTGGATTAAAAAGTTTTACACTTATATTTTTATGTGTTGTCTATATTTTTATATATTTGTTCATATATAATTTATATAAAATAAATTAAAAATATTCGAGCCTAACCGAACCGAGCGGACCTTTGCTCGTTGATTGGTTCGTTTACAAATCGAACCAAGTAGAGCGACTCGTTTACAATCAAGCGAAAAACAAGCGAACATTTTTCGAACAATATCCAGACAAGCGACGAACAATTTAAATGGGCCTAATTTTAGAGACACTTAAAAAGGAAAGTTTATGTGACTTCACTCTTTTAACTAGCTTATGTAATTTACTTTAGAAAAGTAAATCTTATACTTCACTCTTTTAACAAACTTAATCCCAAATCATATCCCTTCCACCACCACTTCTTCCTTAAACCTTAAGCATCATTACTTAACAAGAAGTCAACCCATCTCCATTCTCCACTCCAACACAAGTACACAACTAACAAACAAGTCAACTTAAAGGAAAGTTTATGTAATTTACTAAAGTTAAAAAGTAAATCTTATACTTTACTTTAACTAACTCAATCCCAAATCATATCCCTTCAGCCACCACCACTTGTTCCTTAAACCTTAAGACCACTCGTATTAGCAAACCATTTTTTATTTGTTACACTATTTGAAAAAAAATAAAATTAAAAAATCAAAACATTGGAGTAAACGGTTTGTCCCAACAAACTAGTTTGTAAACCCTCACATGATCACATGTCAACTTTTCTTTGGATATATATATATATATTTTTAATTTATTTTCTTTTTTTATTTAACGCTAATTAGTTTTAACTATAATATTGTTTTCTTCTAATAACTTTTGATAATTAAGTTTTTTAAAATATCTGAAAACATAGCCTTATTACAAACAAAGCTCATAAAAAAATATATATTTTTCAATATAAAATAAATATGAAGTATTTATTATTATTTTAAATATTTTTAAATTAAAATATTGTTTTTTAAATAAAGTTATTATTTTTTATATTTATAGTAACTTTAAATAAAAACAACAATTACATATTATATTTATATAAAAAAATAGTGTAGCTTGGGTTGCAAATGAGTGAGAAAAGTTTGGTTTGGTTGGGTAGATAAAAGAGAGAGAAATTAATTTTATAATAAAGATTGAATTGAGTTAGTTTGTGAATGAGGATGATTTAACAAGTCAACTCACCTCCATTATCCACTCCAACACAGGTACAAAATCAGTCAAACCCAAACCAAAACTGATCAAAACCTAAACCATAACCGATCATACCTTGGTCAAGATACCAATTTTAACACGAACCAAAACATATTATAAACCGGTTTTGACTTTCGTTAACCAAATCAGACCCAACCCGTTTCAACCCACACCGGTTTAAGTTTCAAACCGATTTATGCACCTCTCCCATCAACCACCACTTGTTACTTAACAAGTCAACTCATCTTCAAATCTCCAATCCACTAACACAAATACAAGTACACAACCAACAAACAACAACAACAATGGATCTCAACAAACACCACCTAGTCCCATCATCCTATATTCAGTTCGGTCAAAACCCGAACCCGAACCAAAATCAAAACCTATCAAAATCCGAACCAAAACCGAAACATATCAAAACCCGATCCATAACCAATCGTAAACCTGATCAAGATACCAGTTTCAAGTTTTAACCCGAACCAAAACATATCATAAACCGATTTTGACCTTTCTTTACCAAACCAAACCAGTTTCAACCCAAACCTTTTTATTCACCTCTACCTTCAAGTCTTCAACCACCACTTGTTACTTAAACAAGTCAACTCACCTCCAAATCTCCAATCCAACTAACACAAACACAAGTACACAACCAACAAACAACAACAATGGATCTTAACAGCAACCTCTTCATCACCTTCATCACACTCCTATGTATCTCAACCACCACCACCAATTCCCATTCTACCCCTCCCAACCACCCCCCAACTCCACTGGCAACTCTCCGACATGTCCTTATTCCTCCACTTCGGTCCCAACACCTTCACCGACTCCGAATGGGGCTCCGGTCACACCGACCCAAACCTCTTCAACCCGACCCTACTAAACGCATCCCAATGGGTATCCGTTGCCACTCAAACCGGGTTCTCTCGGGTGGTCATTACAGCAAAACACCATGATGGGTTTTGCCTGTGGCCGTCTGAGTACACGGAGTACAGTGTCAGGTCCAGTTTGTGGAGGAATGGGACCGGGGATGTTGTCGGGGAGCTTGCGAATGCCGCGAAAGCCGCCCGGGTTGGTTTCGGGGTGTATCTTTCGCCGTGGGATAGACATGAAGGGGTGTATGGGAAGACATTGGAGTATAATGAGTATTATATGGGACAAATGACTGAATTGCTTACAAGGTAATTAATTGTAGTTAAATAAAACCGATGGGTATGGTTAAGTGAATATGAGTAAGTGACCGTTCGGTTATGGTTACGGTAAATGTGTATCCGGTAACTGGTGATTGACTTTGACTGAAACCGAACCTTGTATGTTTATGTTTTTTTTTTTCAAATTTTATATCCGTTATTTTCAGCTTCGAACATTTAAATTTATGCTGCAACTGTCTATATAATGATTGGGTTAATCAGTTAATCAGTTCAGGTTAATCACTTTCGGGTTATTCGGGTTTTTTTCTTAATAGAAATCATGCACCCAAATAAGTTACAATGCATATGGTATAAATGTATAATTTAACTTAACTTGATGTATATTAAATAATATGCATCAGATGTGAAATAAAAACAGTACCTGATCTTTGGTTCAAACCTAGGAAATAAAAACGTATTAACTAAGCAGTTAATGCGGAAAAATATCGGATATCGGTCGGGAGGACAGATATCTTAGATATTGTTGGGATATTGGTAATTTAAATATCATGTAAAATTCATATGTATATATATATATATATATAGCAATTTAACACTGATAATTCAGTATACTCTCCCACCATTAACAAATTAACCTTTTGCAACTTGCAAGTTGCAAAACACTAACAATCGTAGCAAGTAGGAACTGATTAAGACTTTGAACATTAAAAAATGATAATTAAGACTTAAAACACTGATATCGGGAGTATCGGTGATATATCAATCAAATATCGGTCAATATCGCCATTCTTATCGGTACTAGGAATCCAACACATTTACCGGCCCAAATAAGATTTAGGTTAATTAGGTTTTTTGTTATAGGAATCCTACCCGTATACCGATCAGTTTCAGGGTATTTGGTTTCGGGTCAGGGTAATTGGTATTCGGGTTCACTCAAGTATATGGTATAATGTAACTAAACTTGATGTTTATATACATTTATAAATATTCTTATATATTTGGAGAAAACCTTAACGAGCCTAAGCTTGATTCAAGCTCGTGTGCAGTGCTTAAACGAGCCGAAGCTAGGCTCTGCAGTGTGTAACAAATACATAGAAGTCCAAAAGATTTATAATTTAAAAATAAACTAGGCTTGTTAAAGCTTGACGAGCCTAAACGATCTTTCCATACAAGGCTCAAGCTCGGGCTCGGGCTCGATAACTAAACTAGCTTTATTTTAGTCTCTGCTCGCTTCGAGCTTTTTATTGATCTGATATCTAGTAGCTCACGAGCGGCTCGGCTTGTTTGCACCACTAAGATATTATGTATTATTAATCGACTATATATAAGTCATAGCTTATAGTCATAATAAATCATAACTAATATATATTATCTAATACTAATTATACAGTAATTAAATGTGACAGATATGGTAACATAAATGAAGTATGGCTAGATGGTGCAAAAGGTGAAGGAGAAAAAGACATGCAATATTATTTCAACAACTGGTTTAGTCTAATCCACCAGCTGCAACCGGGCGCGGTCATATTCTCGGACGCGGGCCCGGACGTCAGATGGGTCGGTGACGAGGGCGGTTACGCAAGCACAACTTGCTGGTCACTTTTCAACTGCAGCAATGCCGCTATCGGCAACACATCCACCAGTTACTCGCTAGGCGGAGACCCGCTAGGACACGACTGGGTCCCGCCCGAATGTGACGTGTCGATCCGACCCGGATGGTTTTGGCACCCGTCCGAGCAGCCTAAATCCGCCACCGAGCTTCTCGAGTTGTATTATAATTCGGTGGGGAGAAACTGTCTTTTACTACTAAACGTGCCTCCGAATTCCTCGGGTTTGATATCGGAAGAAGATGTTAAAGTTCTCCAAGAGTTTTCTAACTTAAGAAAATCGATTTTTGGTAATAATATCGCGAAAACCGCGAACGTGTCGGCTAGTAGCACGCGCGGTGGTAATAACGAGACGCGGTTCGCGTCTAGGTTGGTTTTAGAAGATGGTATTTTTACTTACTGGGCTCCTGGTAAGAACCTGTCTCGTTGGGAAATATATCTCAATTTTAAAAATTTTACGAGTTTTAACGTTGTACAAATACAAGAACCGATTCAAATGGGGCAGCGGATTATTAAGTTTCATGTTGATGTTGTGAACGAAGACGGTGAATGGTGTAACGTCGTTAGTGGGACCACGGTTGGGTACCGGAGGCTGCTACGGTTCGAAATGGTGAAAACACAGGCCCTACAGCTTGTTATTGACCAGTCTCGGGCTGACCCGTTGGTCGCTTATTTGGGAGTTCATGTTGACACGGTTTCTATGACCATAAAAAGTAACACGAGCTCGGTTTCTGATGGCAGTCAAGTTCTGCATCAAGTTGTTTATAATCAAACTCGTGTTTCTTCGGTATAGGCTCGTTTATTTTTAATATTGGTTTCGTTTTGGTTATGATATTACGCGATAAAAATTTGTGATTCATAGTTGATGAAGGTAAAAAAATGAGTGTTGAATATTGATAATGAAGAATATTTAAACATGTTGTAAAGTGATAAAATGCTTGTTCATGAATAAAATTTTATAACAGTAAGTGGTAAAATGTTAAATAATTACCAAAGCTATGGTTTTTGGTTCTGATAATGCAAGCATTGGCTGCAATAATATTATGTTGAAGAACATAATTAATGTTATGTTGGAGCCATTACAAGAATAAAATGTGAATGTGTGAGGATGTTACATTTTTCTTTAATATAATTAATATAAACTAGCAAGTATTGTGTACATTTCTAGCATGTTATTGTACATGTGTATGTTGGGTTGTGTTAAATATACACCCTATTAATAATTTTACCGAAAAATGTACCATCATTTCTCTACTAAATCAGTCACATCATCTCTCTACTTAAGTCATAATTTAAACCATCAACTTACCTCGACATTTTTCCACCTCTACAAGTCTCCAAGCAAATTGAATTTATACTAGCTCTGAAAACGAACACAAAAGACCGCGATGATGAAAGGCAAATGTTAGACCGTGCGTAGTGGGACACTTCACCCACCCAAAAAATCCTCCATAGCCCCTTGGGCGCTATGGGCTGTTTTGAGGTGGGGGGTGCCTCCAACAAAGCGTCGAAAGGGAGGAAGATAATTGGCTGTTGCTTTATTAGTTTTTATTTTAATTATAAAATAATAATGAGGTAAAGATTTGAATGAGCTTCATCCACTACACCACTTCGTTGTAAAACGTCCCTATAGTGACGTGGCGTCACATGACGCAAAACGCCTTTCATATTGGCTCTATCCACTACACATGGTGTTAGACTGTTAGATATACAACATAAATGAAATAGAATCTGAACTAGTAAAAGTAAAAAATATTATTTCACCAAAATAAGGACGAGTCGTGATAATAATCAGAAGAGAACAATATGAACTCTGGAAAGTGAAATATGCAAAAGTTGTACGACAAAGACTGAAATTTATAATATTTTATGTAAAATAAACGTGAAATTTAGCTACAATATAAACGTTAATTATAAATGTGGTATTGGTTTTTAATACCTACAACTTTCACTAATTGGACGATAACATTCCCAATTAAATAATAATAATAAAAACAACATAAATTGTTATGTTACACTTTTTGGGGTTTGGTTGATTGTAGAATAAGAGGGTGAGAAGCGTCAGCCGAGTTGAAGTGACTGAGTCAGTCACGAAACTCAGCGAGTGGAGTTGGTACGTAACCAACCACATGACGTAAAACGCCTCCCATATGCGCTCTATTCACTACACATGGTGTTAGATATACAACATCAATGAAATAGAATCTGAACTGGTAAAAGTAAAAAATATTAAAGCACTAAAATAAGGTATTTTGGTAAAAATAAAAAATATTTGCGATGAATACAACATTAATGAAATAGAATCTGAACTGGTAAAAGTAAAAAATATTAAAGCACTAAAATAAGGTATTTTGGTAAAAATAAAAAATATTTGCGGTGAACGTGGATCGAACACGTGACCTTCAGATCTTCAGTCTGACGCTCTCCCAACTGAGCTATCCCCGCTTTATATTTATTAACTTTTGATAAATTAAAATAAATTATAACTCTCAGCCATAGAAACTAGACCTTCATAGTTTATTATATCACCAACAATATATACAAACAATAAAAACAAATCATTCTTTAAAATCTTTCTTTTACTATGTATAAATTATAAACACTCCAAACTCATGTCTAATTACAAGTAAAACAACAAACATTTAAACAATTAAAAGTTAAAATTCTTTTTGTGTTCAATCCTTTAATTTCTTTTCAATTATGAAAATTTGTGCATCCTATATTTGCTTAGTAAGTTTTCCAGCAGTCCATAGTTGCAACATTTGTAACGCAACAACCGGTTGATCCATTGGAACCATATGTCCCGCGTTATGAACCTTAAGAAACGTTAGCGGTCCATAACTCTTCATAACTCCAGCTTCTTTCCCACCAACCACAAACGAAACATTTGAAGCCGTGACAAATCTTTTCTTACCCGACCACACCATCGCGTCAACCCATCTCGCATTTCCTACAAATTTCAAATATTTGTTAAACAAAAATGACATAATATCATTTATGTACATTGATTAATTAGTACCTAGCCAATTGCATATAAGATCATATTCTCCCGCGTATACAAGCAACTTAATCCCTTGCTCCAAAAGCTCGGGAATCCCAACTTCAAGATCTCTCATCCAATCATTTAACATCGCTTGGTTTACTGTATCGCTACACGATACAAAATCTATGTTGTTTGGTACACCTAGCGCTGTTTTCACCGACAACTGACTTAGAAAATTTTCCATTTTCGAGAAATCATAACATAAACTCCCCTGGCATTGCTTCCTAATATCATAATACTACAAATACATAATAAGAAAACATTTAGTTAACATTTTTAGTAATTATTAATATAGTTTAATTTTTCGTACGTTTATATTGCCCGC
The DNA here is from genome assembly GCF_021521415.1 of Bidens hawaiensis. Lineage (NCBI taxonomy): Eukaryota > Viridiplantae > Streptophyta > Magnoliopsida > Asterales > Asteraceae > Bidens > Bidens hawaiensis. The sequence goes on along the minus strand of NW_027492849.1, from coordinate 174,408 downwards.
GATGTCCAATATATCCTGGAAAATTTGCTGACAAACATCCAATGCTTGTATGCATGTTGTTGTACCAGATGTACCTAGAGACACAATAAATGTACAAATGATTATTATACCAAGTCTAGCAAAATTAATATAGAAAAGAAGTGAAAATAGTTTGATATATATGTTTAGTTAATAGTTACCACATTGTTTAGTTGCCTCTTCACAATCCGGGATTTTCCGGTTAATTTGGGTGTAGAAATCAACTTATTAGCCAAAGCAAAATCGGTGTAAGATTTATACTGGATTCCAGGATCTGTAATCCCGTTTCCGATTCCAAAACCCTTCAAGTTTATATGAATCCCTTCTTTGTTCTTGTTTCCTTGATTAACTCGAGCAGCAAAGGCTGGAATGTAATGTCCGGCGTATGATTCTCAGTTATGTAAAAGTCGTTGTTGACATAATCGGGGTGTACCTTAAAGAATGCCTAAATGATACGAAGTTGATCCATGAGTTAGCATAATGTACTTGGACTGGTTAAACAAAGGAAAATAATGTAGAAAATACCCTAACAATATTATTAAAAAAAGTAACTTGGGTTATGAGTGGAGTTACGGTCCTACAAGCAGTGGACGGATAGGTATTGACATACCGGATCATGTGACAAATGTCATAGGCGTTTTTGTCTAGCTTTAGAACCAAATTTTATCATTTTCTAATCATTATTTTCTTGTGTAAAAATGTGTAAATTTTTTTAATTTACGCGTTAATTTATGTTTTAATTCCAATAATTTGATTGTCAATTTTCATTTTTGAAGATTTGATGATATATTTCAAATTTAAAAAATTCTCTCTCTCTATCTCTCTCTCTCTCTCTGCGTCATTAAGTTCATGTAAAGTGTACAAGATTTAAATCAACAACGATATAATGGCGTTGCTAAGAACACAAAAGATTTTTCGACATACACTAGGATAAACTAATGAAATAAAGAATTTAGTTAGCCACAAACCTGCAAGAAGAAGTAAAGATCATTGCTGACACCAGTTTCATCATGGCGCATGTCTACATCGCTAGAACTATAACTAAAGCCAGTTCCCGTCGGTTGATCAACGAATATCAAGTTATAAACCTATAAAAAAAACTAGCTAGTGAGCGTCACTAATACATTTAAACATTAATAACTTGTAACATAATAAAATTTTGTTTTAGCCATATGAACCTTATCCCAGCCATAATCATTCCAGACAAGAGACAAGTTGTTGGTAAGCTTAAAGGGTCCATTTTCATAGAAAAGAGCCAATTCACTACTGCATCCTGGTCCTCCAGTTAGCCATATGACCACAGGGTCAGCTTTGGACTTTCTTGATTCAAAGAAAAAATAGAACATTCTACACAACAAAGTACATGTTCAACATTTATCAGTTTAAGTACTTATAAATTATAATCCAATCAAATATGAAAATTTAAAATGTTTAAATATACCAAAGAAATAAGATGAGACTCACAATTTCATGATAAATGAAACTTTATTATGACCAGGAGACAAAAGGTAGTAGCCATAATTGTTACTTTTCTATCTTTTAAACATGAATAACTTTTATATAATTCATTAAATTTTTTTTTTAAAATATACTATTAAGTTAAGCATTTTAACCTATATTAATTTGAGTGTTAATAAACTAGTGCGTACAATGATGGTTCATTAATGATTTACACGGTGTGTCTTACTTAAGTGGCCGACTAGGCCCTATTAACCCTATATGTCTATGATACCTGAATTTTACGATTTAGTCTGACACAGTTACTCTCATCCCATAATACATGTGTTGTTCACGATAAGATATTAACATTTATTAGAGTAAGCGCCCCTTATGTGTGTAGGAGAAGGTTATGCGCAAATATAGTGTTTTTTACGCGAACATGAAAAACAAAACAAATCATTCATTATTTTCAATTTTAAAAAACTTTATAATACAAAAAATGTTTATTTATAGAACCTGTATGTGTATGCATATTTTCTTGTGAAAAACATACATATAAACTAACTAGTTTAATGGCTCCTTTTATGTATATAACATCGACATTTGTATATATGTAATTATATATATATATATATATATATATATATAATGTAATTATTTGTATGTATGTATGTGGTGTGTGTGATTATATTTCATCAAGTCAATCTAATTTTGTAGAAGACTTGAACTAATACGTCCTACAAGTATGAATATTTGAACTTTTCAAAGATACCAAATATCAAACTATCAATCCATTACACACTCCAAAGTCCAATAATTAATTATTATCTTAAGAGATTATGAAATATAAAAGCTACCAATCAAATAATAAAGCACTATATTCCCACCCAATATTCCTAACTTTTTCTCAATCATCAAGATATTTTCAAGGATATGTTTTTCTTCCCAAAGTTTGAATCTTTATTCTTTACATAATACTCATAATCTAAAAGTGATTAATTAGTGTCATTTTTGTAACATAAAAGTATACTTAAAATATAAACTTATTATGCTAAAAGTCTAAACTAGTGAATACATACCGGGCATCAACAGTATGTTCAATGTGATAATATCCAGCATGTTGAGCAAGATCATGAACGGTGGCACCCGAGTCACCAAGAACCGATAGAGATAACCTTTTTTCGACAATCCCAGATTGTGTAACTTTGAGTTCTTGATCAAAATATGAATTAGAATGATTGTAGGACTTAACAATATTAACATCAAGATTTGGATGCAAGTTGAGGTCTTTGATGAGTTGGTAGCCGGTTTTTCTCAAAGATCTCGAATGATGAATCGAAGATGGAATGGTTCGTGCCGACGAACATGGAATGAAAACTAGAATAAGGGGAATGAGATAGAGAATATGAGGAGTAGCCATGGTTGTGGAGATAGAAGAAAATAAGTCGTTTTTGAGTGATGTGTGGGGGCATGATGTATACTTATATAGTTATATATATGGTGTTTGATTATGTGTTGTGTTTCTTGACGTGTGAAAAGGTCTTTTTCCACACACATCACACATGGTGTGTTGTGTTTATGTGAGAAGAGATTGGAAATTTAGATGTGATTATTTTCGTTTTTTATCTCAAAGGTTTAACTCTTTCTTCATCTAGTTTTCTTATAACGAGTTGCGAACACATAATTTCTTTTCAGGGTAATTCTGGGGGGCTTAACAAAATTTCATGGAGGCCGATTGAGATTTTTAGATATAAATAACACTATATAACTTTTGTTTAATCCCAAAGGTTTGATAATGTGTTGTGTTTATTGACATGTGAAAATTAAGGGTCTTTTTTCACACACATGGTAATATGGTATGTTGTGTTTGTGTGTGTGAGAGAGAGAGAGAGAGATTGTAAATGTAGATGTTGATTATTTCCATTTTTTATCTGAAAGGCTAAACTCTTTCTTCATCTTATTTTCTTACAAAATTCTTTGTAGTAACGAATTATGGACCTATAATTTCTTTTCAGTGCAATTGGGGAATAAAATTTTATGGGGGCGATTAAGATATTTAGGTATAAATGACAATATATTTTTCTTATGGAGGACAATTGCCTTCCACTCTTCATGTATAGGTATCTCGTTCAGGGCCAACCCGTATGTGTATAAAGTTAAAGCTAGTGTTTGATTATGTGTTGTGTTTCTAGACGTGTGTAAAGGTCTTTTTCCACACATGGTGTATTGTGTTTGTGCGGGAGAGATTGAAAATGTAGATGTTGATTATCTTCATTTTTTATCTGAAAGGTTAACTCTCTCATCATGTATAAGTATCTTGTTGTATGTAACAAGTAACAACTACTTAATTTTCGAATAAGATATATGTATACTAACATAAAAATATATGTTTTGTTATAATATTATATATGCCACATAAATTAGACAATAAAAATGAGTAGAGTTGTAGAAAGTGTTCATTGTGTTTCAAATTGAATAAAAAGCTCATAAGCACGTAGTTTTGTTTTTTTATTAAGAGTATTTGTTTAGAAAAACAAAGACTATTATTTTTATTAATCATAGTTTTGAAGAAGAAAAAAAAAGTAGGAATATTTCTGTCTAGTGTCTACCATCAATGTCCAATTCATTCATTTGCTTTATTAAAGGATTTAAATGTTGAATCCTTTTATTTAAAGAGAGATTAATTCCTTGATACGACGTGTGATTTATGAAGAGATATTAAGAGACATATTTAAAAATAAATGCTTGTAGTTATATGTAGTTTTTAATATATAGCAAAAAACTAAATTATTTGATAATAAGAATTTAAGCTAGCATAAAATAATTCTAGAGTAAAGTGCTATTTTCGTCCTTATGGTTTGGCAAATAATGCGAATTTAGTTCAAAAAGTTTATTTTTTACATATGGACCCTCCACGTTTCTCAATTCTTGTCAATTACATCTAAATCACCAATCTCGTTAAATTTAATCAATAAGTCAATGGTAGACATGTCTTTTCACTCTTTCTTTATTATAATACTTATTTTAGTGAAATGCGGTTTTCATCCCTGTCGTTTGTCCAAAGCTGCATTTTTAGTACAATAGTTTCAAATTTGCAATTTTCATCCCTATCAAATTTGCGTTTTTTTATTCTTGTAGTTTAATTTTACTTGCAGTTAAACCCGAATTTATTAATACTATGAAGTTTGGTCGTTTCACATTATTCTAAATGGTATGTTAGATGATATGAATGAATATAAAGAATACATATTGTTTAATCATGGGGTGTTTTCTTTCATAATTAGGAATGGTGACAAGAAGATGACATGAGTCTAAATATCTTCTTATATATGTAGCGTTCATATGAAAATAGTCATACATGTGTCACTATCATTTTTCTCCATTATTGAACGAATTCAAACAATAGTTATAAAAACACTTGAGATAACACATTATATATTTATTAACCCTCACAACTTGTTGATACATTCATTAAGTGTGTGTTTGTTTGGTAGGTTTTGAAACGATGGTATGTGATTGATGGTGACATATGATATTTTATATTGAAGGACATGGGCTCTACAAAGCCCATGAGACAAATGGTTTTTTTTTCCACACAGTGTATTGATAATAGTTTTTTTCTTTTTTTTCCTTGAGTTCTCTTAGTATGATTCTATGAATGAGAATAATTTAGTTATATCAGTTAGTATTAAAAAAAATAGCTAAAACAACACAAATAGTTAAAAAAAAATTGGAAACATTAGGCCTTGAATTGTATTTTTAAAAAAAGAACTTCTTGTGTTTGGTTTTGTGTCGCCTAACACTTGAAACGACGAAAACAAAAAAATTACACGTTTTGCAATCTTAAACTCAATAACCGGCGTTTCCATCGCCATTAGTGGTTGTCATCTTCCTTAACCTTCTATTGGATGATGGTGGGTAGAAGCAGAGTTTGTCGCGTCAATGTGGAAAGTAGTGGTGACAATGACGAAAATGGTGGTAGAGTGGTGAGACAGCATGAAAATCTTTTTTTTTAATATTATTTTTTAAGAAAAAGTCTTTTAAATTTTCAAAGAAATGCTAGAAATTCTTTATTTAAAAAAAAAAAAATTTAAGTTTTTCTACATTTTTCAAGCAAATATTTAACTTATATCCTTCATTATATTTCAATTCCAAAGAATTATAATGGATAAAAGAAAAATAAATAAATTGAAGTTGATAGTGGGTTTAAACCGGACTGACTTTTTTAGACACGTTTAAAACGTGACTGACTGTTTTTTTAAACTGGGTTTGAACGTATCATGTAAAATTTCACTCGTGACAAAAGACAGACAAAGGTTACGTGTATAAGTAATAATAAATTTCTTTCAAGAATCAAATAAGACAAAATTACACAGTTAGTCCCTGACATTTACTGAAAGTAACAAGATTAAGTACTAAGATTTAAAAATGCAAATGTGCTAGTGGTGGAGTAGTAAGTGAGAGACTCGGTGTTCCATATGACCCATGTTCGATTCTCACCCCAACATTTAGTTTCAGAGGCACAACGGTGATGATGGGAGACTAGGCGTGTAAGTGGCTTTCATTAGTTGAATCCTTGAACTGAATGAGTTTTGTCTCACCATAATGACGTGTCTTCGGGCAAGTGTTCATGGGCTAACACCTTAGGCAGTGTTGCAAAAATCTCAACTAGACGCCGATTAATCACTAGTTTCAACTTTACTAATTGATTTTTGGCTAATAAGCTAATTAATCGATCAACAGTGAAATCCGATCAAAATCAGGATTAATCGGACTTTATCGACCTTTCTGATGAGGTTCTAGCCAAAATCGATGGTTTCCGGCGAGATTCCAGCCAATTTCCAGCCAAAATGTGTTAATGTATGTATAAAACTGAAAATTACATCTAAAAATGTGTGTGTGTATAAAACTGAAAATTATACATTACAGTCCGATCCGATTAATCCCGGCTCATCTCGATTAAACTCGTTCCCACCCCACCGACCGACTAGCGACTAACAATATTTACAATACTGGCTTTAGGTGAGAGTTTTCTCCGAATCGAAAGATGAGTGCATCCCGATATAGTGAATTTAACCAGTAGCTCGTTTGAAGTATTCGTTGACCGTTAAAAAAAAGTTTTAAAAAATCACGTGTATAGATGTATTATTATCATTCAAATTTGTAACAATTATATTAAACCTTTAAAAGTCAATCCTATAAATATTATAACTTTATAACCGTTTTAAATAAAATCACAAAACCTCTAAACCCTTGTTCATTCAACCACATTGAAACCGAGTTCATTTCATTCAGGTATGTTAATCGATTTAGGGTTTAATCGACATGCTTTTGTCTCTTCCAAACAACATCGATTTAGGGTTTAATCGACATGGTTTAATCGTGCTGACCGGAATTAGGTTTCAGAAAAAGCCCTTGCTCGTATACCATAAATAACCAAACCTTCCCCTCCAACCTCCCTTAGCGGCCGGGAGTCTTAATTGAAACTTGAATTGAATACATTTGTTCTGAGGTAAAACATGAGATATATACTATATAGCATCATGTGCTTTATATTTATTGAATACATTATCACAATAAACACATAATATGATCACCTCATTAATAAATCCAAATGGTCCGTTGACTTGTTTTCATTCCTTCAAAGGACTTTCTTTATTTTCTTCCCAATTAAGCAAAGTTTGTTTTGTTATACTAAAAATGCCCATATTATTTTTTGCAATACCTCCTTATTCCAGTCGGTAAGAAACGTTGACCATAATAAGATGATGGTTTGCATCGTGGTTCCTCCAATTATTCCAGACCATAATCCCTATTAGTATTAAGATACAATGATTTATTTTAAACCAGCTTAAGAACCCGTATAATACAAGGAAAGCTTAATAGAAATACAATTAAACTATATATATTAAATGATTAAAAAGTTATATTAAAATAGTTTAATAAGTTCTAATATTATATTCATACGAATACGTGGCAAAATTTGACGCAATTTCTTTATAATCTCGAAAAAGATGCTTCTAGTAATTTTATAAGTTGTAATTATATTTGTTAATGGAATAAAAAATTCTAACAAAATATGATAATATGTTTGATTATAAATGACATAAAAAGAGAATATCATAATTAGCATGACTAAAACACACTTTTGTATTACAGATTCGAAAAACATGGATGAGAACTTCATGCATCCGTGGGGGTTGAATGAATACGTGAAAATAGAATTGCTATTCATTCATAATTTCTTCTTGTTTTTATTTCTTAAACTTCTAAACATTGTTCATTAATTTTTCATCTACACTCAAAAGTGTTAATATTGATTTAATAAATAAAAAGGTAGACATGATTTCATTAAAGATATAAATTTTTTTGTTATACTGACATAAATACCCGTATATTTTTAATCTCAATAATTTAAGTAATCAATTATTTGATTAAATGTAAATGGATATATTTTGATTAACATATATAAAGTTTCCATTATAAATAGAAAAATAGTTTGAGCGAGAAATTTTGGCTAAGAATGAATCTCTAAGTGACATATGTGTCAGTTATTTTAATTTATTAGAATAGGTAGATTAGTGGTACCTTAACTCCAAGGTTGAAATGGAAACCGAGAAGAATTCCGATGGGAATGCCTACAATGTAATAGCATCCAACATTCACATACGCTACATACGCTTGCCATCCACAACCAACAGCCACACCTTTGATTATTCATGCATCATGTCATCTCATATCATGTCAATTTAATACACCGCATATATCCATGACTCATGAGCTTGCATGCATGTGAATGTTTCACATGTACACACACAACATGCGCGCACAAGCACACAAATATATATATATATATATAAATTAAATTAGTGTGTTAACTGTGTGAATCAAGTAATGCAATTATATATATAAGTAGTGTAATTACACTACACTATAATTACACTATGTTATATATATAATTACACTACTTGATTCGTACATTTAGCACGCTAATTTAATTTTATATTTGATCCAAACCATATATATATATACCTGATAAAACAGGTTGTATGCCATTAAGAATGATGGTAATGGCCAATAGCGGGCAAAGATCAGAGACTGCATGCGCAACAGTTTCACCGCTAGTGAATGCATAGCTAATAACGTCGCGCAATGACAGTATAATCATTGACTCAACTACAGCAATGAGGAATGAGATGGTAGTAACTGTTAACACTGAAAAGGCTGCAGCTTTCGGGTTTCCTGCTCCAAGCTCGTTTCCAACCCTTACACTGTTTTTAAAATTCTATATATGATAAGTGATAAATATATATTAACCAAACACTTCACAAAAGTTTTATAAACAGACTAGTATGCAAAACTATCATAAAAATCTAAGGCATGAAGAATAAAACTTACCTAGCAGCTGCATTGAACCCAACTGAGACCATAAACAACAATCCATTGACACTTGAGCTGCATAAAATTTAGTTAAAAATAAAATCTTGAAATGGGCCGAAATAAATATGATCGGGTAGTTATAAGCTGAAAGCAGGGCCGGCACGAGGACCAACGCAACCAAGAAAAGGCTTTAGGCGCACACTTAATTAAGGCCTCAAAATCCATAAAAAACAACATTATATATATATATATATGTGGGTGGGATCTAGAGAGAACTAGTAAAGAATTATTTTTAACTATTTTAAAAAAAATTATTTTGTGATTTTTTTTTCTTTCCTCGTTCTAATAAGATGATTTTGATACTAAAAAAAAAAAAAAAAAAACTTGTCGGTGTAGTACTGTAGTGCATGTGTGCACTAATGCATATTGCATATATACAATAGTGTTTTATTGCATATAATACGACGCAATTGCATTATCCAATACACACTATTGAATATATGCAAATACGACACTAATAATTGTATGCAAAACACATTATCGCATATATGTAACACAACACTAATGCACATACGCACTATATCGATTTTTTTAGTTTTTGTATATAATATAATACTATTGCAAATAAACAATACAAACAACTATATATATGTTATTCAACACTATTTTCAAATATCAAAATGCACGCTATTGCACATATGCATTATAAAAAAAGTCGGCGTATTGCATATATGCATTACTCGTTAATTTTTTTTTTATTTTTTTATTTTTTTTGTGGTGAAGAATAACAACATATAAGAAGGATGAAAGAAAATGAATTTTAAAAATATTTTTTTAATTAAATTATTACTTCATTATTAGTTCTCTAGTTCTCTCCATAAAATGGAGTTCTCTCATGATCCTCTCCCTATATATATATTCACACTTGTCATGAAGGGCCACAAAATCTCATTTCGATTTAGCCTTCAAAATCATTAAGCCGGCCCATTTGTATTGTACATGTGGAAATTAATAACTATTATCTAAAAAGACAACACACAATAAATGTGACGCTTACCAAACTGATAACGCGTCCAACGACAGCTCAGGGTTCTCGAGCAACCCTGCAATCAACACTAATATCTGAAAATACCATGTCTCCAAACACAACATCACAGCTGATCCACTTGACAACTTTACAAACTCCCAAAGCCCACCAAACGCCCTTGAGTTGAACCCGGTCCATGTAGCCTTACATCGATCACTCATCAAGATGTAAACAATCTGACCAAAGACAATAATCCACCATGACAAACTTAGTGTCAACGAAGCACCTAGCAAGCCCAACCCGAACTTGTACACCATGATCAACGAAAAGATCAAGTGCACAACGAGTGTTCCAACTGAAATATAAGCACTTGGTGCCACAATGCTTTGAGCTTGAAGATACTTTTGTATAGGAAAGTTGATAGCATACGCGAATACTTGAGGTATGAGGCCATATACAAATAGGGATGCCGCGGATGCCATTGATGGTGATTGGCCGAGTAATATTAAAATCGGTTTAGAAAAAATGTAGATTATTGTGACCGGGATGGCTGTTACTAGGAGAACAATTACAGATCTTTGAAGGTATACTCCAAGCATATCAAATTTTTGAGCCCCAAATGCTTGACCGCATAACGTCTCCACTGCGCTACCCATTCCGAGCTATATTTGATCACATGCATACATGGTACAGTGTTAGATCGTATCGACACTTGAATATCTTACTAGACACTATCTAATTAGTTGTTTCATTACAAGGTACCTGTTTTTATTTGTTAAAATAAATTTGTATATATATTTTTTTGTTAAAATAAATTTAAGACAGTTAGGTATATCTAAATGAGTGACTTTAGATGGATCCTACAATACTATTAAAACAAATTAGTTTGCCTCCACATGTCCCTTTTCTATTGGATGATTTCCTTTCTTTTCAAATATATCTTGCATTTCTCTATTTTTCTTACCAATTAAATAAATTAAAAATAAAATCAATCTATACCACATCAATGCCACCTTAATGCCATGTCACCAATTCCTTTCATACTAATGCCAACTCATCCTCAACCTATATTTAAACAATAACATTTCTTAATTTTTACCCTAATCATGTTTTTCTTTCTTTCTCTAATAGCCGGATCTTCTTTCATCCTCTCCCATATTCCGGCCAATCCAAATCTATATCTTTATTAATTATTTTCTGGTAAGTTTCTATTATATATTAAATTCCGATTGTTGATATATGTATTTCCGGCAATATTATATTTCTTCCGCTAATTGTTTCCTCTAATCTTTTTATGTTTCTTTTAATTGTTAACTAATTTTATAAAAATCAGTTTAGGTTTTTAATAAAGAAAGGCGATGTCTACAATTTTTGGACGTGTTTATGTTTTTCCGGTAAGTATTGACGGTAATTTTTTCCGGTTATGTGTTATACTTATAACAATGATGATTGTTTTATATTTATTAGTATTTTTTTTAATTTTTTGTGTTCTTTTGTTTGACATGATGTTAATCAATGTTCTAGATCAAAATTATGTTCATCCATCGACGGTATCAAAATCGGAGATTCCATGGTTAAAAACCATATTTCTTATTTTCCGGTAAGACATTCAATTTTTTCGGTTACAAAATAAAAATCAAATATTCCATAATATCAACATTAATATTCTAATTTCAGGTCAATGTCAACACTAATAGATGTTCATTTCTCTGGAAATTCTACAAAAAAATCCGACATACCATGGTCATTGTCACAATATCGTTATTCCGGTTACATCTTTTAAAATTTTCCGGTTATTAACTATAATTCAAAAAACCATAATATCAATATTAATTTTCGATTTTATTATTTCAGGTTATTTTCTGACTCATATAATATGATTTGACGATCGATCAAGACTTTATAAGATGTATTTTTATTATATTATCATGTATAGATTTTCTTTTTTGAATATTCATGTATTTCAGTATTTCAATTTCATAAATTTTAGTTAAAGCTAAATATTAATCTATACCTTGATGTATATTTTGTTTTCCGGCGCCTTAATAAATGACACAATTAACTATTCCATTAATTCGAATTATTTAGTTTGACTTTCCTAATTTATGGTCATAACAGGATTCCCATTTTATATGCATTGACTTTCTCAATTAACTATTTCCTAATTTTGTTGCTTAATACAATTTATTTAATTCACATTTTATACACAATTTCTTTTCTTAATTTTTAAAGAAAACCGATTTTACAAATTAACTTCATTTTTTTCTCATTTACTATTTGGCCATATCAATGATAATTATAAAATAACATTTACACATACATAGAACTTTGTTACTACCTTTTATAATATAATTATTGTATTCCCTTTTATATAAAAATTTAAATCCTAACGAAATACAAATTAATTTGCAATCATTTCACCCAACTCAAAGTTAATATGAGTTTACCATAATTGTATATACTTTTGGTGTATCATAAAAACTTAATTTTAAATTAAATATCCATAATTTACATAATAATAATTTATCTAACATTAAATGTCCATAATCTATAAATAATAATACATGATAACAGGTTTACTAATTTACATAAATAAGTAAATCAAGATATCGAATTTATTTTTGGTATCTCTCTACATTTTTGGTATATTATTTAAATTTGAATTTGAATTTCTAATTAATTTTCATACTAATTATTTGACTAACATTTACACGAAATATTAACATGTTTCCTATTTAACAAGTTTCCTTTAATTGTTTGACTAACATTTGAATTTCTAATTAATGTTTATTCGTTCCTTCATTTTGTATATATAACCGAATTAACATCAATATTGTAATTTATATACTTTAATACTTTAATTATCCCATAATTTATATACTTTAATTATACATAATTTACATAATAATAAGTTCCCATAAATTTGAATTTCTAATTAATGTTCATAATAATGGTTTGACCAACATTTACATTGAATATATACCAACATTCAGATTATGTTTAATGTAACATATTAAAATTATACTTTACAAATATGTTATTATTTTTATTTTTGTTAAAAGATTACAAGTTACCATTCATACCATTACAAATTCAAAATTCGTTCTAAATGTTAAAACAACTCATAACTTCAATACTTTATTTTTATTTACCGTAATTGTTTATAGTTTTGGTATATCATAAAAAATTAATTTGAAATTAATTATCCATAATTTACATAATAATAAGTTCTCTAAAATTAATGGTCCATAATCGGTAGATAATAATAAGTTTACTATTTTACATAAATAATTAAATGAAGGTCTCGATTTTCTCTATAGTATTTATCTACATTTTTTGTATATGATTTAAATTTGAATTCCTATTTGATGTCCATAATAATTGTTTGTCAAACATAATTGTTTCTATATATGTTTTCCATTATTATATTAACTATAACCGTATCTTAATAAGTACCAAAAATTATAATTCAGATTATGTTAAATTATTAAAATTATACTTTACAAGTATGTTATTACTTTTACTATTTTTTGTTCTAGATATTTCAAAAAGTACTACCTTAGAAAGTTACCATTCAGACTATTATTTTTATTTTTGTTATAAAATTACAAGTTATCGTTCATACTATTACAGATTCAAATTTGTAATCAATGTTAAAACAACCCAGAACTTCAATTCTTTATTTTTGTTTACCCTAATTGTATATAGTTTTTATTTCTTTTCCATTTTTATAAACTCATTCCTTAATATGGTTTGACCAAAATAATACCATAATTATCTCATTATTACAATTTATATGGTTTGACTTTCTTTATTTGTTAAAAAATCCGAATGAAGAAGTTATAAACTAAATAAATTTCCGACCAATTTAAGTATTTGACCATTCACATTAAATCATTTTTGACCATTCATATTAAATTGTTTTAAATTTTAAATAACTTTTACATAGTAAATATAACTTTCTTGAAATATATCAATATGATTTAAGTACTTTTAAATTTAAGATTTGCACTCACAAATTGTATCCATATAAAAATTAACATACATTTATTTTGACTATTGTAACATTTTTAATTAAATTTTCTCTTAAAATCCATTATTATGTTATCAAGAGTTACTATTAATTGTATTAAGTTTGCTTCAAGCAAAAGAAAAAACAGTGGACACATTTTGGATTTTAAAAAATACATATATATTATGTTGACATTTTGAAGTCAAAATATGACATTTTAAAATTAAAAGTTAGACATTTTAATTCAAACATGGTTTGTTAATTTTTTTTTCAAGATAGTACGTTACTAACTATAATTTTTTCAAGATGGTAATATTTAATTCAAACATGGTTTACAATAAATGTTTTAAATTGATGTGCAAATATACACGCATACTATCTTAGAGTAATAAATATTACAGTTATTGATGTGTAATAAATGTCCTAGATAAAGTTCATCTTTTAAATCAACATTGAGATAAAAGTTTTGTTGAATCGACATTGTAGAATTGTTTTATTGATTTGGAGACTAGTTTCATTTGTTTGCTTATTATTGTACTAATGATATAAGTTATAAAATATTTTAACTTTTCATTTATCTTTGTTAGTCTTTGTATATTTTTGTATTTGATTCAAATAAGTTATGATGTCTTATAATTTATGTAAAAGTATCATTTATTTATAAGTAAAACATTTGCATTTCATTATATGTATATATGATGTTACATATATATCATGTTTTTAAATATGTTGCACCGTGTGTAATACGAGTACTATCCTAAATCAATATTGAAATCCAATGATCTGATTCTTTAAGAGATTTGGATCACTTAAAGCTTGCTAATGTTAAAAGAAATGACACATTTGAATTTGGAAAATGAAGTTAGTGATAAATGTTTTTCAAGATAGTAATATTTAACTCAAACATGGTTTGTAATAAATGATTTAAATTGATGTGCAAATAAACATGGGTACCATCTTATAGTAATAAATATTACAGTTATTAATGCGTAATAAATGTCTTAGATAAAGTTCATCTTTTAAATCAACATTGAGATAAAAGTTTTGTTGAATCGACATTGTAGAATTGTTTTATTGTTTTGAAAACTAATTTCATTTGTTTGCTTATTATTGTACTAATGATAAAAGTTATAAAATATTTTAACTTTTCGTTTATCTTTGTTAGTCTTTGTATGTTTTGTATTTGATTCAAATAAGTTATGATGTTTTATAATTCATGTAAAAGTATCATTTTTTTATAATTACAACATTTGCATTTCATTAAATTTATATGATGTTACATATATATCATGTTTTTAAATATGTTCCACCATGTGTAACACGAGTACTATCATAAATCAATATTGGAATCCAATGATCTGTTTCTTTTAAGAGATTTAGATCACTTAAAGTTTGATAATGTTAAAAAGAAATGGCACATTTGAATTTAGAAAATGAAGTTAGTGATAAATGTTTTTCAAGATGGTAAAATTTAATTCAAACATGGTTTATAATAAATGTTTTAAATCTCTGGCCTGAAGTCAACCGAAAAGGTAAGACATTAAAAATAATAATGGAATATGTATCAGTTTGTCTAAATATAATATTTCATGAAATCAAAATGTGTAGACTAAAAACATTTTTTTAAACTTCTTCGTAGGATTTGCGTACACCTTCGTCCAACCAGTTCACTTTGATTTCAATTTCTGAAGATGTTATTCCTGACCGTCTTTCATCGCTTGACGAAAAGGTTATTTCGTTACCTATCGTTGATGCAAAACTCAAGTGCAAGTTGGATGACACTTATGATGTTCATGATGACACTTGTATGTCTGCAAACAAGACGAAGGTTGACGAAGAACCAATTGTTGATGCTAATGTTGGTGAGGGAGATACCGTTGGAATGCAAAAGATATAAAATGGACGGATTTGGAATTTTCGTAATAAATGCAACGTATTGCATGCATGTTTACTTTTTTTTTGTTTGAGATTGTGTTTTTGTGTTTATTGTCCTTTATTTGGCATTATCAATTTGATTTTATTTGTCGTGTTTGAATTTCATATGGATAGCAATGAATTTGTGTTTTTCTAATGTTATGTGTTGTTTTATATTTGTATTCTCTATTCTCCTTGGTTTATAGTTCACACCAACTACTATGTTTATTCTTTCTAATGTTAGTTTAAAAATAACATATTTTTTATAAAACTTTAAATTAGGGAATCTTCATCATCGTGATCTTACTAACATTACTTTTTACATTGGTACTACCAACATGCAATTTGAATAATGATACACCCATTTTAGACATCTACATGTACAATATTCATCATGACATATCTTTTCAATATAACTTATGTTGTACTCTTTTCCTAAACTTAAATACCTAAACTTATTTTTTATTACACTTTCACTTTTCAACATACAATTGTAACTTTTTAAATTTAATGTATGTATTATAAGTTAACATGAATTACAATGTTATTAGCATAAATAATCGACTTTATTTAGCTTCATACCATTAAATACTACATTACACTTTATGGTGAAAGCCACTAATAATTATCTAACAACCACACATAACAAAACACATAAATCTACAAAATTTGATGAAAGCCATTAATAATATATAGTTTAATGTTACAAAATTTTAAAAGGAAATGATGTATTTCCTATAACTCTATGTATTAGTTACCAAATAAGTTGACAGGAAATAAAATTAAGTCAAATAATATTTATTACAATACTTATACGCAACACCAACGTTTATGTACGAGATACAACTATTTGTTTTTTTTTTCAAACTTATTAACATTAATATAACTATAAGTTTATTAATCCTTTAATATTATAAAAAATAAAGGTTTAACTTATCAATATTTAAACATCTTTGCTTACTAAAACTATTTTGATTGTAAAAATGTAACATTTAGATTTGTAAAACCAACAAAAACGCGTGTTTTTTCACAACTGACTTCCTGTTTTTTGAAACCTAACATTATCAAACTACAAATTTACAAACGAGTTATAAATTTGAGATGTCTTTTTGAACCGTTTTTACTTTAAACGGTAAACAAGCATATAACAATACTGACAATTATAAATGTTTCATAAAAACAAGCTACTTAATTTTAAAACGTCATATCATAAAAAAATATCTCATCGTATACGAAAATATACAATCTATATTTGTAATTCATATTAAAGAATTTCTTACAAATTAAAGTGTAGAAAGTTAACATAATAATATTATAATATTACTATAATATATTTATAACCATACTATCTAATATCAACTCCTCAATTTTCAAAAGCCCTTTCATCTTCTTCGACAGCCGGTGTTTACACATGGTCAGCTATATGTGGCTTTATCACGAGTGAAGAGTAGAGCCGGTGTTAAAATGCTTATATTAGATAAGGAGGGTAATGTTACAAATAAAACTACAAATGTGGTTTATAAGGAACTATTTAGTTATTTATGAAATTTTAATTTTCAAGTTTTTTTTATCTATCAAATAATTGTAAAACGAAAGTTACTTTGTTATTTATGAAAAGTATTATGTATATAGTAATTGTAGAACCAATGTTATTTTGGTTGTACTTATGTTGAAGCAACTTTTTGTTTATAATACGTTATAATAACAACTATATATCATGTTATTGTCTCCTCGAGTGTTGTTGTTAAACGTTTTATATATGTCCACCCGTGTCGTACACGGGTCAATAACCTAGTTTAGTAGTAAAATATCATCAAAACCATTGACCAACCCCTAAATTAACTAAATAGCCATTGATTAATCTTTCAATAAATACAAACGTACTTAATCAAGGACGGATTAATATAGCTCACCAAAATGTAAAACACATAAATTAGATATAAAATAACTCTCAATATATTATAGAGGAAATATAACTCAAAAACATATATTGCACATAACTTGTGTATCTTATGATAAACCCTAACTTAGTTGCATTTATTTATAACTAGGTTAGTTACCCGTGTGCCGGGTTAGAATAAGTAATTTTTTTAAATAATAACATCATGTGAAATACAAAAAAATGTATCACATATATAAAGATAATATTATACGGTAAAAAAAGGAAATATTCCCAAAATAGCCCTTTTTTAGAGAGAGAAAGTGCAAAATAGCCCTAAATTTCAAGATATTCCCAATATAAGCCATATAGTTTGGACTGAGCAGACGAGATCTGAAAAAATCCCCGGCCAATAAAATTTAGACAAGTGTCAGACGAGATTTTTAAAAATATTGGGGACCAGTCCATATTTCCTACTAAAAGTTCTTGAAATTAAACAGTTTTGCCAGACGGTCTTTTAATGTTTCTTAACGTGTCCCCACAACTTCCACAAACATAGGAAAATGTGTCTTTAGATTTAGTCTTTCAAGACGCATTTAGGGTGAATTTGTACCAATAAGATCATAAATTTATAAATATTAAGGGATCCCTCCATATTTTTGAACTAAAAAGCGTTCTGGCCAGACGGGTTATATAAGTTTCTTATCTCAACCATATATATTTTAAACTCATAGAAAAATGTGTCATTCAACTTTGTCTTTCAAGACACTTGTAAAATTTGAACGAAATGGATCATATTTTAAAAAATATTGTGGTACCCGTTCATATTCTTCACAAAATCTTTATATTAAAAGGTTGTCTTGCCAGACGGGTTATATAAGTTTCTTATCTCGACCCTATATATTTTAAACTCATAGAAAAATGTGTCATTTAACTTTGTCTTTCAAGACACTTTCTTGAAAAATTTGAACTCAGGGGATTATATTTTTGAAAATATTGCGGTACCCGTCCATTTCTTCACAAATGTTTATATTAAAAAGTTGTCTTGCCAGACGGGATTTTTAAGTTTCTTATCTCGACCCTATATATTTTAAACTCATGGAAAAATGTGCCATTCAACTTTGTCTTTCAAGACACTTACTTGAAAATTTTGAACTTAGGGGATCATATTTTTGAAAATATTGTGGTACCCATCCATTTCTTCACAATCTTTATATTGTGGTACACCTCTAGGAACACCTCGCTCGTATGAACTCGCATATCCACTCATCTGGCTACTTTTCAGTCATCTAATCGAGCGAATCTTCCTTGATCTTCTTTTATTCTCGAATCAAAACACGAGTACATCGTTTTAATCAATACCTTGGTAAAAACATAACCCACTCAACGCGTCTAAAACTAACTTTAAATTAAACCCACTTGTACAACCTAAAATAAAAGAAAAACAATCAACGTGGTGGTCAGACCCTACTTGTTTAACTAATAAAGCGAAAAAGAACTTTCGTTATCTTAAAAATCCTAGTCACCAAAGAAATCAATATGATAAAAAACAATACTTGCAAAAATTATTCTTTGTTTCTTTATGTAACTACCTAAACTCCAAAATAAATACTATTTCACTTTTGTGCCTTTAATTAATTCCTCTTCAAAACACCGATCGCCGCTAACTGATTATCGAATTCTTAAACTTGATTCTTATACCAATTCAAGTACAAATTTATATAGCTCACCAAAAAAGTAAAACACATAAAATAGATATTGAATAACTCTTAATATATTTTGGAGAAAATATAAATAAAAAACCCTTATTACACATTACTCGGTATCTTATGATTAACCCTAACTTTGTTGCATATATTTATAAATTATAATGTTAAATCTAACTTAATTAGCTAACAAAAAAATCTGATAACCCTAACTTGATCATTAAGCAACCAAATAATAACCCCTATTAATTCTCGGGTTGGGCCAAACAACAATTGAACCAACACATAAGTTATTCAATATTAAAGGAGTCGAATCCCGAGCTTTAAAAAACAACTCGGACTCGGCTCGTTTACACTTGTACTCACCATGAGGCCATAAGCAAAGAGTTGAATCCCTTGGTTAGCAAGCGAGGCGGCTGCGAGTTCCAGGTTTCCGAGTTGGCCAGAAAAGATTCTAGTGGACAAAGACATGGAGTTGTTGATCAAGTAAACCAAGACTGCAGGTGCAGCCAACTTGTAGAGTAGATTAAGTTCAATTCTAGACGCGGATATAAGCCGCTTCATCAATGGTGCTCGGTCTCTGAAAGCACACTCTCTAGCTCTTTGCTGCCACCATGTACTGATTCTAGGAGAGGTTGATGATGATCAATATTTGTTTGAGACTCATCCATTTGTGTAATATTGGCTGGTTGGTTGGTTGTAATCTCTGTATAGTATATATAAAGAGCTGGGAACATATAAATATATTCGTATATATGTTTTTGTAAGTCATTTATTCATAAAAAGAGGTAGTTGGTGTAATTTTTTCTTATGTTGTTAGATTCTTATAACGTACTATACAATTATTTGGATATGATTTGTTTTTTTAATATTGTTTATATGTTGTTAATCTTATTTTTGTTTAATACGTTTAACTAATAATAAGTTGATCTTTAATCGATATGCGCTCCTATATTTTAATAATCAACTAGTATTTAGAACCCGCGTTTCACGGCAAGATTGTTAAGCCAAACAAAACGCATACGTAAATTAATATGTAAAAATGTCAAACACATTACGACATGTTAACTCGTAAAATTTAGACTGAGTCTAAAACATTATCGTTGAAATGAATAAGTAAAAGTTTTTTAAAAAAAAAACATCATCCATGGGACTATGAATTATTATAGGTTTATTTTGTATTATTAAATATTAGTTTTGATTTTAAGGTATGGATAATTTAAGATGGAAATTAAACATAAAGCATGATATATAAACTCTCTAACCTAGGGATAAATATGAAAGTTGTGTTGAAATATAGTTTTTGTGTGAGAAATGAAAAGAAAATTAAATAGTAGTAATGTGTAGGGTTTCTAGAATTTATATGGTAGTTAGGAACATGAATAAATTGGGGACATGTGATTCATGAGTATTTTTATATTGATTAATGAGTCATATGATAAAAGTATTTAATTAGAACGTGCTTTGCATGCATGTCACACGAGTGGAAAAATTTTCACTAATGATGTTTATGTAAAAGTTATTTAAAAAATAGTATGACTTTGAGGGTTGTTATAAAAATGGTGTAATCGTGGTTTGAAATCACGGCTTGACTATTTTCTCTGTGAACGTATCAGATTGATATTTCGGAAGTAATACTTTTGTTTATAATAAGGTAAGCCGTGGCACGGTTACACCATTTTGTAACAATCCTTAAAACCATACCATTTTTTAAACAACTTTTACATAAACACCATTTGTAAAATTTTTTCCAATCGAGTGACATGTCAGAGTACGCGATATTACTACCCTGGAAGCCGGTTTTTTATTTGGTAATTAGTTGGGAACAAATTATGACCCTTTTATTGTTCCAAAATTGCTAAGTTATGTGTAGTTGATGTGCTACAAAATTGGGCGACTTGCGTCGTTTGACTTCCAGTTAGCAAAGAATAAGTTTTTGTTTTAAGAGTGTAATGGTGTTCTAGCCCATATATATATAACAGGTCAAATGGATAGTTTATAAACATCCAGTCAAGATGGGTAAATTACCAAACTCTAACTCTTGTAAGAGTTAGAGTTTGGTAATTTACCCATCTTGACTGGATGTTTATAAACTATCCATTTGACCTGTTATGTTTACATGTTATTGATTTTTTCTTTAAATTTGTAACAAGGTGGTGATGGCATAAGGGATGATATAAAACACACTTGAAGCTTCCACATGGGTATGTTATCGAATATAAGCCGCATGATGCCTCCTTGCGCGGCAATTCATCGGTTGAGAGGATAGACAAGAAGCCTAGTCTTTGAAGTTGGAATGCTTATGATGGTTAACATTTTGATAACTGGTGCAAGACAAGAAGTTGAACATGTAACATGTTATGATTTGTTGGTTGTATTTTTTAAGTCATGTTTCTTGTAATTTAAGCACATCTCATGATTGATATGTTGAACTATTTTAATTATGTTAAACAACATTAGTTTACTTTACTAATCATGATTAATAGGAAAGTGATTAGATGATCAACAACAATACATATTTTTATTGTATTTTAACAAGATTAGGTTTATGGTTTGTTAAAAATTGAACAAAAACACTAATAGTTAGTTCACAGTCAAGACATATTATATTACACTTTATTTGTATTTTAATAAAAAAAACGCCTTAATCTATAGGGACGTGACCGAATGGAGCCATTTTTCTTCTTTGTTGTTTTTTCAAAGTGTGTATACATGTGGTTGCTTTGCTTTGTAATAATTTATACAACATAAGTTACCATTTTGTATAAATTCTTGCAAAGCAACGCAACTACATATGTATACACACATTTTGAAAAAACAAAGAAGAAAAATGGTTGATCCTTTAGTCGATCAACGTCCTTAAACATCTTGACTTAATCACCCAGAAGCTTGACTATTGTTTTGATGTGTAATAAAAAGGTGATTATGACATTTCTGGTTCTTGAATCAACGACTCTTAAACAACTGCGAGAGTATTATCATACATATTGTATGCTTTTAAAGTATCATTGACCTTTAAGGTCAAAGTATTGTATGATGTTGTGTTTTTAATAAACCCTTCGACTGTCAAACATTGTATAAAGTTGTGTTTTGGATGAACCCTTTAACTTTTAAGGTCAAACATTGTATAAAGTTGTTTTTTTAAGAACATGTTGACTTTTAAGGTCATACATTGTATAAAATGGTGCTTTATAAACCTTTTGACTTATAAGGTAAAAAATTGTCTGGAGTTGTGCTTTTGATAAATCTACAGAAGATGAGGTGAGTGACAGACGGTCGAATTCGAGAAGATGACCTTTTAAACACATTTACTTATAAACGCGTTTATTTGGGTTGTGTTATGTTGATCACTATTCATCTTAATGATTTGAAGCAAAATAACTAATGTGCTGATTGTTTTATTCAAATTATGTTTATTTTTTTGACTGAGACTAAAGAAGCATATTATAATATAAATACACTAATTTTATTCATATATATATTTACATCATAAATAACACCAAGTATAAAAAAATGACAAAAATAAATAAATAACATATTTCATAATAAATAACACCATATATTTACATAATAAAAAACACCAGTTTTGACAAAAATTTATCCAAACCGAAACCAGTTCTAACCCGAACCTGTTCAGGTCAAAAACCTTGTTCATGCACTCCCAACTTGTAAAACCAATAACTTTTTAAAACAATCATACATTGTATTTCTTTCAACCATCATTGAGACATTTTATAAACACCTTATAAGCACAACCGAAACACCACACTACATTATATAAACAAAGAAGATTAAACTATATAAGATACTTTTTAGATCAATTTTATATAATCAACACAAATAAGCATACCAAACACGGTTAAGTTTACATGAAGACGGTTTTCGTTTGCTACAAATACCTTTTATGAATACTTTTAAGGTTGCAGCCATCTTAACTCTTAGATACGGTATATATACATCAACTCACAAGTCAATGCAGAAGATGAAATCATGACCTTACTTTGGCGAGTCGGGCCCTTATTTCTTCTAACTCTTTCTCATCATCGACACCCTCATCCTACATTTTCACATCAACGATTAATTCTCTATAAAAGATTACATTAGAATATGATAAGACCGAGAGAAGTGTCAGGAAAAGTACCTCTTCGGTTGCTTGTGCAGGTTGTTTCAACCGCTCTTTCCTCACAGCTTCCGGAAGCTGTGCGGCGGTCTCACCAGCTATTGCGGTTAAGACCTTATCAACCTCTTCTTCGATCTCATCTTCTATGTCGTCTGAATCTAGTGCTGAGTCAACTGCATCATTCACAATCTCTTCAATAACGCCTGCCTGCAAATACAGCACATAACATAATTCAGTTACCAAATAATAAAAAAGGAAAAAAACTTGATTTAATAATAGTCCCTCCTGTAATCTAAAATAGTTCCTAAGTTTTCAGCCTGTTTACCTATGAGGCTATGGTATGAACCGGAAATTTTTATTCAAAAACTAAGATCAATACCTTAACGATATTATTGTTTTTGTAATGCAGGTTAACACATCAATTATTCAAAAAGTAGATTAGCGTCATCCCTGAGTTTCATCTTCAACAAAGATCCAAACCTTATTCTGCTCTTTTCTAATCCCAGCTAGGCATGTAAACGAACCGAACAAACATGAACAGAGCATGCTCGTGTTGGTTCATTTAACTTTACCGAGCAAACAGTCGAGCACGGACAAACGGGATTTCTTGTCCGTGTTCGTTTGTAAAGAAAATGAACAAGTTCATGCTCATTTATGTTTGCTCGTTAATAGTACAAAGAAACGGTACATGAACAAACAGAACTGAGCTAAAACCAGGTAAAAGTAATGTGAAGAACAATGTGCCGGGCCTAAAAAATTATTAAATTTAGACTAAGTTGTAATGGGCCAAAAACAATTTATAAATAAATTAGGAGTAAAGTGCCAAATTCGTCCCTGAGGTTTGGTGAAAAATGCGACTTTCGTCCAAAAAGTTTTTTTTGTGCAGCCAGACCACTGACGTTTCACCCTTCTTGCCGATTACGTCCAAATCGTTAGTTGTTTAACGTCAAGCCAGGGGTATTTTCGTCTTTTCAGATTGTACATTATTTTATTTTATAAATTTTTATATTCTCTTATCCCAAACCCTTCCTGCCCTAAATCTTACCACCTGCAACCACTTCCCCAGCTCGCCTTTCCGGCCACCAAGAACCACCGTGGTTCCTATATAAGGTACAACCACAACAACCATCACCGAGAATCAGCCACGTTATCCTCTGTATTCACTTACCCAAAATCTTATTCACCCACAAATCGACAGCTTGAAACCACCATATAACACCACCACCTCCGGCCACCGTCGTTAAACACCACCACCGCACCATCATCATCATCATCATCATCATCATCCTGCTCGCTTACTTCCCATCGTCTGAAACCCTCAAATCTTCGATTGATTGAAACCCCCAAACTCAAACAATAGTGAAAAAACATCAATTACATCATACATCACTCAATCTTCAATCCGATTAAACCCCTAGAGAAACAAGATGATGATGACTCAATCGACACATTTACATGTTCGTTAACTATCATGGATCTGCCGGCTAAAAGATTTGCAGATTCACCCGATAAACGAAGGCTCCGGTCACATGGTTGTTAGATCTGGTGGTGTGTGGTGACGATTTTGTTTGAGAAACGATGCCAAGGAACGAGCACCGGTGGTGAGTGTAATAGCTGAGAAGCTTCCGGCGAAAGCGAAGGAGGACGGAGCCGGAGAGGGCCAGGAAGAAATGGTTTGCAGGGGCGGTGTGTTATTATTATTATTGTTATTAATGCTTTTTTACTTCACTTTTAAAATAACTATATAAAAAGACCAAATACCCCTTGAGCTGATGCTAAAAGTTAACAGAGTTACTGATTTGGACGACAATGGCAACAATTTTAAAACGTCAATGGTCCAGTTGCAAAAAATAAACCTTTTGGACGAAAATCGCATAAATGACCAAACCTCAGGGACGATTTTGGCACTTTACTCATAAATTAATGAATGAACCTGACTGACGAACAAACTTAGACTAATGAACAAACTAAACATACGTAGCGAACATAAATGAATGTGAACAAACGAATATAAACGAACGTTCACGAACATAAATGAACAAACGAGACATGTGTTCATGATCGTTCGTTTATTAAACAATCAAACATATATGAACTTCCCGCCGAACGGTTCACATACTGTTTGCTGAAAGTTCGATTCGTTTACAAGCCTATTCCCAACCATCACCCAAAAATCAGGACTCAAAAGGTAAAAAGTTTAATTCTCCCCTTATTAAACTAGCCTATTTTGACTCTTTTACTTTTATTAAAGTACATCATTTTAAAAACCAAATTACCAGTTTGACATTTAAATTGGTAAGATTCACAACATTACCTACAAATGGGTCGTGTTTATTCAAAATTATAACAATATCTTTGTTTAAAATAATAGTTAACACATCAATCAATCACAAAAAGAAATCATAGTTAGATAATGTACCTTGGTCATTTCTTTATTAAATTCTTGCATTGTGACAGCCATTTCTGGGGCCTTCATTAGATTATTAACAATCTTCATGACTTCAGCACTCTTAGATAAATGCCCGACAGTACGCGCAATAGCTGCAAAACCACATATTCAATAAACTTAAAAGGTGAACTCTAGAAAACATGGTAAAAACCAAAAAAGCTTTTAAAGATGACTAATTTAAGTGGCTTAATAATGTTGCAAAATAATATCCAGCATGAGATTTTGACTGTAAAGAACATACCTACGCTTTCGCCTAGATGCATTGATATTGAATTCAACTGAGCTTTATTTTCATAGAGGCGGTTTACAGTTCTTCTGGATCTCACAATTTCTTTAGCAAGTGACTGAGATCAATTTACATGAAAACAAAGTTAATTAACAAGCACTAAGTACAGATGCAATCTATGAGCCCTATACGCAATATCAATGAACCCTGTTAACAAATAGAGGTGTAAACAAGCCAAGCCGCTTGCGAGCTACTCGATATTGGCTCGAAAAAAAAAACACATATCGATCCAAACCTAAATGAGCTCGAACCCGAGCTCAAGCCTAAAAGTAAGCTTGTTTAATAAACGATCCCAAGCTCGAACACACTCGCAGGGCCGGCCCATGGGCCCGTAAGTCAAGATAGGGCTTTAGGCCCCAACCAAAAAAATGTATATACTATGGGCTTGTGGAGTTGTGCCTTAGCCCCTTAGAACCAAAAAAATGTGCTTCCTTTTAGAACAGATGGGCCAAACAAACAATTGTGTTAACGGTGTAGGGAATAGGGACGCATCCGAGAAATTCCCAATTCCTCAACCATCAAGTTCGCATCGATAGCAAATGGTCCCAATCCCAGATTGAGGTTATATAGAAAACTCGTTTTTGTAAAATGGATCTTGATCATGGTCTGTTTCTTGATTTTGTAGTTCTTGATAAAACAATGCTAAAGGCCATCTAACTAAAAGACTGAACTCTGTAAGTTCTTTAAGTACCAACTTTCCATTGTTGAAATAGTTGGTGGAGATGAGGATGATTTTGAAGTGGAGTTCAAATCTTTCTATCAATAAACTAGTTGATTGAATTTTGGTTAAGGCATTAAGTTTGAGCCCACAAGACTTAAGTAGGTTTAGTATTTTTTTAGTAATTTTGATAAATTCTGATATTTTTTTAAGCAACAACAAAGTTCTTAATGGTATATGGATTCAGGTTCAGTAAAGTTTATTGTTTATCAGTTACACTATATAGATATTCCGATACTTTTTAAGCACCAATTCTACATCCTAGTATGTTTAGATTATCTTGGTTCAAAGGGATAAAAAGGTTTTTTAAGCCCCAAAAAAGCTTGATCCGGCCATGCAGGCTCACAAGCTTAAACAAGATAACTGACTTATTTAGCAAGTGACTGCGGTCAATTTACATGAGAAAAAGAAGTAAATTAGCAAGCACTAAGAACCAGTGTTGTAAAACTCGCTAGGCGCTAGTCTAGCAGTGGCATACCGACTAGCAAGTAGCAATTAATAGGGATTAATCATATTGGAATTTTTAATATACAGGGGAGGGTTCAAATAAAACCACTAAGATACTTGAAAACTCGTGAAAATCACTTTTTAACACTAACTTTTTTTATATTTTCATTTTTTTCGTTCTTTTTATATCTTATTAACCTTTACCTAAACCAAAAAGAAATACAAAAAATATATGTAGCTAATAAAAGTAGATATATATAGCTTGTATTCTACATATATTCACCTCGTATAAGATACAATTTGTATCTCCACAAGATACATATATGTACTTCAGTAATCTGCATATACTTTTTCAATTTCTTTTTGGTTTTGGCAAAGATTAATAAACATATAAAAAAATAAAAAAATTAGTGTTTGAAAGTGGTTTTCAAGAGTTTTCAAGTGAAATGTGGTTTTCGTTGACCAATTTTAGGGGCCGATTAGGTGAAATCGAATCTAATTTCCAACTAATCGGCAACTAATCGCGATTATTACAACACTGAGCACTAAATTAACCGACTCAGTGTTGTAAAAATCGTGATTATACACCCTAAATGTGACAACAATGAAGCTTATTAACGAATTTTGGAGATAATAACTAGTCTAAATAATCATACATTTCCTAATTAAATAAAAAACCTAATTGCATAACTATAATTGCAATATTATAAAATCAATCAAAACCCTAACTTTACTATAATTTCGTTCGATCAACTGTTCGTGAACCGTTCGCTTGTCTGATATTAGCGAACTTTGGTGATAATTAGCCTAAATCATGCAACTCCTAATAATAAAAAAAAACATAACCTAACTTCATAATATAACTGCAATATTATAAAATTCAATCAAAACCTTAACTTCACTATAGTCCTTTCGATTAACTGCCCGTGAACTGTTAGCTTGTCCAATATTAACTAATATTGGGGATAATAATTAACCTAAATCATGCAACTCCTAATTAAAATCATAAAGTAACTTCATAAATCTAATTGCAATATTATAAAATTAATCAAAACCCTAACTTTATTACAATTTCGTTCAACTAACGGATCGTGAACCGTTTGCTTGTCCGATATTAAC
Source organism: Bidens hawaiensis (assembly GCF_021521415.1). Classification (NCBI taxonomy): domain Eukaryota; kingdom Viridiplantae; phylum Streptophyta; class Magnoliopsida; order Asterales; family Asteraceae; genus Bidens; species Bidens hawaiensis. The sequence continues at coordinate 145,893 of NW_027492849.1, read as the reverse complement.
TAATTCCGGGGATAATAATTAGCCTAAATCATGCAATTCCTAACTAAAAACATAACTTAAATTGCAATATTATTAAATCAATCAAAACTCTTAACTTTACTATAATTCCGTTCGATTAACTGTTCGTGAACTGTTCGCTTGCCCAATATTAACGAATTTTGGGGATAATAATTAGTCTCTAAATCATGCAATTCCTAATTAAAACCATAACCCAACTTCATAACTCTAATTGGAATATTATAAAATCAATCAAAACCCTAACTTTACTATAGTTCCGTTCGGTCAACTGTTTGCGAACCATTCGCTTTTCCGATATTAAAGACTTTTGGGAATAATAATTAGTCTAAATAATCAAGCAACTCCTAATTAAAAACATAACCTTAACTGCAATACAATCAAAACCCTAACTTTACTATAGTTTTGTTTGATTAACTGTTCGCGAACTGTTCCCTTGTCCGATATAACGAATTTCGGCGATAATAGTTAGCCTAAACCATGCAACTCCTAATTAAAAACATAACCCAACTTCATAACTCTAATTTGAATATTATAAAATCAATCAAAACCCTAACTTTACTATAGTTTCGTCTGATTAACCGTTCACGAACCGTCCGCTTGTCCGATATTAACGAATTTCGGCGATAACAATTAGCCAAAACCACGCAACTCCTAATTTTTTTTTATTGTTTTTTTTATGTTATTTGTCTGATCTTATTATAATAAGATAATCCAATTACAATGAGGCAGGTAAGCGGGCAACAAACTGCGCGACCACTCCTAACTAAAAACATAACCTAACTTCATAACTCTAATTAGAATATTATAAAATCAATCAAAACCCAAACTTTACTATAATCCCGTTCGATTAACTGTTCATGAACCGTTTGCTTGTCCGATATCAACAAATTTCAGGGATAATTAGTCTCTTAATCATGCAATTCCTTATTAAAAACATAACCTAATTTCATAACTCTAATTGCAATATTATAAAATCAATCAAAACCCTAACTTTACTATAATTTCATTCGATTTACTGTCCGTGAAGTCGTGAACTGTTCGCTTAACCGATATTAACGAATATTGGGGATAATAATTAGTCTAAATAATCAAGCAACTCCTAATTAAAAACATAACCCAACTTCATAACTCTAATTACAATACAATAAAATCAATCAATCAAAACCCTAACTTAATAAATCATATATATATATATATATATATATATATATATATATATATATACCTTAGCAGATCCCATATCATTTCTTTTCGCCGCCTCTCGTATCGCCTTCTGTACGTTTTTCTCTTCTTTCTGTATCTCTAATTAATAATAATAACAACAATAACTCAATCACCAGATCACAATAATAATAATAATAATAATAATAATAATAATAATTGTTTTTACCGCGAATCTGACGATCGATGTTACGACACTCTTGACGGAGACGACGTTGCCAGTCGCGTAATAGCTGCTGTGGATTAGGTTTTGGTTTTATTATGTTCATCACTTTCTCCATATGAACTCAATTATAATATAATTGAACTGAAATTGAATTGATTGACGAAGAAGAAGAAGAAGATAAGATGATTGTTGAAGATCTAAAACACAAATCGATTGATTCTTCAACGCGTTAATAATAATAATAATAATAATAATAATAATATTCTTGTAGTGAATACTACTACACCAAAATCCGTTTAACCAGACTCATTTACTTAAACGTGTCAAAACATAGATTGTATAAACAGTTTCGTGAGTTGATGTATTTAAGACTACACGTAGTGGTGGGAAACGCGGTAAAATGAGTGTGTAGCCCCACTACCGTGCAAAACGAACGTTGGAAGTGTAACAAACCCCAACTAAACAAGGGGGCGGGCCGGTGTTTGACTCTTTGTGGAGTCTTAACTAAATAGATTAAACATGTCTCATGAACAAGTTAATAAGAACAATATGTTAAACATAAGCCTAGTTATTTTAAAGACGTCTTCCAGATCACGTCAAAATATATCATTAATTTTTCATTATATATTTTGTTAATACATAACTATGTTTAATTTTAATTTTTATTTTCTTTTTGTTACATTCCAATATACGTTTTTATTAAAAACAAAGTTATATTCATTCAAAAAAAGTTTTTTTTTTTGGTATTGTAAACTAGGGATTCACATTTTTATCGTGCCAATACTAACTGAACAACAACTGAACCAGTATAGGATTCATTTTTAAGGTGGTCGGTTTTGATTTGAATCGAATTATGTATATTTCAATATTCTTGCACTACCGGTACCAAACCAGTTCACATGTTGGGTTTTACCAGGATGAGACCGAACCGCAATTCACTTTCAAAATGTCGATGAGTATAACTGAACAAATAAACTTAGTCCAAACCAAACTCAGCCTATAGGTCATGGTTTTCACGCTTAATTATAATTATTTTTTAATTTAAGTTAATTAATAATATATACCTCTAATGCATATTACAAACTCTAGTCATAAAACCTCAATGTACACATATTTTCAAAAAATGTCACATTTACATTTAGTGTTTCAGGGCATGAGCCAGTGAGACCGGTTAATAACATAACCGAACCAATTACATAGACTAGGGACTTTCCACAACGCTTAAAAACTATAACCAGTTTTGAACGTTTGACCAATAATTTAGTAACTGATATTACAAAAATCTGTTAGTCAATATTTTTGCTACAAAACCCAATAGCTAAGCGAGAGGTGCACAAAAAACCCGGAACCAGAGCCGATAAAAATACCTGGAACCGGTTTTTTTTATACTCGGGTTTTTAATACCCGACCCTACCCGTAGGGTACGGATAGTGTATACACTTTAGTAGCAAAACCCGGACCCGATTTGTACATGGTAATACACAAAAACCCGAACCGGTTCCATACCCGAACCAGGTTTTTCAGATACCCGAGCTATACCCAATATTACCCGAAAAATAATCCTAAAAGGTGCAACCCCTTAGAAAAATCCAATATATATCCGAAAAATATCAAAAAAAATATCCTGAAAAAACCCAAACGGTTTTTTCAATACAAGGGAATAGGGTATTCAAATACCCAGTTTTAGAATATCCGGTTCAATACCCGACCCGAACCCGATACATAAGGTATGGTTTTTAGAAACAATATCCGGACCCGACCCCGACCCCGACCCCGGTCTTGCCAATAGCCAATCATACTCGAACCCGGATATTTGAAAACCCCGATTTGTGCACCTCTAAGGTCTAAGCTAAACTATTTTTATCAACTGAACAACAAACTATCCATTGGGCCGGGCTTAAGTATTTTATGTTTAACCTTACCTGTCATCAAGAAGCCCAATGAAGCAATTTGTGTTGCCGGGCTTTGTTTACCGATTTCCCGAGCAGTTATCCGTTAAAGGATAAGCATGGGTCGGTATGATTCGGTTTTGGACTACAAACGAGCCGATAACCGATATTTTGAGATTTAGATTTTTATAACTGGTTTGTTTTGGTTATAAATAATTATGTTAATTCCGGTATTGAAAAAGATATGAATTAACCACTGACTTTATACGTTGGTAAACTCAAACCAACTTTTTCTGATAATCCATTTATATTTTGGCGTTTTTATATAAATCTATAGCAAAACCAACGTGGACTTATCTGCTAAATTTAATTGCGAAAGTTTATTATATGTTTTATCTTTTATTTATTTGTGTTTATCTATCTAATGTTTGTTATAAGTTATAGTTGAGAGTTGTCTAGTTGTCAGTTTTTGAATTTGTTTCTAGTTAACGGGGCTATCGACGACTCATGGGATGACTAAGAAGCTGGATATTTCAATCGACCCTCAAAATTATGAACAATAGATAAATCTTCACGTTTTCAAATATTTTCACTTTATTTGAACAATGTGTATAAAAGTCCACGATATTGAGAAAAATAATAATAAATAAATAAATATTTTTTTGGATTTTTTAATACTGCTCCTAGTAGGGAAATGTGGGATGATTAAAATAGTGAGTCTTTTATTCAAATTTTATTTGACTCGACAGGTCTTTATTTCTTCATTTTTGGCTTTCATTTCTTCATTCAATTAGTGTCGATTTTATTTTCACTTTGCGGGGCAAGCAGCAACCGATTGGCTTTTGTTTTTAGTTAACGAGTCTATCGACAACTCATCAGATGACTAAGAAGCTGGATATTTCATTCGACCCTCGAAATTATAAAAAATAGCTAAATCTTCGCATTTTCAAAAAATTTCACTTTATTTGAACAATGTGTATAAGAGCCCACGGTACTGAGAAAATAATAATAATAAATAAATATTTTTTTGGATATTTTAATACTGCGCCTAATATGGACTCGTGGAATGATCAAAATGGTGGGTCTCTTATTCAAAGTTTATTTGACTCGACGGGTCTTCATTTCTTCATTTTTAACTTTCATTTCTTCATTTTATAAGTGCCGATTTTATTATCACTATGCAGGGCAAGCAAAAATCGGTAGGCTTTTGTTTTTAATTAACGGGGCTATCGACGACTAATGGGATGACTAAGAAGTTAGATATTTCAATCGACCCTCAAAATTATGAACAATAGCTAAATCTTCGCATTTTTAAAAATTTTCACTTTATTTGAACAATGTGTATAAGAACTCACGATTGTGAGAAAATAATAATAAATAAATAAATATTTTTTGGATTTTTTAATGCTACGCCTAGTACGAACTCGTGGGATGATTAAAATGGTGGGTCTCTTATTCAAATTTTAGATGACTCTGGCGAGTCGTCATTTCTTCATTTTAGTCTTCCATTTCTTCATTTTATAAGTGTCGATTTTATTTTCACTATGTGGGGCAATCAGCAACCTGTAGGCTTTTGTTTTTAGTTAACGAGGCTATCGACAATTCATGGGATTACTAAGAAGCTATTTATTTCAATCGACCCTCAATATTTTGAAATATAGTTAAATTTTCACATTTTCAAAAATTTTCACTTTATTTGAACAATGTATATAAGAGCTCGCAATTCTGACAAAAATAATAATAAATAAATAAATATTTTTTGGATTGTTTAACACTACGCCTAGTAGGGACTCGTGGGATGATGAAAATGGTATGTCTCTTATTCAAATTTTATTTGACTCGACGGGTCTTCATTTCTTCATTTTAGGCTTCCATTTATTCATTTTATGAGTGTCGATTTTATTTTCACTATGTGGGGCAAACAACAACCGGTAGGCTTTTGTTTTTAGTTAACGGGGCTATCGACGACTCATTGGATGACTAAGAAGCTGGATATTTCAATCGACACTTAAAATTATGATCAATAGCTAATTCTTCGCATTTTCAAAAATTTTCACTTTATTTAAACAATGTGTATAACAGCCCATGATAGTGAAAAAAAAATAATAGGTAAATAGATATTTTTTGGATTTTTTTTTAATACTGCGCCTAATAGGGACTTGTGAGATGATTAAAATGGTGGGTCTCTTATTCAAATTTTATTTGACTTGACGGGTCTTTTTTTCTTCATTTTTTGCTTCTATTTCTTCATTTTATGAGTGCCGATTTTATTTTCACTATGCGGGACAAGCAGCAACCGGTAGGATTTTGGTGATTGTAAAAAATGTGTTATTGAACCATTCGGTTCGTTAACCTGATGATTTTAATCACCAAGTTATTAAGTTATTTGATTGCTTCCGTTTCGGCATCTAATGAGTTCAACCGAAGTTCACTTCGGTTGTTGAGCCTATCGACTTCTTTCGTACCTGCACCGACGAGATAGTTCTAACGTCGTTGGAATGAGTTTAGTCGAAGTTCGTTTAAGCCGGTTACTGATAAAATAAAAACTTTTTTTAGGCTATATATATTCATCATTTTCAGATATATTTGATGAGAAATGACAAAAATTTCAAGGGTGTCCTTTTTAAAATTGAAAATTAAAGGACGCATTACAAGATTTTGTCAAAACATTAAATGCCCCAAAGAAAAAACAGAATAAACTAACAAGTAATAACCACATAATTGTTATTTTGGAATATCAATGTATACAAAAATTAAAACACAAAAACAAATAGATTGGGCATAAAGTCGATCAATCAAAGGATATTATTGCAACCAAAATATACATTTTATTTGTCATTGTATATCGGATACACAAATCATTTTGTTTTACAAGAAGATAAAGATGTAGATTTTAAAAGAAGATAAAGATGATGGATTTTTTTAGTTTGAAGTAAATATATTTTTCTAATCTATTTTATTAATACAAAAAATTGTGTATTCTTTTAGTTTGTTAATTAGGGTATTTCTATCATTTTACACTAACTAAACAGAACATAATTAACGGTGTTAAATGTAAATAAGTTGTACCGAAATAACAAAAGGGAAATAAAACAATGTAATTGGATATCAAATTTTAATGTTTTCCTACAACTCATTTTTATGAGTTCGATGCCAACCATATATGAGATAACTCATATTTCGGTTGTTTAAAGGTCATATATATAATTAGTTACGTTTTTATATTTTTTGAATTATGTTATGTATTTAATAAATGATGTATTGAAATTATGCTCAATTATCTATGACCTTAAGTTTCTTGATTCTGTCGGTAAAAGAAATCGACCGGCCATATATAACAATCGTAATCAGAGACTACCATTTAAGAGTAGGCCAAGTGAATTCAAAACTGTCTCACTTTGGTATATGAATCAATTTGCATTTAAAATGGTTATGATGAAATAAAATTCTTGGGTTTTAAACATAAACAAACTGAATGTTGAGTAAATTGTACCTCAACACAAATTTTTGTTCATTTACATAAACGGACGGACGTGTACACATGTCTCGTTAGGTGAATGTTTGGTTATATTAATTTATTACGCTTATTTGCAGTCGTTCATTTATGTTCACTCATTTGAATATTCATTAAAAACATCTACTACTAAATCAATTTAGAATCAACTTTGTTATCATATTTTAAAACCTTTTGTTAGATATGGTTGTTTGCTTTTGAAATGTTGGAAGTAATGATATAGAATTCTAGACTTTAATTTGTATATTTTTACGTACTTTTAATTTGTGTCCTTTTATGTTCATTTGTGAACAGTCTAGAATATTAACTAGTGAATACATACGTGGACAAGAACATTCATTAGCTTAAGTGCCTGGTTTGTTCATATGTTTAGTTAAAGTTAAATGAGCAAACGACATTCGCTTATGCCTAGTTTTTAATGATGACCAAAATCCAAGCATCAAGTATTTGAAAAGGTAGAGATGGTAGTATCAAACTATCATACACAAATTAAATGAGCCAAATTTGAATCAATAGTGATTAAGATTCATATTTGTTGTGTCATATTGGTTAACTAATTGCAGTACGTAAGCAAGAAACTTATGCATGGATATAATCAAGTAAATTCTAGCTTTAAAATTTAAAAATAAATCAATAAAACACTTGTTGCTTGTAACTTGTAAATAGATATTTCGGACTAGAGCTTACAACAATAGGAATCAAGGTTGCTCGATCGATCCAAGCTAGAACTTTAACTCGTGACTCGGTGAATTTTCTTAAAAGATTTGATTTTTTTTTTCGCTTTTCACGTGTACGTCAAGTAATAAGTTAATGGAAATTTCAATTTATACATCTAAAATATAAAATACGATAACAAATTGTCAAACTATACATAAAAGAAAACTTCTTCAAGTAAACCATTCATATTTAACTTGAATTTATCTTAAAAATGTGATCTACAAGATAGTTATTAACTAGTTAAAGGTCATAGTAGAGGTACGCATGAAACAAAAAAAAGGGGGCCGACCCTGAGAATTTAAATGTTTCGGCCGAGCCGAAAGAAAAACTGACATTTTGGTTTTATGTTGTAAAAACCAAACAGATTTTCTAGAATTTTTATTTTTATTTTTTTTACTTTAAGTAAGTTATAAAAATTTAATAAATGTGTAATCCAAATCATTTAGCCTAAATATATAATATTCAATTAATTATTAATTAACAAAATAATTTAGACTCAAATTCATTAAAATAAATCCAAAAAAACAAAACAGTTTAAAAGAAATCCAAAGACTAAAGTTTCAATTTAATTTCGGTTTTAACCAAAAACCAATTAAACTATACACACCTCACGTGAAGAATTGTGCACCTTCTTAATAAATATTTTGTTGACTGGTCATAAATTTTGCCAATATTTCGCTTATATTTGTCAAAATAGGGACAATGCATTTGTCCCCTTGACACATTCGAATATGTAGAAGTGTAGAACCTAATTAAATTATAATGCTACTAAACAATATATATTTTTCTATTATATATAATAAATAATAATTGCATGCTAGGGTCAATATACTTGGATCAAATATATTAATATGCATTTCACCACTCACAAAACGTGGACATAAATCTTATATAAATTACAAAGTTAGTTACGACAAATGAAAAGGTAATAAAAAGAAAAGCTACTTGTTCTAGTGATATGTCACTTCTTATACTTAAACATCCATATTGAATTTAAATATCTAAGGCTATGAGTAGTTGAAAGAGATTAACATAAGTGATGTAGACACGTATATTATACGTAGGAGTGTTTTACTACTCATATTCGCATGAAATGTGATCCATCGATCCACCTCAATCCAACTTATCAGCCCAGTACAGGTAGCACAACAAATCAAGTAATTATGGGAACATGTATAACGAAGGAAAAGGAAGTGTATAGAGAGAACGAATATGACAATCGTGTTGTGCATGATCTTCTTCTCATCTCTACTTTGGATGTCGGATTCCCACCCCTTTTCTAATACTTGTCATGTATTACTTGTAGCTTCTTACTTGTAATCATTCACAAAATCAAAAGAAACCAATCTAATCTATTCTTATTCGTATTGTTGTTTAGCTATGATATACCTAATCACAACATGAGCGGACTTGATTCCTAAAGCGTTTAAGATATCATCCTTTATAATTGTGTCAAGGTTTAGTTTTTCATGCATTACATACAAATCTTGAGTTAAGCATGGTTTTTATGTTAAAACACAAAAGTAAATAAGAAAACGAGACCTAGTTTCACGCTTAATGTTTATAAACGAGATTATCGAGTGGTTAGTTCGTTTTATGCCGACAGGACTCTATTTTGAAACACCCTCCAAGCAAAGTTATACATTTCAAGAGGAAACTGAAATCTTGATGTTTCTTTTCCCATACAATATATTCCTTTGTCAAGATTTTAGTTTTCTTGTGATTTTAATATTTTAGATTGAGAGAGAATAATCTTTAGAAAAAAAAATATATCAATTTTGATGATATATATGGAGATTACACATACCATATTGTTAAAATCTTGGTTTATATTACTATTTTTATTATTTGATTTTTCCTTTATGAGTAAGGAATTATATGATTAATGAACCGTTCATAAATCAAACTATAACTTTAATAGCATTACCGGCTCGTTTATTATTAGTTTCAAGATTACAAATCAATGGACCATATGATCAACTTGTTTCTTGAAAAGGGGACCAATAGTCCAATAATCAGAAAATCAACCAATTAAAGGAGAAAATAATATTTTAAATCATAGTTTTTTTTATATTGTTAAAAATCACAATAAAATAATAATAAATAAAAGGAGAAAATGAGGTTTTAACTCACAACTACTTTTCTTAGTTACCACATAAGTAAATATCAACCCTAGCTAATTGTAATATTTGTAATATTGCATGCATGGGCCCTTAAATAATCCCCCTATTTAAACCCTCTATCACCAACATTCTTTTCTTTATAATTATTTATCCTTTATATATACATTGTCTTCGTATTTAAGTACACAATACAATTCTTCATTTCATGGCTCTCTTGCTCCCTATTCTTCTCTTTATGTTCACTATTTCAACCAAAGCTCAAGACAACCCACCCTCACCTGGCTACAACCCTAGTTCTCGAGTCGACACCGTAGCCTACGATCAAGCCTACCGTACCTTATGGGGCCCACAAAACCAGCGGTTTGACCAAAGCTCGCTCACCATCTGGCTCGATCAGTCTTCTGGTCAGTAACCACTATCATGTGTAATAATATTAATAACTGATATTATATTATATTATACCATATCATATCATATAAACATTGTGTGACAGGAAGTGGTTTTAAGTCAATAAAATCTTATAACTCGGGCTATTTTGGGACCGCGGTTAAGCTTCACCCTGGATACACAGCTGGAGTCATCACATCTTTTTATGTAAGTATGAATATTAAAGTTTACTTACAACCCAAGCAATTGCAAGTTTACATGCATGCTATATATTGATCATGAGTTTTGTTGGCTTTCTTTGTATAGCTTTCTAATTGTGAGGATTATCCCGGGCACCATGACGAAATTGACATCGAGTTTCTTGGGACAACACTGGATAAACCTTACACGTTACAAACAAATGTTTACATTAGAGGAAGTGGAGATGGGAACATCATAGGAAGAGAACATAGATTTCACCTGTGGTTCGATCCCACCGAGGATTTTCACGATTATGCGATATTATGGACACCAAACGAGATAATGTTAGTTTTCTTCTAATCTCCTTCCGCACAAGGAAAAATACAAAGTTAACAACAAACTAACATACTCATAAATACTCATATAAACCACCTATGCATGCATACCTTGCATGATTTGAAACATCCACCTCTACAACACACTTTAATGTCCTTGGGACATCTCTTTCTACAAATCCATTTTATTTTATTGGTCACATGAACCCGCGTAATTTCATAAAATATTAAAATATATAACAAAAGAGAAATTGTTTTCTAGCTCAATAGCATGGGGTGATGGTTACGACGAGATATATTTTGTAATTTGTATCCAACCTATTATCTAAACTAAAAATGATAAATCAGTCTCTTATATATATATGTAAGCAATTTATATTCATATATTTTATTTATTTATAGAATTGAATTATATTAGCTAGTGAAATAACATATAACCTAAATATTATATGCTGTTATATGTTAATGTGTGTTGCATGCTTATTATTAAAACTTTCTGCATACTTTGTTCATTGGTAGGAGCTATAAAAGTTTAGGTTCAATCTCTTTTTCACTATAACTATAGTCTATTAACTATAAAATAACTATATGTACGTGTGCGGAAATGTGTCATTTTAGAAATATTTGTCACCCTTCACGTGTCATATATACCCATATAGAATATTATTAGTGTATTTGGGATTTTTTGGATTCTAATGTTACCAAGATATAGGGAAAAAAGATTTAAACAAACTAAAATGTTACAACTTTGTATGACATGCAGATTTTTCGTGGACGATGTGCCGATTAGAAGGTACCCAAGGAAAAGCGATGAAACGTTTCCTTTAAGACCAATGTACGTGTACGGGTCGATATGGGATGCATCTTCATGGGCAACAGAAAACGGTAGATACAAAGCGAACTATGGGTACCAACCTTTTGTTGGTAAGTATAGGAATTTTAAGCTCAAAGGTTGTGAAGCCTATTCACAACAATCATGCAGCCCTCCGTCAGGTTCTCCAGCCGCAAACGGAGGGCTGAGCCGCCAGCAAATGGTGGCAATGCAATGGGTTCAAAGGAGATATAAAGTGTATGATTATTGTCTTGATCCAGAAAGAGACCACACCAAAACACCAGAGTGTTGAAAAGTTTTATTGTCTTTTTATTTAATGAATATATAGATTTGATAAATGGGTGCAAAGTATTTTAAATTTTATTTGCATGCATGCTTGGTTTGTGTTCTTTTTTTTTTTCTCTTGTTGTGTTTTGTTTTGTCATTGTTAAAAAAAGTATGTAAAGGGATGAGTGATAGAAATGAATTATTAAAGAGTGTTTGTCTTTATTAATGATTGTAATGTAATCGAATTTACTTTTCCTACATGGTTGGGCTTTCTTTGATTTATTTGGACACTATATGAGCGTGATATGAGCGTGTGTATGGCAGACCAACTTTTCTCACATATGATGTGTTCACAAATGAAGTCGGGCGAAATCAAGGCTAGCTCGAGCTACCCTCGAATTTTAAGCGAGAAGAAAACTTGAGCCTAAGCTTGGCTTTATTTTTAACATGCCACTTTGGCTTGACTCGGATATATTGTAAATTAAACTAATTAGAAGAATAAAAGGTAGGGGTCAAGGTGAAACTAGGTTACACGAGTGAGCAAAATAAAAATGAGTTAATAAGGGAGCCAAACTGGCCAACCTTGGCTCGAGATTGGCTCATTTACAAAATTAGAATTGGAATGTATTCGATCTACCATAAATTGTGTTTGATAATTTGATTGATACATGATGAAATTGGAATTAGAAAAAATTTCAACACTATAATTTAAGAATCCTTCATTAGCCTTATTGATCTTCAACATTCAAACGAAATGTTTGACGATTACTGAAAATACCCTTCATATATAATTTCCCCTTCTTATTTGTCGTGTAACTTATATCGATTCACTTCCATTAAATAAACATCTTATAACAAACATTGGACGTGAATAGGTTCATTTCAAAGACGAACAAAGATTGAAATATGTACGAATATCAAACTTATTGAAATGCGAATAGAAATTGGAACAATCGAACGATGGAGAGCGATTAAGACCAAATTAAATAAGTTTTGGTTAATATGCTGAGCAATCGCAACTTGCATACAAATTAGGCCGGGGTAATAGTTTTCTCTCGAACGGTGACTCATGAACCAATCTACTTTCCACTCCTAAACTTCACTAGAAGAATAATCCAGTAATATGCCTGGAATTGAACTATAATCTTCTCCACAAAAGAAAATAGCCTTTACCACCTGGCCAACGCTAAAATGGCATGGTCATTAAACGGTGAAAACGAAACAATATGGAAGAGGTTATATCAGGAAGGGTGATTCTGTTTGGCATGAGGTAATGGAATGAATGGAGGAATGGAATGAGTATGGGAATGGAATGAACCACATAATGGAATAGGTTATTACCATTCCATTATCCTGTTTGGTTAACATGGAATGAAATGAATTCAAAATTTACCAATTTTTACAACATCATATAGTTAAAATTTATATTATAAAAATGATTTTTTTATGTAAAAAAATTTCAAAATCATCCAAAACTATTTAAAATCATGCAAAAGTTTTCAACTAACAGAAATAAAGATCATCCAAAAGTATCCAACTAACAAAATATTAAAATCATCCAAAATTATCCATCTAAAAAATATTAAAAATCATCCAAAAGTCATCTTATATCACGCTACTCAGTATCGTCAAGCATGTTCCTAACCCATCCAAGTTTACGGTCTTCACTGACTTTATAAAAGACTACCATCAACGTCTCGTTCTGTGCGAGCTTACATACAGCTTTATCACAATCACGAATAGTCAAACCTGCAACTTTATTCATTTCCTCGAAAAGATTGTTTCGCATTTCCTCTCTATTGCTCTATGTTCCAAAAACTCTATTGAATGTATCTGTAGCCTCCCTAATCTCTACACCAATTATTTCTGCTGACTCTTTCAAGCTATTCATTAGAGGATCCAAACTGTTGCGTCTTTTTCTCTTTCGTTGTGTGCTTGTTTCTTCTCTAGAAGTTGCATATGAGGGGTTGTTTATTTGCTAATCAACATGTATATCATCCAATCCATCTTCAGTACCATGTTCTTCTCTGTTTATGTCCGATAAAATATCGGCAGCTGTTTGAGCATCTCTTCCATTTGCTCGATCCTTTCCAAATACATTACACAAGTCCCAGTAATGAGGAAATTTCTTTCCTCTCCATCTTTTTGCATTTGTGTGCACCTAAAAAGCCACATCAACACGATCGGAATTAACAAAATAAAAAAATAATAATGCAGGACCCTCACCAACAACATCCCTGTTTAAAAAAAAAATTCAAGTTTCTAGTTCACCCAAATTGCTTGTGTTTCTTTTGATATGAGCTACCAAAAATCACTATAACCAAAAGATTTAGCAAAGCTAATAATGCTATATGGTAAAATATATTATCCTTCTTTTTATACTTCATACCAGTATTCAAAGAATCAACCAGCGTCTATATCTAAACTACTATGTGGTTTAAAAACAAAGTCAGCAGCTTAGCTAAATCCACTTTAGTGGATTCTTTATTAGTTGGTATGCCCCTAAAATGAAGTATATAAATTAATAAGTTATATAATACCGTTACGGCCCGATACGGTTTTTATCGACCAGTTTCGAGTCAAGGCCAAACCGTCTGATACGGTTTAAAATTTTTAAAAACTGACAGTCTAAAAAAATTTCAAAGCCAACTTTAAAACCAAACCGATGACTGAATTGATGGTCTCACCGTTTTAAACCGAACCGCGAACACCCCTAGAGATTACTATAAAAAACTACAATAAAAAAATTATTATACAATACCTGTAAATAAGCTTTCCAAACATCTTGTGGAGCATCGAGCATTTCGTTATTATAATCCCAGCCAAACCCACTTGTATTCTTACATGATGGCATATCATGTACAATAGACCAGTCACTTTTCATCGTCTTTATACGTGACTCTATATGTGGCTTTGCCTTTATGCCTGCTTCAGGAAGTAAAATTGCTAGTTGCTTCTCCACCGCTTGCAAGAAACCGGGTTTAAACCCGTTATCTGATTTGTAATGAGGACTCGAGTTAACTACATCCAGCATAGCTGTAACAAGCTTCTCATCTTCCTTTTCATTCCACTTTCTTTTATTCTTTCCTGGACCCCTCTCAGGATCAAGTTGTGTTTCCATCATCTTCACACCAAACATCAATGTTGTATGATTAATAAAACACATAAAAATTTCAGATGTATTGAAATAACCAACATAATATTACAAACACATAAAATATTCAAATTTAATCTTACAAAGTCCATCTAAGTAAAAATATCAAAGTAACCTAACTAAAAACAAAGTAATCTAAATAAATCAATGATTTCTTGATGTCCATGCATTAAACATTGATGTTGCCAAATTTTGTCTAAAGTTGGTCCATTCATTCGAGGTCCCAATCGTAGTAATTTGTTCCACATGTGAGCCAAGATCTTCGTCATCTGCATCATTATTTATGTCAATAAATTCACCATCATCAAGAGGATCATATGCCATTTCTCTTCTTATAAAGTTATGTATAAGACAGCATGCAAGTATAATTTTATTTTGTGTTCTAATTGGATAAAAAGATGGGCTTCTAAGTATAGCCCATCTTTTCTTCAAGACACCAAAACAACGTTCGATGACATTTCTTGCGGCTGAGTGCTTCATGTTAAAGTAATCTTCAGGCTTTTCTGGTCTTCGTCCATTCATCCAAGTATTCAAATGATATCTTTAACCTCGAAATGGTGCAAGGAATCCCTCTCTGTTGGTGTACCCGGCATCAACAAGATAGTAGTTACCTTTAGGCACTTGCAATCCATTCTCTCGGATCATAGCACTACGAAGTATTCTACCATCAGCAGCAGATCCTTCCCAGCCTGGTAATACATAAATGAATTGCATGTCGGGTGTGCAAGCGACAAGTACATTAGTTGTTATATCTCCTTTTCGATTACGGTATCTTGGTTTATCTTCCTCTGAAACTTGTACACATATATGTGTCCCATCGATAGCTCCTAAACATCCCTTGAACCATTTCCATCTTTCATCTGTTGAAGTTTCTGATATCGGCTCCGGTTTTTTAAATAGTTCGCTTTCCAATCGTATAACAGCATCTAACACACTATTGAAATGTTTACTGATAGTCTCCCCTGATCGGCGAAACTGAAACTTCGCGACTCGATTCTTCACATGATGTGCCAAAACGTATAGGAAAATTGCAACTTGTTCATCTACTTGGAGGTACTTAGACGATTTCAAATTTCCATCTCTCTCCAACTATTACAAAGTGTCACAAAAGTTTCCCTATTCATTCTAAGTTGATGAAGACACGTGTCATCACTTTCATACACCAATCTTTGCATATATTCTTTTCTCTCGGGGTAGAACATCTTGTAGCGAGCTCTAGTTGGACACGTACCTATATGTATACTTATAACAGTTTGAACTGCTTGAATATACCAAGAGACCATGCTTAGGATATGAAGCCACAATGCACTTAATGCAGCTAGTTTCTTTTTTTTTTTGTAAGTTCAGTTTAAATCTAGACATAGCTGCAATATTATTCAATAAAAACCATGTTCAGAACTAGTACATATAAATTCATTTGACCCTTACCCTACATAACATATTAACTGATATACAATTCATACATCCAAATAAATCACAAAGCACCACCTAAAATGCTCATTTAGCAGGTATAATAGTTTTGAACATTCTATACCATAGGAAATTGGGGTACTGATGGTAAAACACACAAATATGAGCTAACATGAAGAAATAAAAAATAGACAAAAATGTGGTTATCAAGTTTTGCACTTTCAATCATCATTTGATAAAATAACAATATAATTCTTCTTTAATGTCAAAGATGGCTAATATTTTAATGCCTTATGTTTTTTCATAATTCATGCATCATCAATCAATAACACATAAATGCCAATTATGGCTTCTTACTAATTCTTCTTTAGGTGCGATTCTGTTGTTCAATTTTGAAGAAGCCCTAATTTATTATGTTCTAATTTGATTGTTTTTACCTTAGTTAATCATTGAATTGATCTATGAAATCTGAAAACATCATCATATTCATCGCAGATGATCGAACATGATGTTATAGATTAATGAATTTTTTTAAGCAGGAATCACAAAATCATAATAGCTGATGTTCATATAAAATATAGAGTTAAGAATATTATTGATGAAGAACATACCTTGTGATGCCAATTCGTGAGATTTGCAGAGGTAGTTTTTTTGTGAGGGCTGATTAGAAGGAGTGGAATGAAATAAAAACGGGGGGTAGCGATGGAATGGATTAGTGGGAATGGAATCCCATAAGGAATAGATCATTTCATTACTATAACCAACCAAACATTCCAAATTTCATTCCAATGGAATCCATTATTCCATTCCTTCCTCCATTCCTACCTACCAAACACCCCCTAATTAGGGTCTGTTTGGTATGGGGTAATGGAATGGACGACAGAATGAAATGAACGTGGTAATGGAATGGACAAAGGAATGGAATGGGTTATTACCATTCAAATGAAATGTTTGGTTACCACATGAGAATAATATGAAACATTACTTTGTATTGTTGGTAGGTAAGAAAAAAGAATAAATAAAATTAAAATGATAGTGAGTGGTGGTGGGAGAGGTGGCAGTAACGGTGGAGGTGGTGGTGGCGGTAACAATGGAGGTGGTGGTGGGCAGCGGTGACGGGGGGCGGCGTGTGTGATGGTGGGGCGATAATTGATGGATGCGGCGGGTGGCCGGAGGTGGTGGGTGGCTGGCACTGATGGCGATGGTTTGTGGAGGTGGGTGTGGCGGCGGTGGACGCCGATGGTGGCGATTGGTGGTAATGGCGGCGGTGGTGGGCAGCATGTGTAATCGTGGGGCGATGGTTGATATATGTAGCAGGCGGCTGGCAGTGCTTGGTGGTTGGCACCGATGGCGATGGTTGGTGGAGGTGGGTGGTGGTGGCGGTGGACGGCGATGGTGGTGGCTGGTGGCGGTAGGTGGTGATGGTGGGTGTTGATGTTGGGTGGTGGTGGTGTTGGGAGGGTGGTGGAGGTGATGTAGGGTGAAGGAGGGAATGGAATGAAAAAAAATATGGGGTATTGATGGAATTAAATTGGGGTATTTTAGAGGGAATGGAATGTACTAGGTAATGGGTCATTCTATTCCTTTGGTCAACCAAACACACTATTTTCCATTCCCACAATGAGTCATTCCATTCGTCCTTCATTCCTGCATATCAAACGCTACCTTAGACTTCTTACAAAATATTATTAATTAAACGCAATACATGTTTCCAAATGATTACATTCAAATTCCAATTTTAATTCATATTGAAAATATTTAATAAACCAAACACCGTAAGTGCAAGGTTAGGGAGATTTTGATAAAAATAAATTTGTTGTTCCAAAAACCTACCCCTTTGTTAATTTCAAACCACGGCTCTCTAGTTAGCATTACATTAACTAACCTAGAGGTGCACAGAATACACGGTTTCGGACCCGATCTGGGACTGGTTCCTACATATACCCGATTGTAGGTACGACTTGGTATTGGGTTTCGACGTGAACCTGGACCCGCCGGAACCGGTTGCATCTTTTCCCGGTCAAAACCCGACCCGAAACTACCTGAAACCCGAAAAAACCAGTTAAATACCTGACTATACTCGAAACCAGTTCCTACCCTACCTGGTTTGACTTTTGTTGTCCATACCCGATTCCGGTTTCTAAAAATACCGGTCTGTGCACCTCTAAACTAACCTCTCAATAATACCAAACACTTGATATTGGATCATTCATCCCATATTAAGAAAGCCGGCCCATTTGAGTGACATAGATATAAGGGCTTATTCACAAGGCCCTCTTGTTAATGCTTATGATTGGGGTCTATTAGAGTTAAAACTATGACCCATTAAGGACTATTTGCAAATTGCAATTCGCAAGCCAACTTTAGCAAGTCTTCTCTTCGTCCAATACTAAGAAACATGAATATGAATATGAACACGTAGTACAACTTAATATCAAACTACATGCATTAAATATTGTGAAAAATTGTTTTTTTTATCATAAAATCTAAAATTATATGGAAAAATGCACCCATTGAATTGTTCTCTTAATTTGATTCTAAGATATTTAAATTAAAACTTAAATTTTATTTGAGTCACATGTTTTTGTTTAAGAGGTATTGCGGTTTCTTTTACCGATCTTCTTGCATCATAATGTATTGCGGTTTTTTCTACCAGTTGTCCGTCCTATGTTTCTAAATGGTTAAAGATACGTTTGGGTGCAAGAAGAGAAACAAAATCAAGATTGTTTTGGCTTACTCGTTTTAATTCGTTTATTTTGTATATTTTTTTTTTGTTAGCTAGACCTTTTTAAATATGTTTTTGGGGAAGATATATCAAAACAGAAAAACAAAAAACATGAAATAATTCAAAAAAGAATTAGTTTGTTTTCATGCAAACAATTTTTGTTTTTAGTTTCTATAACTTTTTTTTATTTCTTTTTAATAATAAATGTTATTGAATCTATTTAATCATAATCGTTTGTTTAAAAACCTTACTATTTAAACACGTTTACTTAAAAAATGAGTTTTTTTTCAAAGAATGCATATTTCTATTTTAACTCGTTTTCAGTTTAATATTTCTCTGTTTTTGTTTCTAGTGAAAAGAAGTAGTTTTCAAATATTTTTCTCAAAAACGTATTTAGAAAAGTTCTTTTAAACAAAGTGTTTACTTAAAATAACAAATAAATTAATAAATTCGTTTCATATTTCTACTTTTAACTTCATTTTAAGATAACTTTTTTTATTCTTTTCTTTATGATTTTTATTTTCCTCTCACGGCACTTTTCCTAAATATATTTTTAAAGAATGTTTATTATTATTATTTGTTTAATAAAATGTTTTTTTTCAGAACTCGATCTTTTTTTACTTGTTCTCATATAAAAGAAAAATATATGTTTTATGTATGAAGTGAAGAGATGATATAATATAGGTTTTACAGGACAAGCTTAGGTATGAGAAATTAAGTTTTTTAACACAATTTTAATAAATAAATTTCTAATGGTATCATTTAAACTAGTACGTATTAATACAAGACATGATGTAAATTAATGGTTTATGGTTGAGGTAGGATCAAATAGAAAAGGGTATTTTTGTGAGAATGATAGGAACCAATAAGAGTAGAGTAAATGAAAATTAATAATTAAACAAGAAAGGGTAGTATGATCATATTCATATTCATATTCAGTTAGTCTACGATTTTCTTCCTCGATCGTCAATTGCATTTCGTTCAATTTTTCACTTTTATAATGGATGACCCAATTCCGGGTATGCATGTATGCTTATCAAGTTTTTGTTGTTTTTGGTGTTTGTCGATCATTGTGGTTAGCGATTATATCATTCTGACGTTGTTTTATATCAATCATACAGTTTGGAGCTTTAGTTCTTTTTGTTTATTTTGTACCACTTAAGAATTGGACAAAACAAAATGAAAGCTTTCAGTTAATGTATAAGACTTTATATATCAACACATTTAGTATTTGTTTTTTGAGAACATAACTAAGGACGAGAAGACGTATTTAATGCATTTTACAACATTTTCTTAACATAACCAACGTTTTCTTCTTGTTGTAACAATAAACAACACAATAAATTTCTAGGTGTTATTCTTCTGTACATGGTGTTGTTAATATGTGTGTTGGTTTAATACAATATCATCTTGTGCTTATTTAATTCTCCATTTTCTCCATCTTTTTTGACTGACTATTCTTTGATTGTTGAACGAGTGTGTTGTTAACAAGTATGCTGTTAAGGAGGGTGCTTTTAAAAAGTGTGTAGTTAACGAGTGCACTGCTAATAAGTGTGTTGTTAACAATTTCGCTATTAACGCGTTCAAATTTAATGAGAGTGCCAGACGAAGACAAGTAAATGGTGAATCCAATTTCTGCAATGTTTCATCTTTGATATTGAAATATATGAAGCCGTATGTTGATATTTATTACTATTGATACAAAGGCTATGGTTTATAGTGTTGTTATTTGTTATCTATCTTTAGTGTTGGTTTAGTTATATCAGATGTGTTGTTTGTATAAACTCGTTGAAAGTGTTGTTTCATAGATAAGTCTGACTCACGGTTTTCATTCATGTATCATTCATTTGTCATAGTGTCATTTCAGTAAAAGACTAAAGAAGCCATAAAGAAAGAATGTAAAGTAGCAGAGGTTGTTATGTATTATGTACCTAAATAACGGAAATATTTTTCAAAAACTAAAAGCATTAGAGAAATTACATGACCAATTTAAAGGTATTTCAAACAGAACTAGAGTTCCAACTTAAACCATAACTCCAGAAGCATTCTAAACGTTTCCAGAAAGAACAAAAACCACAAAACCCACAAGTTCAAACTAAAATATTAAGTTTACAAAACAATGAATGGCTATGATTGTTTCCTACGTTTATAGATTAATGGCTATGATTGTTT
Source organism: Bidens hawaiensis (assembly GCF_021521415.1). NCBI lineage: Eukaryota > Viridiplantae > Streptophyta > Magnoliopsida > Asterales > Asteraceae > Bidens > Bidens hawaiensis. Next base: position 124,783 of record NW_027492849.1, on the reverse strand, counting down.
CCTACGTTTATAGATTATAAAAACATATTGTATTGCTTGGAACAACCTCATCCCTTGGATCTAATAATGAATGGCTATGATTGTTTCCCACGTTTTCTACCCAACACATGGTTTCTACCATATCCAAACCCTTAGATTGAAATGGAGGGGAAATTGGCGTCGAGTTACGTTTGAATGACCAAACTAAATCGTTTAGAAATAACATTATTAGAGTCATGAAATTACTATTTATGACCATCTGAACATGACTAAATAGCCCTTATTAGCTCCATAGCCTCAAACGCAATAAAACAAAATGTATCAAATGCAACAGATATAAACATTGTGTCATGAATAAATGTATTCTTCACATCTTAATAGTTAGACAACGGTTAAAGTACAATTAAAATCTTGAAAAAAAAACAAATTTGAACAAGCGACTCACGACTTCTAATCTTAGGGCTGACATCTCGTGTATACCCTTATACGATAAGACAAGAACACGAAACATGTATACATGTACACGATACGAAAACGTATCGTGTACTGTTTTCCAAACACAAACAAGAACATGTTAATGCCATGTATACATACCTTAAGAGGCAGCTGGTTATAGACGACAACGTCTGACGGGGAGACCGACTAATGGGAAGGTGGTGGCGACGCTGCAGAGTGTGCGAGGAGGGAGACTGGAGATGTCGTAGTGGGTGCGCCACTGTAGTTGTCGATAGACGGGCGATGGTATGGTATGGGTGTAAAATAATTAGGGTTAAGTAGTTATGATACACCACATAATATATTATTATACTTTTAGTTATAAAAAAATCTAATTATGTACTAAAGGGTAGTTAACAGGTAAATATGTATTTTATTTGTTTAGACACAAAAATTAACAAGTTGATTTGCTTCTACCTGTCTAGTACGCGAAATATGTTAAGACCATATACGATACATGTTAAGGTCATGTAAGTTTGTATCATGTATTCGTGTACGTGTTTAAATTTCCAGCCCTATCTAATCTTTATCATAAATCTATAATTTTTAATTTTTTTTTAACCAATCTTCTTTCATTATATAGAAACATAGATATTACATCAATATAGCAGGTTGGCGGGCAACAAGTTACGCCTCCACCCCTTTCTGAATTGCTGGAAATTTTAGTTATATTTATTTATGGGAGTGTAAATTTTAATGTTTTCTATAAATAATAAAACGAGTTTATTATCAATACGCTAGCATTTAAACCAAACATCAAGAAGCCGTGACCGTTGAAAACCATCACCTTTGTCTTTGCCACTTGCAATTATTATTATTTAATATTTATAAATTTATGACACATCACATTTAACCATTTTCCCGTTTTAACCCCACACTCACGTGTTGACTTCATTTTTCAACATCAACCCCTTGTATTTATAAATATTGATAATTTGACACCCCCTTTTCCCGCCATTCTCATTTTCATAAATAAATGTTTACCCTGATAGTGTCCATCATTAGCTAAATTCACCCCAATAGTTATACGTATGCACGGTAAAAATCTACGAGTGTAAACAAACTGAGTCGAAGATCGACTAGGCTTAATCTAGGCTTGATTTGACTTACAAGAGCCTGAGCTTGGCTCGTTTCAAGCGCTTTAATAAAGCTTGATCACCGCTCGTTAATTGTTCTTACAAAAGCTTGAATTTGGCTTGTTTATTAACTATTTGTTAAACTATATACTTTTTTTTTATTTTTTATATATTTTGAGAAAAAAACTTAAGCCAGTCTAAACTCGACTTAACTACATGAGCTCGTGTAATACTTTAAACGAGTCTAAACTCAAATTAAGCTCATCTGTGTAATGTGAAACTAATAGATAGAAGCTTAAAGGAGGTTTAACTTAAAAATACACAAGATCTAAGTTCGAGCTCGAAAACTATACGAGCTTTACTTTAAGCTTGGGTTCTACTCGAGCTCAAAAAGTCTTGGCTCATTCAAAGCTTTTTATCAATCTGATATCAGTAACTCACGAACAACTCAGATTGTTTAGACCTCAGGGTAAAACACATGAATATTTCAGTTAACATTCATCTACAAACTTTTGAAAGTTTATTATAAGGTGAAAATTGAACCGGTTAATACAAATATTCACAAGGGTCAAAAGTGTATGTATGTATAACAAATGTTTCAAAAGTGTTTTAACAAAATATCCCTATCTAATTGGTCAATCTCAAGTAGGTCTATGCTATGTACCATGAGGACCATTCCATCTTATCCCATCCAAGGTTCATACATACTCTACAAACCGTGGGACCCACAAAGAAAACCACAAACCTATCACCACTTGCCAGCTCAGCCATGTATTCAATTTCCAATCAAAACTTGACACTTGTAAACTATTCATTCGCTATAAACCCTTGATCTACTATGGGACCTACCAAGTTTCCGAGATAACGCCACAAGGACCTCCCATGTGGCATCATCGGATAGGATGTCGTCATGAAACAAAAGGGTGTTCCGGAGTTTATTATCCCACAAGTTCCGTTGTATCACTGATAAGTTTGTCTTAGCCACGTGGTCAAGAACGCTAGCGAGTTTCCCATGTCCTTCTCCTTAATTGTGAGAGATATCTCGGGCCATGGCACGGTGGACTCGAATGGTTAAAGGATACCGTCCGCTATAATAACGGGAACACAACCTAACGCTACTGATTCCACTAGCCTCGGACTCCATGGGGCCCACCCTAACGGACACAAACAAAACACCGATCGAACGATTTCTGATTGGTAACCCGCAAACCAATGCCTCTTTAAATAAAACCTCGGGTCGTTACCGTACTTTCGCAGTATCTCCGTCCTCACACGCCTGTATAATAAATAACCAAATTAGCCAAACCATAACCATATTAATCAAATTGTAACTAAATTAACCGACTTAACCAAACCATAACCGAATTAAACGAGTTAGTAATACATTACTTGCTATAGAAACGTCCGCTGACGTTCTTCGGGTGAACCTCCATTTTCCCTCGGAAAAACACGAAAATATCCCGTTGACCGTCGATAGGTGACTTTGACAACGTTGACTTAACGTTTTCCGGCGAAATGTACGGCGGAATAATAATGCTATCCATGGTTTGACATGGGTGTTTGTATTTAACACCAAATGTTTGTAATATGATTGAGTTCTTCATGAACTCAGGTATCCCATCTGCTATAGCTCGATCCTCCTAATGAATTAAAAATAATAATATTAATAATTCATTAAAAGTTCTAATATTCAATAACACATAGAACTAGAGGTGTAAACAGGTCGAGCCGAGCCAGAACTTGACTAGGCTCAAGCTCGAATTGTTTTGAATTACTAAAGCACAAGTTCTCAAGCTCAAATCGTGTTGTCTTACTAAAGCTCGAGCTCGGCTCGTGAACTGTTTTTTAAAGCTGGGGCTCGACTTATTTATTATTTGTTAATTGAACTATATATGTTTTTAATTAGCTTTGTATATTTTGAGAAAAACCTTAAACAACCCAAATTTCAACGCGAGCTCGGTTGTGTAGTGTGAAATTAATATATAAAACTTAAAAATACACTAGGCTCGATGATACTAAACGAGAATCCGAAACAAGGCTCAGGCTCAGGCTCAGACTCGATAACTAAATGAGCTTTATTTGAGACACGGGGCTCCGTTCAAGCTAAAAAAATCTCTGGCTTACTTTGAGTTTTTTATCTATCCAAGCTCAAGTAACTTACGAGCTGCTCGGCTCATTTGCACCGAAACATATAACATAGATATAGATAATTCCATAAACATATTATTTACCATAGCATGAAAACAAGCTCCATAGTCATGAGAAGCTACAAACACATGATCCGACCCATTGCTCCTATACCAAAACGGTAGTTGTGACGAAATAAGCTCTACGGCCGACGATATAAGCGCGCGAGCATGTCCGATGGCGGGAAAGCCGTTAACGGTGCTGAAATTACACGAAACGTAAATGGGGACGAAGAAAAAGTCCGCTTGTGTTGGGTCAAACGTCCGAAAATCGCTTTTTGCTAATGCCCGGTGAATCGCGACCTCAGAGGCGAATAAGTGGTTGCTACATCGCTCGTTCGATAACCAATCGGTGTTGTATTTAGTCGGTAATGCGTATATGTACACCTTTAAATCGTTCAACAAACCTGCGAATGATACCAATTTTTTTCACGTCGTAAAACAGCTACCCACAAAACACTCAAACGACCGTTTTTAACCAAATAAAATAGTATCAAAGTTTTAAATATATTGGTCCATTTGAACAATATCCAGACGGACGTTTTGACCATATTTTGGAAACTATTGGTTAGAAGTTAGAACAACAGTTTGAATAATATCCGAACAGTCATTCTGACCAAACTTTGAATATCATTGGTCAGAAAGATTGTTCGGCCGTTATCCAAACAACGTTCTAGCCACATACTTTTTGGTCAAAACTACGGTAGCATGGGATTAGATGTCAAACAATATGTACGTATAACAAATTTAAATCCAAATACCCTGATTATCTTTCGGTGGCCGAATAACTGATTCCGAAAGTGCACGATGCGAGTGATTCACAATCCTCGTCTTCAAACGAGTCGTACCGGACTCATGACTATTAAGAAACTTAGCTAAAAAATAAAACGACAACGAAAACCATAATATCCATTTAAAGTATTTTACAAAAAAAGGTTTTTCGGGTTTTTCGGGTTTCGGAAGAACTTCATCTTGACGTAGAATCCGTCCCGGTTCTTGACGGATCGATCCGCCATTGGTATGATAATAATAATAATAATAATATAGGTTGAGATGAAGCTTTCGATTATTGTTGGAAGAAGTAGAGATGAAGATAATAATATTGATGATGATGGTTTGGTGATGGTGGATTTGTTGAAAGACCGTTTTGTTTTGAATAAAGAATCTGCGAAATTATATGTAACAGGTTTTTTTTATAAGGAGGTTTTAATGTTGTTGAATATTAAACAAAGGTGGTCGAGGAATGGAGTGGTTTTTTTTATAATAATAAGTGGTTTTTAATATGGAAGTTCTGTCTTGGTTTTGTGAAAAGACCGTTGAGAGGAAAATGACGAATTTACCCTCTTGACCTAGTTTGTTTATTGAGTATTTGAGTGTATAATGTATTAACATAATTAAGATGGCAATAAACTAATAATACGTCAGAAGCTAATGATAGAGTGGTAAGAAAGAAGCCAGGTGTTTTATATGACACAAGCTCGATTACTGTCCCAGTATCTAGTTATGGTGGCACTAGAGTAGTGATGGGAGACTAGCCTAGTATGTGAAGTTCACTAGTTGGATACTTGAACTGTACAAGTTTTTATTTCACCGCAATGTTGTGTATTCGAGCGAGTGTTCACATGCGTTGATCTTAGATGAGAGTTTTTTTCCAGATTAAAAGGCAAATATATTCCGATATTGTGAATTTAGAAAGAAGAAAAGGTTATACTAATTCGCGCAAACCACAAGGAGAATATATGAGTAATTAATAGATTTTTCTATCTAGTAATCTAGAAACCAAATGATTTGAATTGACGGAGTGTTTTAAAATACTGGCGAAACTTGGGTTTAATCAAAGGGCTAACCGAAGTTATGGAAAAATATTTTGGGGGTGTTCGGATTCAATACCTATATATATTTGCAAACAAATTCGTAGAAATTTTTTACACTATGAAGCGAAAAAATAGGGGTGACCAGGGACTAGGGGTGAGCAAAAAACGGTTTTGGAACCGCCAGAACCGAGGAACCGGAACCGAACCGGTGCTTCATAACTGCTAACGTGTGTTATCTTACGGTTCTTTTTATTTGCATTAAACGATTCCCGGTTCAGTTCCGGATAAAACCGATGGTTCTAGACATGGAACCGAAGAAACGGAATATTGAAACTTTTTAAATAAAATTACAAATCCATTGAATTAAAAATCTTCTTTTTTTACCTTCAATACCTGACAACCAAGATCAATTTTGATTCAAGCTTTCAAAGTAATGTAATCTATAACAATATGATCTTCCTTCGCCACTAATGTTTTAGCAGGATTGGTTTTGTTATTCAAAAGGGGATTGTGGCGCAGCTTGTTGCTCGTTTGTCTGCCACTTTATTGAAATCGTTTTATAGTAAATTATATAAAAAGATTACCAAATAATAGGATTTTAATCAGCATATGTTCATGTTGTAATCTAAATTAATTTTTACATGAAAAAAGACATACAACTATATAAATTTGTTTTGCAACTTGTAAAGTTTGCACAACCAATTTGATAAATAAACAAACGAACTGGTTCTGACACATAACCGATTAGCAAGAACCGACTTTACTGTTTCTAGAACCGAACCAGTTTACTGTAATAGATTCCAGTTCCGATTCTATTTTTCAGCCATTGCACAGCCCTACCAAGGACACCTCGGGTCCCTAATAACCTTCGCCCCTAGTTTAATACACGCTTTTATATTTCTAATGAATATTATATTATATTATTAAAGATAAAAATATACTTTTGTTTTTTTTATTATTACATGTGATTAGTTACGTTATCCATTCTAAAATAAGTTTTTGTAAACAAACTACGTGTAATTTTAGTACGCAATCAAATACACTTTTATATTGCTTGATTAATAATAGGGGTGACAATCTTGACCCAAATCCTTTTAAATAGGTTAATTTGAGTTGTTTTAAAAATTAAATGAGTTGATTTGGGTAAAATATTTTAACTAAATGGGTCAATATGAGTCATTTTAAATTCCATCCTTTTATTTTTGGTCAAAATGGGTTTACAAGTTCAAAGAATTAGGTCGATGTGGGTCCTAAGGAAATGTGACAGGTCTCGGATCGGAACAGGTTTTCATACAAGACAGGTTTCGACACGAAACAGGTTTCAAATTGGAACGTGTTCGGTTCATGTTTCAAGCCAACACGAGTTTTCACCCGTGACGGGTTGGGTTTTGGTTTCTTTTTGGTCGATTCGGGACTCGTTTTTGTCCGTTTTTCGGTTCCGGTTCGATTCTCGGGTTTTTTTTTATGGAACGAGGTCAACGTATGAAACATTTTAGTGTTTTTACTTTTTTTGTTTATGCTTTATATTTTAAGTTATAATTTTTTATTATTATTTTTGAATATTTTTTTGAGGGTTTTTATCTTTATAGAAAACCCCTCAAAAAAATTCAAAAAAAAATAATAAAAAAATCATAACTTAAAATATAAATAAAAAACAAAAATTTTAAAAAAACTAAAATGTTTTCGCCATTATTCCCGTTCATAAAAATAAAAAAAATAAAAAAAAAAACTCGAAACCCGGTTCGACCCTAACCTATTCTGACCCAAACCAAAACAACCCTTTTTTTAATTAACCCGTTCTGACCCAAACTCATTATGACCCAAACTCGTTTTGACTCATGACTCATTTCAACCCATGACTCGTTCGACACGACCCAACCCATTTGCTACCTCTAATTAATAACATTATTTTTCTTATAAATGCTAAGAAAATAGTAGAGTATAATTAAGGATATATAACTAAAAACTTGGAAAATATTTTGAAAAAATAATAATTATTTTTCTTTTTATTAATTTTTTTAAAAGATAATCAACTGGTGGAATACATCGCATCAACGTGGGAGCATTAACCGATATCAGGCCCGGCCCAAGGGTGAGGCAGGGTAGTCGACGGCCATAGGTCTGACACCCGCTAGGCCCGAATTTTTTTTTTTTATAAAAAAAATTGTATGTATTTTTATGAAACAAAATATGTATAATTAATGTTTTAACACAATTACATAAACAATAGCTTGGTCAAGTGGCGAAGAGGTATGACAAAGAACCAAAAGGTTGTGGGTTCTAGTCTTATTTGAAGTATTTTTAAGTTTATTTTTATACAAAAGTTTTTTACACAACTCAAATCCTAACCAAGTAAACCCACTTAAAATTAAATTGTTTAAACCCAATAAAATATTCTTTTTACTTAGGGCCCCAAAAAATATTCGCCTTCAGCCGAAAAAAAATTCCGTCTTCTCGGAGCCGGCCCTGACCGATATGATACATCAATACATGTTCCTATGCCTGTTCCAATCTTGTCTAACTTTGCTAACTCCCCTTTCTCAACGACTCAACCCGTATGTTGTTCGTTCTGGAAACACGTCTTCTAATTTCATCTTTTCTCGAATCTCCTTTAACGGAAGAAATAAAAGCTCAAGAAGGACGTATTTCGAAATGATGTGACAAAGGTTTGCTAATGGGAGTGGTCTAAGTAACGGGTTAATCGGTTGGTGTCCCATTGACAAGCGCAATAACAAAGGTTAGAAGGTCTTAGGTTTAAGTTCTGCAAATGATAGAAATTTGTCGTCAAGTAACGGCTTAATGGATATAACTAAATTTTAAACCAAATAACAATGTAGATAATAATGCACATGCATTTACTTTAGTATATTTTAAGTAAACAGAAAATAAATTGAGGGTTTAACATTTGCAATTAAGAGAGGACCAAATCACCAAAACTCATCTTTACCTTTCCCATTGAAACATTGTATATTGTCTATACGTGTTTGTGCTAGTCTCATTGCTCAAGAAATAATATGGGATCTGAAATAAACGTGTCGTGTGTGGGTAGCTTATGGTAGAGGTGCACAAACCGGCCCTCGGCTAAAGTGGTACAGATCGAGTCAAAGATGTTAGATGTGTGTGTCATGGGCCACCATAATGTTATGAATCAATTGGCCGGCCCAATCCGAGAAGTTCAACAAGTAAACAAGCCCATAGGGTTAATGAAAGAGCCCGTCGGGGGCCGGATATAAATATATAATGCTAAAGAGAAGGAAAGTAGAGGTTTATGAAAATTGTTAGATATTGGTGATATGATATTCACATCTCCCATTCGAGAATCTGTTTCCGATCTCCTATGGTACTTGTTTTGATTTTTCTATGTAATCGTTCTCTTGAGTCAATCGAATCACAACAGTTACTTCATAATTGATTATCTCTTCGTTGTGTCGGTTTGAATACACTTCGGATTTCAACTGATGGATCGGATCATATACAAATCAGTTTTATCCAAAGTGGTTTTTAGAATTAGTGAACCATTCTTTGGGTATGTTCTTAGTGTTTGTTTTTGGGCCATTCTTTGGGCTTCAACAAAGTAAACTAAACACATTATGACAAGCTAAATTCTAAAATAAACCAATGACTGGTGTCACACTGGAGTATAGAGGTGCACAAAATACTCGGTTTTGGAACCGACCCGGTGTATCTGATCCATAACAGGTTCCTACATGTACAACAACAGTTAGATGGGTAAATGGGCAATTGTTCATTTCAGTTAGTAGGCAACAAACTTTGATGATTAAAAAGGAAAAAAGTTGAATTAAAAGTTGAGAAAAGATGACAAGCAAACAAAATAAAAATTGAAGATTTGTTGACCACATTGATTTCATACTTGACAACTTGAAATATATTAAAAACTTCACAGAAGATATATATATATATATATATATATATAACATAAAACTTGGAACAAACTATTTAATAAAGTAAATAACATTCCATACTTGACAACTTGCCTAAACTCAACAGATGATAACTTGCCCAACTACAATTTTATCTCCTTCTCATCTCACAACTCCTGTGTTCAGCTCCACCAACCGTTTGAGCGATACAAGGGACCACTTGTCTTCAATCTGAGCGCGCACCCTCTCGTTAAGACAGTCGACAACAACATTCACTTTTCCAAACCCGTAGATCTGATGGCCGTCTAGCATCCTCCCATGTTTCGGTTTGAACAGCAGGTCGTTTTCCCGTGCATGAAACTCAAGTACTTCCTTAAAACTCAATTCTTCCTCCTCCACCACAGCAGCCCGTCTCTCGTGACTCTCGTCCTTCAACACGCTGATATCCTCTCTAGAAGGCTGAACCACTTCTAACCCTTTCGACGCTTGCTGAATCATCACGAAACCAGCGTGTAACCGGGCCTGTATATGGTCGTTCAAAAGCAGATCAGCAGGTAAGCATTCAATCCAATTTTCAAACCACCTATACACCTCTTCAAGTACCGGTTCCGAACATAACCACCTGTACAACACGCTTTCCCACTTATCAAAAAACAAGTCCATAAGATCAATCATGTGTGGAAAAGGGATCATGTTGACCCAGGTCAACACCTGGTGAAAGAGGTCAAGCTTCTGGTCAGCGGGGTTCACTTGAAATTCATTCATGACCACGCGAAGCTTCGGAACAATAAACCCGGTCATGAGTTGATCCCAGATAACGGGGTCGAAGAGCGTTCTCCACGGTGACAGTATGGCGTACGCTGAGATGTCGCTCGGGCGCCAAGCAGGCAGAGCAGCCTCTAACTTGGCCCGTATCCTCGGATACAACAAATCGAGCCTTTCTCCAAAAAAAGGCAGCCACGGATGAACCCAAGTGTGTATCGCGATACGCTCGATAGATGGGTCCCACGATTCAACCGCTGCCAAGAGCTTGGGCATGACAACACGATCAAGCAGGGTATTCATCATCTGACGTGGCAGCTTACCATCCCATGAATCGAGAAACTGAAGAAGCGGTTCGGGGTCGCGGGCGTGCCACGTGCTATCGATGACGTGGAACGAGCACGCGATGATGGACAGATCGCAGAGGCTGTACTCGTCGGGGAACTGCTTTTGCAAGTCTGTGAAGAAGCGCGCGAGGGAGTCTAAGGTCAGAGTGCCGGTTCGGCTGGCGTGATCCAAGTGCTCGATGACTTTGATGATCTGTTCCATGTTCTCGATCTGTTTCTGTTGTCGGTCGGCATCGGCTCCAAGCTGCTGCAGTTGTTCTTGCAAAGCGGTCACCGTCTGAGGCTCGGTTTTCAACTCGTCTGTCTTTTTTTGAAAACCGTGCTCGGCGATATCAGCAACCAGATTCGTTTTAAACAGAATCTTGGAAAGGTTCGGGTCGCGCTTAGGCGGGAGGCGCCTAACTGGTGGTATGTACGGCTATGACCTTTTTGCCCACCTGGGAACGGGTGCGGGTGGCTGCTGAGTTGGAACGGGTGCGGGTGCTGGTGGCTGCTGAGTTGGAACGGGAACGAGAACGGGCGGTGGTGGTGACAGTTGTTCTCTGAAGCCATTAAAGCCGATACCCATTTGTCTTCGTGGTCGTATCTTGGGTTGGATGGGATCGACGATCCCTTGTGCGTTGATCCCGACCCCAGCCCCTCGTTGATAACCCATTTTCTCAAGAATTCATGCACCGATTCCAGTCGTGAGCCTGCTGTCAATGCTGGTCCTGGCTCTCTTATTATTATTATTATTCAAGTCATAGTAAACCTCTTCTTCCTCATAGTCATAGTAATCACCATAGTCCATTCTTTCTTCTTCTTCTTCTTCTTCTTCTTCTTCTTCTTCTTCCTACAGGACAACAGATAATAATAATAATAATAATAATAATAATAATAATAATAATAATAATAATAATAATAATAATAATAATAATAATAATAATAATAATAATAATAATAATAATAATAATAATAATAATAATAATAATAATAATAATAATAATAATAATAATAATAATAATAATAATAATAATAATAATAATAATAATAATAATAATAATAATAATAATAATAATAATAATAATAATAATAATAATAATAATAATAATAATAATAATAATAATAATAATAATAATAATAAACCCCTAAATCAATTCAAATTTCAAACCCCCCATAGACTGATAATAATAATAATAATAATAATAATAATAATCTATAATATATATAAACGAAGACATAAAAAACCCAAGTGTCGCGATGTGGTCGCCCCCTCTTTTTTTAGAGTCACCAGATTTGCTTGATTTTTAAATGGAGGCTTCTCATGCATTTGACCCAAATTAATGGGTATGGGTCTTACCAAACCCAGATATTCCTTAAACGGGTTATAAAATCTCATTAAATTAAAAATTATTCTCACCAAATTATTGATGTAAAAATCCTATAAAATAAGATATAATAAAAATTAATATATGATTTATTTTAAAAAAGATATATATATTATTTAAATTAAAAAACCAATTTGATAGTAAAAAAAAATAATCAGGTCTTGGGTCTCATCAAACCATACGTATATTATTAACTTTCATAAATATTATTTATAATTAAAAAACTAATTTTATAGTAAAAAATATAAACGGGTTTTGGGTCTCATAAACCTGGTTATAACATCTCATTTATTTATGAAACAATTTATTATCAAACCATAAGTATATTATTAACTTTCATACAATAAAAAAATATAAATTCAAAAAATAAATAAATATTAGAACAAACGATATAAAACAACCCCCGTAATACGGGGGTTAAAAACTAGTAATAATAATAATCTACAATAAACCCCTAAATAATTTCAAATTTCAAACCCTGATAATAATAATAATAATAATAATAATAATAATAATAATAATAATAATCTACAATAAACCCCTAAATCAATTCAAATTTCAAACCCCCCATCGACTCGACTGATAATCATCTTTATAACCAAATCAATAATGATAATAATAATAATAACAACAACAATAACATACATATTATATACACCAAAACCTACAGATTATTGTCTATTTAATCCTGAAATGAATAGTCACACACACAGCTCAAATCAGCTACTGTTAACACATTACTCCTTATATTAAACCTTCTATTCACATAATAATAATAACAATAACATACATATTATATACACCAAAACCTACAGATTATTGTCTATCTACAAAATGCCCTTAAACATGGCAAACTAGAGTAAATCACTAACAGACTTTGTAAACTGCTCTACTTCTGATCGGTGGTATAAGAAACTATAACAAAAACCATGGTAACTGTAGTGAGATTTACCTTCTAGAATTTACAAAAACTAAATCTCATTATGGTAATGAGCATTTGAGAAGAAAACCCTATCTTTGATCATTTGAAAATTTGACAATTATGCGCAGCGGAAGCCGTTTCGATTATCTTTTAACTTATAATCCCAATAGGAAAGACTTTACACTATGTGTGTGTACATATATATGTATAGTTAAATGTTCAAATGAGAAAAAAAAATGTTTAGAACTGTGAGAACCGCATAATGCATTTGTACCTTTTGCTTTTAGTGTTCACATAATCGCCTATCCACTATCTCATTAAATTGCATTGGGTACAAGTGCTTTATGTGGTTCTCGTAGTTCTCAACACTCTTTAGGTACTGAAAAGAATGTGTCCCTATGTGCATTAGACTATTAGTGTATATATGTATCTAAGAGTTTAATTGTTAAATCAAACATGAAAAAACAGTAATATGATATAATCTAAACACAAATCTAACAATCAGATTGTTCATTTAATCCTAAAACAAATCAGCTATTAATCACACATTTCTACCTACTATACCTTATATTCACAAGAGCAAAATCAAAACAAACACATACACATCAAAACTGATGATCTGTTGATTCTGCTAAAAAATTAGACGCAAAACGGAGCCGATAACGCCAATACATAAACATTATCAACCAGAAACAACAACATCACGTACAAACTTCAAACCGATAGCGTTGCGAACTTGCGATAACGAAAAGCGATCGTAACAATGAAATTCGCAATAATATGTGTGTAACGTAACGGAAACATAGCATTGTACACATCAAGAGAGTATCACTAACAAAACTTAGAAATTACTTTACCTCTAAAACAACATTTAACATCCTATAACAGAAATCCAGGTAACTTTCAATAAAATTTGCATACTAGCATTTACAAAAACAAAATTCACTATATTAGTGACCATCTAACTTAGATGCTCACTAACTTAATAACCTTACCTCGAGTGTTTTTTTTGTTAAAAGTTTATCGAAAGAGCTTCTATTGCGCGTAATTGCCAAATTTTCACTAAAACACACAGAGTATCAGAAACTGCTTTAAACTTCTACAAACTGAAATCTAACACTCAGATTGTCTATTTAATCCTGAAATAGTCACACACACAGCTCTAATCAGCTAATGTTAACACATTACTCCTTATATTAAACCTTCTATTCACATAATAATAATAATAATAATAACAACAACAACAATAACATACATATTATATACACCAAAACCTACAGATTATTGTCTATTTAATCCTGAAATAAATAGTCACACACACAGCTCAAATCAGCTAATGTTAACACATTACTCCTTATATTAAACCTTCTATTCACATAATAATAATAATAATAACAACAACGGCATACATAATAATAATAATAATAACAATAATAACAATAGTCACACACACAGCTCAAATCAGCTACAGTTAACACATTACTCCTTATATTAAACCTTCTACTCACATAATAATAATAATAGTAATAATAATAATAATAATAATAATAAATTATTTACCTTAAAATCTGTGCTGCAGTGGCGGTGAACTACAGAAGCTCCGCAAGAATCGGCGGCAAGGGTGGCTGACGGCGACCGTCGGTTTATGTAATAGATGAAGACGGTGATATATTTGTCAAGTATCTAGGGTTTAGTAATGGTTTAGTAATATAATAATAATAATAATAACGTAAGGATAGATACTATATATTATATATATATGATGAAGATGGGCTGGGCTTTGAGCCTTCATTTGCTCGCCCACAGCCTTGCGTGTTTCACAAACAACCAAAATTAGTTGGCCCAATAAGGAATTTCAAAATTGGCTAAACGGGCCGCTTGAGTTGCGGTCCAGGCTCGGTTCGGCTTCCTAAAAGTGTAAATATAAATGTTTTAGCTTAGACCCGTTTTGAGATAAGGCATTAAAACATAACCCAAATTTTACCCATTCTAGTGAACTGTATATATGAAAATATGGGTGTAAAACTAAAATCTTGAATCGAGTCCTAGTTGGCTTGCCATATAGCATAAACAAGCCAAGTCGGCTCGTAAGCTACTCGAGATCGGCCCATTTTAATATATTTTATACTAGATTTTATCCCCCGTATTACGGGGTTGTTTTATATTATTTGTTTTTAATATTTAACTATTTTTTAAATTTTTATGTTTTTATTGTATGAAAGTTAATAATACTTATGGTTTGATATTAAATTGTTTTACAAATAAATGAGATACTATAATCGGGTTTAAAAACTATATGATTATGATGAGATCCAATGCCCGTTTATTTTTATTTTTTTACTATAAATTTGGTTTTTTAAATATAAATAATATATTTTTTTAAATAAATCATATATTATTTTTAGTATATCCCTACTTTTTAGGATTTTATTTTAAATATTTGGTGAAATTAGTTTTTAATTAATGAGATGTTATAACCCGTTTAAAAAATATATGGGTTTGATTAGACTCATACCCGTGAATTCGGGTCAAATGTATTAGAAGCCTCTATTTAAAAATCAATGAAATCTGGTGACTCCTAAAAAAGGGGGGCGACCACATCGCGACACGTAGGATTTTTATGTTTTCGTTTATATGTATTATAAATACACATTGATTATTAGTTCTAAGCTAGGATTTTAGAATCGATAGAATCAAAAAATTAGGTCCGTAATAACGTATTCTATAATAAGACTTTTGGCCCCAAAATCTTTATAACTTGCTTGATATGATTCATAATGAGACTTGTAATTTTAAACACAAAGAGAAGTTCATAACAATAAAAAGGGAATCAGGGATTAATTGAGATCAGAAAAAAAAAATTAGAAGAAATTGATTACAATCTTATTAATATTAATTTTACTACTTTCGACTTGGTGTTTGTGTGTGTGTTTGATGTTTAGCCTTTGCAAGATGAAAGCTAATGTTTGAAACTTTTTGTTTTTTGTTTAGAAATAATGTCTCCTGTTCCCAAATACATATATACCTCAACAGTCTACGCTACCCAAAAATATAAAAAGAAGAAGCTAGAGGAAGAAAGCAAACGATGATCAAGGGTTTTGCTTCCCAAAACGTTAGAAGAGCCTCAAAATTCGTATAAGTTCGATCATTTTGATACACTACTTTTCTTTTTTGTTTATTATATAACAATTGTATTTGTATTGTTTGTTTTTAATATATAATAAATGAGCTTATATTATAAGACGGAGGCCCACATTTTTTCTTACACGAGGCCTAAAGCTTTTCTATCATTCTTGGAGACGGCCTTGTATATTTATATAATAATATGTAGTGTATATATAATGATCATAAAAGTAACTAATATATAAAATTTATAATGAAAATTTATGTAAAAATAATTAAAAAAATGTATATAACTTGTTTTAAATAAATAATAAACGAGCCTAACTCGAGCTTGTAAAAACGACTCACGAGCGAGTTCAAGCTTTAGAAAGAAAGCTCGAAACGAGCCGAGTAAATGAAATGAAAAGCTAGCCATACCTATTGCAAGGGCAATTATGTCATTTCCACATACTTTAGCTTGTTGAACCGCAACATCAAATGAAAAGGTTCTCAACTCAGTTTGGTGGGGTTCATGAGTTTTCCAATAACATCCGACATTTGGCAAATTAATAAATAAAGGAATTTAGTATAATTTGTGTGTGATTATTTATTTTAAAGGGCTTGGAAATGAAAGCATAAATTTATATTGGACATGGCTTAAAGTTTATGGGTTTAAGGGTATATAAACCACTAAACCATTTCCTTAAAACCATAGCCCCCATTTTCATCTTTTCCCACACACCATCAAAACACAAACTCCCTCTCTCCATCCAATTTTGGATCTAGAAACTAACGCTGTGTTCTCGAGTCTCATTTAAAGAAGGGAGGGGAAGGAAATTAGAAGAAAATGTGAAGAAATCATGTTCCAGAGATTGTTTAAGGAGGGGAAGGGAAGAGAGGGGAAAGAAAAGACTAGAAAAATTAAGTCTATACTCATCCTTCCAAATTGGAGAGATTAAGAGAGAAAATATGTATGTATAACATTAACTACCTATTAACTCCTAAATTTTCTTTCCTTTTCTTTCATTTTTATTAAACTCAGGAACATGAAATGAATTGACACATTTCCCTTCCCCTCTCTTTCTTTTCTCTTTCAATTCTCCTCCCTTTCTTTTCTCTCCTTAAATGAAACTCGGGAACACAGTGTAAGAGTAAAGATAAATAATCGGTATGTCGTGCATTAAAAAAATCAAGATCAAACGCTAAGGTCTACTTTCCTGATTTCATACTTTTGACCTTAGAGTAGCTCTAAGGTCACACTAAGGCCCCTTAGCGTCGCGCTAAGGGTGTCTGACACATCCACTTTATTTTCTTGTTTTATTTTGCATCGGAAAACGTGTCAATCATCATGAGTCTTCTACATCTTCGTTCCAAGCCCGTAATTCATCCCGATAAGTGTCCTTAACGCAAGTATCCTGAAACACATAAACACGCTTGAAGTACCAAAGTTCACATAATATTTAAACTAAAAGTAAACAAATAATATCATAATATACATGACTTTTACCCGACCATCACGTAACCGACCTCATGAAGGTACGTTTTCTATAAAAAAGAGGTTCGTTTGATGTCGGTTTGTCTCGAAAGTTTAGATCGGGTCACAATTAATTATAATTATTATTATTATTCGAGTCGTCATGAGTTTGTTTTCGTTTCCCAAAGTAAACCTCTTCTTTCTCATAATAGTAATCACCATAGTCCATTCTTTCTTCTTCTTTTTCCTACAGGACAACAACATGTATCAAGTAAATGAGAATGATTAATCAGGCAGAACAGAGCCGGCTAGTATGGTGGATGAACGAGTATATAAACGACCAAAAAATCTAATTAAATAGAGGGGAAACGTCGGCTATTATGTAAGGAACGTATCTGCACATTTAATTGCATTATCATCACAGATTTCATGTTCATCAAGGGTTAGAGGTGTCGGTTAGGTTAATATGGAAGAACATATCAAGATCAGTATAATTAAGGCCGAAAATACCATAATTTATAGTGATTTACAATATCAATTACAACTGGCACACGATAATTAAGGTTCAAGTAACCAATTCGTAAATCGGGTTCAATAAATAACAAAGTGGATACGGGTTGGTATAAGGATATCCAGTAATGGGATATGGGTTATAACAATATTTTCATTTTAGCCCTTGAGGTTTAAGGATGGGTACACAAGAGGGTAAAAGGTTATAGTTAGGGTTAAAAGTGTCAAGAAAAGAAAGATATATTTATAAATAATTAAATAAAAATTTTAATAATAATATATTAATAATTAAACAAATTTAAACTTGATAAAGCCATAAAATAACCCGAACGTCGAACCTAGTTGGGTATTTAATATATTAGAAAACCCGAGTTGTTACATATGTTCCTTATGATGAACATATGCATATGTAAGTGAGTTTGATTCTTCTTACACATACGTATATACATACGGTCCACACATGCACACACATCATCCATATTTTAAGTGGTTCGGACGGTCCGACTGAGTGAACCGGTTGACCGTCCGGTTCGATGTCTTATTCGGTTATGAAAACATTGCTATTTATAATACAATTACGTGACATCATCATTCAACAAACTTCTCACAAATGTTTCGCCTCAAGTTATAATGAGGCATATAAACTTCTTAATGAAATTGACAAAATTACATGAATTACAAATTAATAAGAGCTTATTTAAGGGAAGATTGTTATAACTTACCTGAGTCTTATTTGGTCATATAATATATAACGAGTTTTATCCTTCAAGTGAAATCTTATATATAAAAGTTATATCAAATTTTTTTATTATGAGCAACTTGGTCGGTCTTTTTTCAGATATCGGGGGCTACATAGAAGAAATGGTGACTGGTATGGAGGATAAAAGGATAAAAGCATTTGTTAGAACTATGGATGTTTACAGTTGGATTAACTGTGAAACCGGCCAAACAATCATCGATTTTGTTTAGTTGTAGTTATATATTTTACCTTTATAGATATTTCTCTCTTAGAATTTTGAATTTTAATTATAGAATTTTGTTATGTGGCTATCAACCATAAACATTTAAACTTTAGAGAACTTTGATTGTATCTGTTATTTACTTTTTTCCACGCTGAAATTATAATATTCTTTTATTCTAATTATTTAAACATAACTTAATAGCATTCAAAAATCACATATTACCAAAAAAGTATAATTGAAGATAGATAAATTTAATGGATAATTTTTTTACTAACATAAAACTAAATTTGAATAACGTTACATACAAAATGACAATAATTATACACCGGTAGAGTTGCACAAAACACCCGAACCCGGAATCGTACTCGAAAAAATACCCGGAACTAGTTTCTTTTATACCTGGGTTTTAATACGTGAACCCGTACCCGACCCTACCCGTATGGTACGTATATAGTATTCATTTCAGTACCAAAACTCGTACCCAGAACCGGACCCGATTTATACCCGATAATACCCAAAACCGGAACCGAGTTTTTTCAATACTTGAAACCGGATTTTTCAAATTCCCCAAAAAAACCTGAAAAATACCCGAAAATACTTCGAAAAATTGCAGTTCCTTAAAAAATCCAATAAATACCCGGGGAAAAACTCGAAAAAACCCCGAAAATAGGGTTTGTTTTCAATACTTGAAAATAAGGTATTCAAATACCTGGTTTTAGAATACATAGTTCTATACCCGACCCAAACCCGATGCATAAGGTATGGTTTTTAGAGGCAATACCCAGACCCAGCCCGACCCAGGTATTACCAACATTCAATTTTTCAATACCCAATCATATCCGAATCCATATTCATACCCAAAACCGGATACTTGAAAAACCCGATTTGTATAACTCTACTAACTAGACCAACAACTAAAAGCCCAATAACCACACACACACCAAAAGTCATTCACTTGACAATCCGGGTCCAATAGTTCGGGTCGGATCCACCCACAACATAAAACAAATAGGGTTCTTCTTCTTCTTATTATTTCCCAATTTTGGCGCGATAAGGGTTTCAATTTCATCCAAATAATAATATATATATATATATAATTAATTATAAACACAATTTTCTTGTATAATAATTAAACAACAGTTTTAAAACCCATGGAAGACGACCCGTTTGATTTCGAATCGGATGAATTACTCGCCACGTCACCTGTTAATGCCCGGAAACGAAAGTAATGTTAATTCTCTTAATTTTGTTATTATTATTATTATTATTATTATTTTGAATGTTGAAGTTATAGTTTGTAATCTGATTGTTGTTTTATTTGTGTTGATTTAGCTGGTATGAACTCACATGAATTGATAATTTATAAGATTTGCTTGATCTGCTTGTTGTATTTTGACTTCTGCTTATTTCTAGTGTCAGTTTGGTTTTTTTAAGTTTTTGGTTTGGTTCGGTTCCGTTTTGGGGTGGAACCGGAATGTTGGTTTTTGAGCTTTTGCAAACATTTCGGTAGGGGTGTGCGTGGTGCGGTTACTGACTAAAATCGAACCAAAAACCAAGCTTTCGGTTTTATGATTTTTAAAATCGTTTGATTTTGGTTTTTGGGTTCAGTTTGGTTTTGGATGCGGTTTTTTTTTCGGTTCAGTTCGGTTTTTTCGGTTCTTAACAAAATACCAAACCGAACCAAAACCAATATTTTGGTTTTTGCTAAAGTTCAAAACCGAACCGTCGGTGTCCAATTCGGTTTGTTTTTTTTGGTTCTTAACAAAATACAAAACCAAACCAAAGCCAATATTTTGGTTTTTGCTAAAGTTCAATGTTGAACCGTCGGTTTCTTATTCGGTTTGGTTTTTTTGGTTTTATCGGTTTCAGTTCGTTTTTTTGGTTTTGTGTACACCCCTACATTTCGGTTTCGGTTTTCGGTTCTTGTTTGGTTTCAGTTTTGATTTTTTGAGTTTTTGGTTTGGGTTCGTTTTTTTTTTTGTTTGGGTTCGATTTCGGTTTTTGGTTTGAGTTTGATCGGGTTTTTTTTGGTTTTCCCATTTGGGCTTGAAAATTTTGGATCAAAAAAATAAGTTGGCCAAATATAATGAATTTGAGCTCAAGTATTTTTGTTAGTTAATAATTAATTGATTTGTCGTTCAAAACAAAAATAATTAATTGATTTCGAGTAGGATGAATTACTCGCCATGTCACCTGTTATCACCTAAAAACGAAAGTAACGTTAATCCTTTGTTTTGTTGATATTTTGAATGTTGAAATTATAGCTTGTAATCTGATTACTCTTTTATTTGTTGAATTTTTGGCTTTTGTTTGAGAAGTTGGATTGCTAAGGTTTTGAGTCTTATATTCTTACTGTTAAAAGGTTAGTGTAAATCGTGTCGGGTTGGCGGTCTAGCATGTTGAATAATTTAACCCTAACCTGATTCATATACTTATTCGTGTCGTGTCGAACCTATTAAAATTCGTGTTGTGTTCGGGTTGACGCATTTTATGGTCATTTACAATTTACGAATATGAGTAATAGCTAGTGACTTAGTAATAGTTTAAATAAGTAATTACTTTGATTCGTATTACACGTATTTTGTAATTTGTTTTATTTTAATTCTCTTTGTGTATTTCTCTCTCATTCCCAAGTAACAAACTTGGGTTTATGTATTTAGCTCGAGATTAGAATAAACGAACGTGAATAATTGAATGAGCGGTTAGAACTTAGAACTAATAAAATAAGATTGTTGGAAGTGAAGAGTAGATACAAAACGGGTTGCATTTCTCGAGTATTTTTTTTTTGTTTTTTTATGGAACGAGAAAAACGGAGGAAACTTTTTAGTGCTTTTACTTTTTTTAGTTTTTGATTATATTTCAAGTTATAATTTTTTAATTAGTTTTTTTTTTAATATTTCAATGAGGGGTATTTGAAATCTCAACCCATTTTGACCCATTTCAAAAACCCCTCGTTAAAAAATTAAAAAAAATAATTAAAAAATTATAACTCGAAATATAAATCAAAAACTAAAAAAAGTAAAAACACTAAAAAGTTTCCTCCGTTTTTCTCGATCCACATAAAAGAAAAGAAAATAAAATTAAAAAATAAAAAAAATCTTGAGAAATGTCAACCCGTTTTGACCCGTTTCAATCAAATTATTTTTTTAGTTTGACCCATTATATACATTTTAATACAACCCAACGGGTCACAATTGCCACCCTTAAGTTTGACTGCGTTAATTGAATTATTATTCTGCTTTCAATTACGAATGGATTTAAACCATCTTAAAACAACAGTACATATCATTTTTTCATTTAACACACGCGTTTATTATGTGATATGCAGGAAAAAAATCTTCGATATTGATGACTTATTAGTGGATCACTACAAGCAGCAGAATAAAAAGCTCGAGAGGGAACATAAACTGGCCAAGACTAAAAAGACTTGCAACTCGGATGATGAAGAGGACGGTCGTGTTGCTAAATTGTCTAAATACGTCAACGAATGTCACGAAAAGGCACATATCTTGAACTCTATGATACATAACATATTGTCGTGTTTTCATTTATATCAGTCATAGTTATGTAACTTAACGAGCTTAATATTGTAGATAACTCAACTAGGCGATGAAGAAGACGTGTCCCATTGGGGCCTTCAAGTTTTTCGGAAACAGGTTCATATTTAATACACTTTAACCAACCATTTGTTAATACATTTATGCAGCCTTTGTTTTTAAACACAAATTATAACATAGTTAGGGGGGTTCTTCGGGTTTCGGGTTTTTCGGGTCGGGTTCTTCGGGTTTCAAAGTTTTAAATCTTGACCCGAAACCCAACCCAAATCTCTCACGGGTTTTTCGGGTTCGGGTTATTTCGGGTTTCGAGAATTTTTAGAAAAAAAAAACACAAAACCAAATTTTTTTTAAAACTACGGTGCTAAAATTAAAACAATATAGTCTTCTTTGCTCATAACACAGATAATCAAATAATAAACTAACCTAACTTACAAAACAATTCAAAAGAAGAGTAAAACTAAACCGAACTATAATCGTATACAATCGGGCGTGATTTGGTTGTTTGATTACGGTTGGTATTAGTAATAAACAGAAAACATAAATTAATAATAAGCAATCGATCCATTATAGTAAGAATAACAACAGTCGATTTAAGCAAGATTCTGATAACTTTAGCGGCTAAGACTTAGCCTATTATACATAAAATATATTTAATTTCAAAACTAAAAGTTTATTCAGGTTTTTCGGGTTGACCCAAATCTTATAAATCAAACCCGAGACCCAACCCGAATTACTTCGGTTCGGGCTCGGGTTAGTCTTTTCTCGGGTTCGGGTATGAGTTTTTTCGGGTTGGATTTTAGGTTTCGGGTAAAAGTGACAACCCTAAACATAGTTGGTTTCTTGTGCAATTTACAGAAACCGTTTCCGTTGTTTGAATTTAGCGAGCTTTCAAGTTGCTCGCTTTTTCGTTCTGGTGTTAACCATGAAGTGAATTCATTGGTCGAACTTAGTACCGAATCAGGTCAGTGTATGTATATAATTTTATAACTTTGTGCAGTATTATTTATATGAGTTATTATTAAAATTTTAGTAAATATTATTGCAGGAGAAACGTTCTTTGAAGGTTTGTTGACTAATGGCTGGCTATTAAACTTGGTTACTAAACTCGGTGAAGTAGAAAAATTGATAGCCAAATGGACCTTTCACTTAAGTATGTTGATCATCTGATAATTCTTGGTTACATTATATTGGATTATATTTTGATTTTTTATATTATTCGGATCGACAGTGTTATACTCATCGAAGGGAGCGCTCGCAAGTGCTGCGGTTGACTTTTGGTGTGCTATATTATTACTGAAAAATGAGGTTTACGTGATATACATTCATCAAATATTTTTTTTCTTAATTATATTATTGTAGTTTTTATATGATGTTGTCCTGCTTAATCAGGATGGATCGCCGTCTATAAGGATCGACTGGCTACCGAGCTATTCAGAACTCAAAAACACGCTTGAACGTTATGGTTTCTTATTGCCTTCACCTAATACTGATTCTTCGGACACCGAAATGGTTTCTGCAGGTGGTAATATTATCATATACGGAGTAACTTTTATAAGTCATTACGGGAATATTAGTATATTACATGTATGCGGGATTTTTTAATACCATATTATTTTCAGATTCTGAAAGCATTGAGGCGCCTCAAAACATTAGAGAATGGACTAATTATGTAGCTGCTTATAGCCAATCTAGGTTAGTACAAACGACACATACCGATTTTTAAACGTTTAAAGATAATATTTTTGCTCATTTTTTTAAATATTTTTATGCTTTTTATTGTAGGGATATTCATTGTACTTTCACCGCTTCAGAAGCAGAAGAGCTGATAGTTATTATAATCTGTCTTTTGTTGGACCGACAACTTTTGGGTTTATCCATAGATTTAAACGAATGCATGCTTGCGTTAGTTAATTTCTTCACGGATGACGAATGGAGCGTTAGTTGCGTAAACGTGGCAAAAACCGTCGCTTCAAGGTATTCAACAACATTACAGTTTCTTTGTGGTTAATTAATAATTTATTATTCATAATATTTTCTTGAACTAATGTTTCGTGTATTTAAAAACAGGGTCCCGAAAGACATGAATTGCCTGCGGGCTGTTGACTGTATTGCAGCGGTTCACGGGCGCACCAAGCTTCTAAGAAGCGCAATCGCGTTTCATATTCTTGTTGATTGTTTTGATAAGGTACATATTTTTTTTTAAAATATATTTGATAAAATAACTTTTTACGGTGTATGTTATATTTACGTTTTTGCCCTTCGTTAGGTTGAAGATGAAGAAGGGGTCGTAAGGCAACTGACCGTAATCAATTTGAAAGAAAAAAGTTGTGATCTTTACAAAATCTACCTTTATTTGGTGTTAACTGAAAACTGGTTTCTATACAGCCCGTTATTGGAAGACAACGAGTTATTAAACGAAATGTGGCGGTTGTTTCTTCGAAACTGTTCTTGTCAGATTAATATTACAGACTCGAGGTCTCACGCTTCAAAGGTACTGCATAACTCCATTTCTTTAAAAATTATTTTTTTTTGTTAAAGTTATTATTTTCGTGACGTTTGATAAAGATATAATGTACTTTAATTTATTTAAAAATTTTGGACAATTATGCAGGTTAGGAGTAAAGCTTCTTATCTTCTGCAAGGCGCGAATGGTAGATTGTTGTAGTTTCGGTTATGATAATTTGGCTATGGGTTTAATCTATTAAAAGTGGTTTAAGTTCAAATGGACTGTTTAATCTTGTAAGGGTATTTGCATGTAAACATTATTTGGGAATGGTGCATGTTTTATATTTTTATTAATGTTAACAAGTCAGTAAGACATGCATTTTGTTTTTCCTTATAGTGCATGATCATTTATTGGTTATTGATCTATAAATCTTTTCCATTTTAGAGAAGTGTTTACATAGAAATAGTAGGCAAACCGGCAAAAATTGCGCCGCTAGCCCTTTCTAGATAGCAATACTAAGTCTTTTAAAATTTACATTCATAAATTTTGATTCATGACTCATTAGACTCCTCTAAATAGCTTTACAGTCTCACGCGCAAGGAAACCAAAAGTATCGAGTGCAAGACACACTTTCTCATGCTTGTTACTTAAACATTATTTTCTTATTACACTATAACATCATCGTTAAATCCGAACAATCTTAAGGTAACCGATCCATTGAGGGTGATGAACTTTTCATAAACATAAGTTTTATACTTCAATATATACCTAGGATGATAAACGTTTCAAAGATCTTTATTTTTATAAACAATTACACCTTTATTACTGCGGTTTTCGTCCATGTGGTTTGTTTAAATTTGTTTTTTTAGTCCAAAAGTTTAAAATTTGCTATTTTTGTCTTTAAAGTTACATTTTCGTTGCAATTTTCATCCTTTTAGTATGTTAAAATTTGTTCTCTCAGTCCAAAATATATTAATGAGATAAGTAAACTGCGGTTTTCGTTCTTATGGCTTGTCTAAACCTACAGTTTTTAATCAAATAGTTTCAAATTTGCGATTTCGTCCCGGTGGTTTCATTTTACTTGCAATTAAGCCCGACCCCAATAACTCGGTTAACTGTGGTCGTTAAATCCATTACCGTGTCATTCATGTGAGGGACATTTTTCTTCTCTCCCCCCCCAAATAAAAAAATACACCCCAGCCCCTCACGTGAGAGGGCTTACTAATTAGGAATGGAGTTTATTTGGGAAAAATTTGGACAAAACTATCCCTCACGTGAATGGCACACTGATGGATTTAATGACCAGACTTAACAGGGTTAGTGGGATTGAGTTTAATTGCAAGTAAAAATGAAACCACAGAAACGAAATTCACAAATTTAAAACTATTAGACTAAAACCGTAGATTTGGACAAACCAAATGGACGGAAACCGTAATTTACTCTAACGAGATGGACGAAAATTGCAACGAAAATGAAACTTCATAAACGGAAACAACAAATTTAAACAAACTGTCACACCCTCAAAATCCACTAACGGAGTTTTACCGTCAGAGGGTGTGAACTAACAGGATCGGAATCATCAGTTATAATCAAACCATAAAATAAAGTTTCAAAACCATGAAAACGTTTACGAGTAATTAAATGCGGAAGCGTAAAAACCTTTAACCAAAAGTTGCGTCACGCAGGACGACTTAAAACCAATGATAACCGTTAAAAATAAGTTTGCATAACAAAAGCGTTTTCAAGCAATGCATGTTCCTAAACCGCGCGCCCGCCTCGGCTACCTGAGAATAACATACTAAAAGTGTCAACACAAGGTTGGTGAGTTCACAAGTTTAAATAAAAGTAAAGCGATCAGCGTTTGCGTTCAGTGTGTTGCGTTAAGCGTTTTGCGTTACAGCGTTTTGCGTTAAGCGTTACAGCGTTTTGCGTTACCAGATAGTGTTATGTCAATTATATATCTATAGGTAGCTAGCCTATAAAGCAAGTATTACTAAGTGTTCGACACCGAAGCTGACTGTTTATCAATTTTCCTTGCCACCAGGTCATCCAGAACATGGTATGTGTTTAGCCAAGATTACACCCGCTCGACCTCCAGTCGAGTTTAGCGTTGGGTGGGGTTTGTCAAACCCAGTAGTACTACTCAACAATGACTCGCTATTCCAAATATTAACCGGTTCGATGTTATGAAGGACTTTTGTTATTGCGTTTGCCACTTAGTCTTTACAAGTGATATATAATCTATATTAACAAAATCTCAAATGCGTTTCGGAGTATGTTATCTCCCCCAAGTGAAAAGCGTTTAAAACAGTTTAAAAGGGGAAAGTGAAACTCACTGTTTGCGAAGAAATTCCCAAATTAAATCACCAAGATGCGCGTCACAGAAAAACTCTCTCTAGCGTTCTAAAACAATAAAGAGATTTTTCTAAGTGTCGGAATATTATCGAGTCTCTAGACCCGGCACATATTACCTATGCACATAACATGTTTCGTGTTTCGTTTGTGAATCGTGTGTGACTTTAACAAATGTATTTGTGATACATTACATGTGTAAGCAATCATATACGTGTCATGTATTCATAAAGCACATCACTAGCAATTACTCCCCGTAAGGGCATTTTGGTCAAATTATGACAATCAATTAGCAATTATTCCCCGCAAGGGTAATTTGGTCAAAACATAACAATTATATAGCAAGTATCATGTTTCATGCGTTTTCACAAAACTCAGCAGCTAGTTTCACCGAGACAGAAATTCTACTTAAAAGATTGTACTATTCCACTGATCATAGCATCTCAATTAATTTACCAAAAATCATCACAGAAGCATATATGTCTTAGGTTTCCAGAACATATTTTATTATATTTTTATTCCACATAGTTTTCTCACAATCATCAAATCATTACAGCAAACTCATAACAGTCAAATTCATGCGCAACAAAATGTTATTTGCAATTCCCGTTAAACGAAAAATCCAATAAATGCAAGACCACTTGGGTTAGGTTCCTAACTCAATAAGTCAACTTCCAGAAGTAGAACCAACCCAATTGGTCTCTTAGTTCATGATATATAACATTTACAAAACAACCTAACAACAGATCTAACAGCTCAGCTTTGCACAACGTTTTTGTAAAATCATAAAAGTTAACTTCTACATGTCCAAAAATTACAAGTTTATATTCTATAGAAACTAGACTCAACCTAGTTTACTGTAGTACCAATAATCTCAACCAATTTTCACGTTTACACTTCGTTACAGTCACTTAAACATCAAATACACATTCTGTCCAGAAACTGTTTGCATCCAAACTCAACATATTAACTATCTATGAACTATCATGCATTCATATAACACTATAGACTCCATAAACACCATCCATGCACATCAATTACACATTACATACATGATTAGGGTTTTTGTTTGAACTCAAATCAAAGACACAACGATTAACGTGTAACAATATAAATTCTAGTTATCAAATCATCATTCAATCAACAACAATCATATTAGTTATACACACACACAAAATCGGCTGCTAGGGTTTGTAATTAACCCAACAAACATCAAAATCAAGTAGTAAGGATGTATAGAATAATCAATTATACCTTCCTAGCACCTAATTCTTCAATCAAACACTTGATTTGATGGTGTATATGTGTGTGAAAGTCGACGGCAGCCAAGGAGCAAGGGGGTGGGGTTTGCGATCGGAACTTGGGGAAAGAAGAATAATAGTTAGGGTTTATTATAACATAGTATTTATAGAATACTATGTTACACTTTGGCCCCTCCACTTTCAATTGTTGTTTTTCTAACTTAAATAACTAGTTTACGTCTTGAGTTAACGTTTACAACCATGTTATCACATAACACATAAAGCTAACACATAATTATCACATAATTACTGTTTTGACGTTTTTCGTTTATTCATCAATCGTTTGCGTCAACTCGTTTGCGTTTCGGTGCAACTCCCGAAAGACTACACATGTAGTAAGTGTTAAGCGTCATTTAAACCCTAGTTTAAATGTAATGAAGTGTGCGTTATAGATTCAATGATCTTAAGTTTGAATTGACGGAGTTGCGTTAACGGAGTTAACCTGAAATTGACGATTGTCACACAAACCACAAGAACGAAATGAATTCTTTTACGAGGTTCCCAAATGTAATTAAACCGCTCATAGTTAGAGGTGCACAAATAGGCTTTTTCAAATACCCGGGTTCGGGTCTGGGTATTGTCTCTAAAAACCATACCCTATGCATCGGGTTCGGTTCGGGTATAGAACCGGGTATTTGAATACCCTATTTTCGGGTATTGAAAAAACCGTTTTTTTTTTTGTTTTTCGGGCTTTTTTCCGGGTATATATTGGATTTTTATAAAAGTTTGCACTTTTTAGGGGTGTTTTTCAGGTATGCATCAGGTATTTGAAATAACCGATTTCGTGTATTGGAAAAACCCGGTTCCGGGTATGGAACCTGTTCGGGTTTTCGGGTATTACCGGGTATAAATCGGGTCCGGTTCGGGTTCAGGTTCGGGTTTTAGTACCGAAATGCATACCCTATCCGTATCCTACGGGTAGGGTCGGGTACGGGTATTAAAAACCCGGGTATTAAAAAAACTGGTTCCGGGTTTTTATTTCGGGTCCGATTCCGGGTTTCTGTTTTGTTGTGCACCTCTACTCATTGTTCTACTTAAAACTTTTCAAACTAGGCTCGGACATAAAATAAAGAACACAAGATTTAGCCTCGGATGACCGTTACCTGTCCAAACCTCTTTAAACTCCACCACTTTCCACTCATTACAATACAAACCCATTACCAATAATCAAAACCAAAGCCCTAAAAACCCGAATCAAGATCCGGGTTCTTCAAAAAATCCAATTTCTGATCTGGGTTTCTTCAATTTGTTCACACCAAACCTTAATTCCAAGAATCTTGAACTGGTAATGGCAATGCGAGAGGAAAAACTGTTTAAAAGATCGGCTTTCGGGAAGTCGATACGAAAGCGGTTTTCGGATATTACTAATTGTGACCCACGTCACAAATCCCAGCCGTTGTTTGATCAAGTTCTTCCGATTGCTTGTTCGGTTTTGTCTTCTGTGGATAAAGAACACATTGATCATCTTTTAAAGGTAAAGTTTTTATTTTTAATTTTTTTATATTTTTGATTTGACTGTATTAGTATCATATTAGTATGAATTTGTAGGGTTTTTGAATATTATTTAGAGTTAACTTAGTCTCCTAAACCGGCTTAGTTACTTTTAGATTTAGTTATGCCGTTAGGGCTGTAATTGTACGGAACTAGGCGTTGTTCATGTTCGTCTGCTAAGCCTTTATCGGACTAGTGAACGGTTCATGAACATCTAACCGAACGGAAATTTCTTGTTGTTGTTCATGTTCGTTCATTAAGGAAATGAACATGTTTCACGAACACAAATTTACAAGAACAGTGTTATATTTGATTTGAATAACCGAAAATAGTCGGTATCAGATTAGTAAGGGATTTTATATTATTTTGGGCTAAGTTAGTCTCCTAAAATAGGTTTTATTTATTGTTCACATTTAGTCATGGTTTTGTGTATAATTAGAGGTTGTTAACAATCATTTCAAGCTTTAGTTCTTTCAGGGATCAGGGGTGTTTATCATTCGAATTCGACATGAAAGACTTGAAAGACTTGAAATTTGAAACGAAAGATTTAGACTTTTGTATAAAATGTGAAGTATATGAGCTGCCAAATTCATCTTATTGTGCCTTTTCAATAAAATTGCTATCTTTTTTAATATTTGATGTTAATAGCCATGATAACTTGACTAATTAATATTATCGATTTTGCAATTTGGATATTTGATCGTTTGGATATTTTGATCTTAGGGATTTTATATTAGTTAGGGTTAATTTAGTCTCCTAAATAGGTTTAGTTACTTTATACATTTATTCATGGTTTTGTGTATCTATAAAAGTTAATAACAATCATTTCAAGTTTTAGTTCTTTCAATCTAACTTTTTGGGTTTTTTTATTACACAATAGTTAATTTGATGGAGGTACAAAGTCGAAAAACTCGAAATTTGAACCGAAAGATTTCGGTTTTTGAATAAAATGTTAAGTATAACTGTATATGAGCTAATAAGTTCATTTTATTGGGCTTTTGCAATAAAGCTGCCTTTTTTTCGATTTTTGAATAAAATATCAAGTATATGAGCTTATAAATTCATTTAAAAATTTAATTGTTGAAGTTACCAACCTAGGGCTTGATCATCCAGTACTTTATTAGTTTCGTGATTTTTTTTACTATACTTTTTTCATTAACTCGAATTCGAGTTGAGTCAGTTTCCTACAAACTTTACCTGATTATGTTTGTTTGTTGATCAAACCGTGCAGGAAAATGCAGGGCTGATGAAGCTCATCACAGAGAAAAAGTAAGTTGCTCTGCAATCCAACCTAATAGCAGATTAGTAGCATATTTGCAATCAAAAAATGGAATTTATAAATAAAAGTTTGTATTTTTTTATAACAGCAAAGTCATAGAGATGAATGGAGTCGAGCTTCAAAAGATGCGAATCGTTCTTCAGAAAATGCAGTCGCAGAATTGGAGCCTTGCTCAATCAAACAATCATATGATGGCGGTCGGTACACATTGATTTTAAATTTTTATAACTCAAAAGCATCAATCTTTTACATAAATGTTGATATTAATGTGTTGTAACGTTTTATTTGCAGGAGCTTAATTTAGGCAAAAAGAAGGTATGATGTTCTAAATGACCAATTTATAATAATTGCATAAATCAACTTTTGTGTATCTTATATATTATTATTATTATTTGTTTATTTGTTTATAACAGCTAAAAGAATTAGAGCATCAACTTGCTTGCAAAGACGCTTTGTTGAAAGCCATGAGTTCGGAGCTGCAGGTAACACTTTTTTCACTATAACATTATTATACATTTGATCATTATATCCGAGCTGACTCATTTTGACCCGTTGTATAACTTGAGTTGACCCAAGTTGACTCATTATTTTCGTACCCTTTAAAGCATGATTTTTTTAAATGTTTAATAGCGTACTTTTGATTTTCAGGTGAAGCGTGAGATGCACGACCGAAAATGTGAATCTAAGGTGGTTTGCTTTATTATATCCTGTTACTTTTAGAGTTAATTACACAAATGGTTTGGCTTTGGATCTAAGTTCAAGGGTATTTTGGTCATTTTGAAAAGATTAACACTAACTTAACGTACTTTTTAACCGTTGTTAGTGTTACAAAAATGAAAACCACAAATTTCATTTGTGTAGTTAACTCTTGTTCTTTCTTTTTCTCTGTTGAACCGAAACTAATATCGTTTTTTATCTTTTCTGTTACGGTGGATGAAGGATGATGAAAACGCGCTTACCAGCCAACAAAATGCAAGTAGGCGTATACGTCCAGGAAGAAGTCGATGTAAGTGCTACATAATATTAAACTTATAATATATCATTGTTATAACTTAGTTTTTATTTTTATTATTATTATTATTATTATTATTATTATTAAGTAATTACTAGATTGTGTTTAATTGTGTATAACATGGTGTTTGCAGCAATCAGCCAGTTGACTACAGTTGAAGCTTCTGAGAAAGAACTAGTTGAAAACAAAAGGTTAGCATAATATTATTATTTATGCGACATATTTGCTTTGTTTATATTTTTTGCACCTTATAATATGCTAATGTACAAGCTTGTGTCACATACAGGCCGCGTGTGAGAAGGCAGTCGGCTAGGTTTATGTCACAAGAACATGAACCGGACGAGAACTTGTTTGAGATTAAAGATCTTATTAAAATAGTTGAAGATTGCGGTACAACTTCAAAAGTGAGTGTTGAACAAAATGACAAATGCGGTTCAAAAATGCAACCCGAACCTCAATATTCGCAAAGAATGTCGTTTGGTAGACCGTCACGAAGAGCTGCTGAGAAAGTACAGTCTTACAAGGAAGTTCCTCTTAATATCAAAATGAGAAGACCAGAATAATAATAAATTAATAATAATACGTTTGTAATTTGAAGTTGCCTAGTTTGTGTGTACTGGTTTATGTAATGTTATGAAACAAGCATAATGTTTAAGATGTTTCAAACTGTGTTAAATGAAAAATCAAATGTTTGCGGTATAACGTTAGAAAGTTAGAAATTAGATTCGGGTACGGGGATAACAAATGAAACCAAGCCCGATAGGCGAGCTCGAAACATTTGCTACGGGTATTTGGGTATGATATTAGCGAATTAGGTGATGTCCGGCCCTATTACTTGAAGCATACATACCTGTTTACCAGAGCCATACTCGTAAACATTTCTTTCTTTCTTATATTTCTAACTAGTTTTTACCCGGCGCAAACATAGACGGTGAATCGACGTGAATTTGGACATTATCAGTTACACTCGTTACGGTATAGACATTGTTGGTAAAACCTGAGCATTAAAACCCAAAAAAAATCGTCAAAGTAACATATAAAAAGATTAACATGTAAACAAATAAACTGTTTGACGTTTATTTGGTCTGGAAACCCGAGTGGTGTTAAAGCCCAAGAGTTGTCGGTTCCGGACATTGAGGCGGTAACTCGACACGAGTTCGGTCGGTTTCGTTTACTTTTGTTATAGTACCGGAGCTAAAAAACGGAAAAAAATATAAAAATCGAGGTGGGCCAATGAGGTGGCGTCGGTTGATAAACTCGGGCGTGGATAATACGGTGCCGCTAAGTCCTGGGCGTTGAGGTTGTGAGACTATGCAATTCGCTCGGTTTCTCCTATATTCTTTACGGTATCGGAATTATAAAAAAATAAAATGACAACGACCAATATTGTGCCGCCAAGTGGCCTAATCGCCACTTGGCGGCACCAAAGTTGTTAAATGTATTAGGCCACTTGGCGGCACCAAAGTTGTTAAATGTATTATATAATAATTTCTTTCGGGTAATAAAATTATCGAAAAGTTAAAAGAGTAAGAAATATATGGCCATATATGTTACTCAACGGGTATTGGGCCAGGAATGGTTCAGGGATTACTTACTAATGCACGCTCCATTGTCATTCCTACTACCTCAAGACAAACATAAGATACTTGAAGTGATTAGAAAGATAACAAAATCGGTGAGTCAAGTAACGGGTAAAATGACATTTTGCACTTGCTTAACACCATTCATTGACAAGAACAAATGCAACATTATATTGTAACAGCATTTCACGCGTATTTATATTATGAACACGTGATACCGGTACTCATTTTTCATGTTAAGAACATTTATTATAATTATGCTCGTTTTTATGCTATTTTTTATATGCATGGTAAGTGGTGACATCAAATTGGAGCATCATGTTGTAGTTTAACAAAAAAATAAATAAATAAATAGTTGTGTTTGTTAATGTTTTTGTTTTTATTATGTGTTTTTGTGTATGGTGTCTCACCAGTACTATGTTTTTATGTATGTTAACAGGATAGTTTATTTTAGTCAAGTTATGTTTGTTTTTATGCAAGGTGATTGGTAACACCAGATTGGTGTCATGTTGTACTTTAACAAGAACATGTTAATAATTGTGTTTGTTTTATGTTTTTGTTTTTATGATATATATGGTGTCACAAGTACTATGTCTTATATCATTGGATAGATTATTTTCATCAAATTATATTTGCTTTTATACAATGTCTTTTTGCATTGTGTCATAGATGCTTTTCGGGTTTGTTTTTACGCTATGTTTTTAAACGTGATTTTCCCCCAGTTGTTTTTCTCGTCACTAAATATATTTTTTCTTATTTATGACTTTATTTTCCGTAATTTTAAAATATGGAACAATTCAATGACGGGCATCGGAGATCTAAAATCAATTATAAAACTAGTTTAAGCATCTCATGAATGTGTTATGTGTTATGCCTCAGATAGAAGAAGATGATGATTTAGCATTGAGATAACGCATAATGATGAATGATGAATATACCGCACGATTTATTTAACAATTGAATATTGAGTAACGCAACAAGAGCTGTCATTGTCCACGGTCATTATTTAAGTCCAAATAATTTACAAGTAAAATTTAGAAAAATAAAGGTGTAGTTCAAAACCATTATACATACTTGTTATGCTCTTGCACTTATGTTCTTTTACAAATTTTATTGTTAATATGGCACTTTCTATAACTCAATTAATCAATTGACATAATTTTTTTCTTGGCATTTTATTGTTAATAAGTCTCTTGCATATCAAAACTTTACTGCTGATTAATGATTATATATTTAATAAATGAAATTGGTGGCATGGAAACTTATGCATGCGTACTAAAATAATGCTTTGGAATCATGAACTGTGTCACAAAATAAAATATTTCTTTTTGTATTTGTTGTGATGTTATTCATCAACGTTGGAAGGAAGGCATGGCAGTTTTAATACCATTTCAACGGAATGCTCTTTATTTTATTATTATATTTTTTTTCCAGTAAAATATAAGAGACATAGATAATAAAACACAGCTGAAAGACCGACAAAACAAAAGACTAAACAAACAATAAACAGATCTAGGTAACAAAAAAGATTGAGCCATCATGGCAGATTACAATATTAAATAGTTTGGAAAGTCAAATTTTGCATATATAAACTTAGATCCTTAAGTAAGTACCCGTGTTATATAAAAATAAGAATATGTGTTACATTGTGAACTTAATAAACGCAGAAGAACACACATAGTCGTTGACTCTATTGATCAGGGTTGGGACGGAGAAGAACAAACATACTCGTCATATTCTGTAACACTTATACCAATCCCACATAAGTCTTAGACTGTTAGACATGAGCGGTTTTTTTTTGTTAATAAGGAATGTTCCGTCTCTTAAATTCACCAATGTGTTTTTGGCTTAATGCTGATGGAAGAAAAATGAGCTCAATTGTTAAACATGTTCGCTTCTTTTATCTTTATAAGATAAGATGTGTGTAGTTGTCATTTTATATTTTTTCCATGGAAAACGATTGTTGAATACTTAACATTGAGTTTTGAAAGTGTATTAGAAGTTTTTTTTTTTTTACTTTTTTCTTAATTGTCTATTAGAAGTATTGTAACTTAAAAGAGAGCATTGATATAATTAGGAGGTGTTTGAGCTTGTGGTGCTAAGTCACCATAGAGTTTTTTTTAATAAAATAGTGTAGTGGATGAAACCTTTTTAATAATTACTCGGTTAATGTTATTTTTTTCTACTTTTAATAAACACAAAAGATTTAAATGGTTGACGTATGCGGGAAAAAACCTGATTGGTTGGATGAATAATGGGGGAGACACTTTGTAAGAAACACTCCCAACCCGAAACACTCCTCGAGGCGGTGTTCCTGGGCACTTTGGGGCGTTTTTGTAGGCTGAAGACACCCACTATGCTTAGTCTTAACAATTAATTACAGATAAAAACTTATAAACTTTTTTTGAATGCGTGGAATTGCCTTACATATCTTAGTGAGTTTCCGAAATGAGTTGTCAACCGTCCTTTGAATCATATTTCAAGTTTGAGATCATAAAGTTTCAAACTTTAACCATAACTCTCATACAATTGGGCCAGAAAGTCACTTGAATAAAAATAAATAAATAAAGAAACCAAATATAACTTAATTAATCTTCTATACCACTTATAATTTGTAATAATATAAAGTATAAACAGTATCAAATAATATAACTTTGTAAAAGACCTAACTCAAATCATTTATTAACGGTAACCACTCAAACTAAATTAATATTCTTTACAACTTATCATTTAATAATACCAGCTGTGTGCCCGCGCAATGTAGCGGGGTGTGCACGCAACTCGACATTGAACATATAGTATGTGCCAGAACATACGTCATCTGATGACAGTGTGCACGTAGCCTGAAATTTGACACGTAACTCGTGCAAAGCCAGTTGCGTGTAATCGAAGATTGAACACGCGTAACCGGCCCGGAATGCACGCTACTGACATTAAAACATGCTTAGCCAACACCACGAGTGTAATTTACCGGTGCAGGGCGCTATGTTAAGCGCTTACCAAGATTTGGTTATGTGCGTTACGTGATGCTGAACACACGTTTATCGGCCCCGGTACATGTAAACAACGTCATCTGCGTAACCGGTGGCGAAAATCAAGAAGCAAACTCGAAATATACAGTAATTTCAAATAAATCACTTTTGTAAATCAACCCGTTTTGGCCGTAAACCCGTTCTGACTCGACATCGGTCTGACATTGCCCTTATCTACTCGAACCCGAACCAAATTAACCATTTTTCTTGTATCGACTTATTCTGATCATAATCCACTTTTACAAATGACCCAAGCTCACCCGACTCGACCTGTAACCAGTTCTACACGGTAATCGCGTATCATGTTAACTTTTTAAAACTAAAAAACTATAGCAATACCATACTCAAATTAAAGAGAATAAAATACTCGTTTTATAATGTAGTTATTTTAAGAAAAATATTAACGTGTGAAAAGATATGGCCGTTAAAAAGTCGAGGGGTAGTTGGTTTTGAATTAGGGGGCATATGTGTAACTATTATCTAAATTTACAAAAAAAGTAGTGAAGTTGAGTGACCAAAATTATAAGTATATTTAAAAGAATGAAAAGACTTAATTACCCTTAATTTTTATATTTTTAATGTATTGTGTGTTGTATATAAAACATTGAGTTTGGTATCTCTTAAAATTTAAAAGGTCCCTCACTCATATTTTATATATTCAATACAGATATTGATTATTAGATACAGCATCACATAATATATAACCAGATGCTTCCACTTCTCTTTCAACACATTCATTTCACTTTCTTCAATACCAAAATTTCGCAAAATTAATCCAATTAATAAGAACCATAATAATAATAATAATAATATCGTCCTTATTAACTCAAAATTGGCGCCAACAATCGCCATGAAAGCTCCACCTTGTCTTCATCACACGCAATCAAAACTCAAAAGTTATAAAAAGTTAACCGCATCTCCACCACCACCACCACCACCACTGTCACTTTCTCGTCTCCTCTGTCCACTTTTTGAAACGTACCTCTCACTCACCAGATCCATCACTCTCACCTTCCAATCGTTAACACCTACTTCATCACCATCACTAAATGCAACACCAGCTGCATGTGCACCTCCTTAAACAGTTAAACCTATTATTATTATTATTATTATTATTATTCAAGTAACTGTAACCGGTAATACTCACTCACTCGCACTTTTTATGCTTTAATTATTGTTACATTCTTCCATTTTTAATATATTATTATTATTATTACTTGTGTATAGTTGTTAAACCTTTAATTAACGTTCTGTTTCGATACGATTAATGTGAATCAGTTAGTTTCTGTTCGGATGCAATTCGTCTCCTAATATTATGAACTGTTAGATCTGTTTACGGTTTGAATAATGCAGAATTAGGTTTCTCGTATTGATAGCGTAATCGGTAATACTGCTTACTACCTCTTTTTGTGATAACTGTAAACAGTTAATGAGTTGTTAAAGCTTACATTATTGTTAGATAATAGATTCTTCCACTTTTGAATATATTATTGCTACCAAATCTGTTATTATTATTATTATTATTATTATTATTATTCTGTTTTGATACATTTAATGTGAATTACTTGGTTTCTAATTCAATGCATTTATCTGTTAGCATTAGGAACTAGGACACTGTTAGATCTGTTTACAGTTTGCTGAATTTTTGTTAGCAATTTGCACTGGATTATAGTTTATTGAATTATAATTAATCGAGCAGTTTGCAGAATTAGGTTTCTCGAATTGTTAGTGTAATCGGTAATACTGCTTACTGGCTTTTTTGTGCTAAATGTAAACAGTTAAAAGTGTTGTTAAAGCTATAATAATTGTGTAGATTCTTCCACTTTTGAATATATATTATTATTGCTCACTCCCTCACTCACTCACTCACTCACTTACTCCACCACTATTCGAATCTGTCATTATTCATGTCTTGCTCTGATTTATTTGCAATGTTGTGAATCAATTAGTTTCTGATTGGATGCATGCTGTCTCACTGTTAGATCTGTTTACAATTTGCAGTGCGTTATGGCTTACTGAATGATTAATCGAGCGGTTTGAAGATTTAGAGTATGATGGAGGGACGAGTGAGAAAGTATGGGCACCAGCACCAGCAGTTGAGTCCTGAGAGAGCTGTAATTTGGAAGGAGAGGTCTCCTAAGTATCAGCAGCGGCAGCCGGAGCCGGTGTTGGTATCGCAGCTGGTGCCGGTGCTGCAGCAAAAGAGCAGGAAGGTGCCTGTGGTTTATTATCTCTGTAAGAATCGGCAGCTTGAGCATCCTCACTTTATTGAAGTTCCTCTCAGTTCATCAGAAGGTCTTTTTTTGAGAGGTAATGTAATTATGTTACAGTCAAATCCAGTGTTGTAAAAATCGCGATTAGGCGCCGATCGGAGGGCCATGATTTAATTTTACCTAGTCAGCCCCTAAAATTGTTGGTCAAATTTGGATAAAAATGGTCAAATTTCGGTCAAAATCTTTTTAAGAATTTGAAATTATACTTATTTTGTAAGCTATATATAATCTTTGTTTATATAAATACATTATATAATTTTGAAACTTACATATAAGATTCCAATGCAATTAGTCCTGATTAATCCTTAATCGCCAGTTGGTGCCTCACCGACCGACTAGTGGTCTAGCGCCTAGCGAGTTCGACAACACTCTTCAAATCCAGCATTGTGTGATTTAAATTTTAATGAAATAGTTCACTGTGAAATTTGATTTTTGAAAACAATGAATGCAGATGTGATCGAAAAGCTTAATATTCTTAGAGGAAGTGGTATGGCTTCAATGTATTCATGGTCGTGCAAAAGGTTGGTTACATTTAATTTGTAATTCCTTTTTTATCACCATTATTGTATATCTGTTTGCAAAAGCTTGATGAATGTGGATCTTGTTTTTCTTGATGTTGCAGGAGCTACAAGAACGGGTTTGTTTGGCATGATCTTTGTGAAGACGACCTAATTCTTCCTGCTACCGGCAGTGAATATGTCCTCAAAGGCTCGGAGCTTGTTGAAGAATCAAATTCAGGTACATTTGTATAACTTTAAAAGAATGAATAGTGTCTTGATGTTTTACAAGTTTTAAAGTTTGTTAAAGTTTTACGCTTGACGTATTTGCAGGCCGTTTTGCTCCGGATGTAAACTTACAGAACCTAAAACAGCTACCCGAACCACCATCTGCAAGAAGTCAAGATGACTCATCATCATCAACAAGCATGAGTGGAAGAGACACTAAAACATCTCAAGATGATGAGCTGTCACCTCCCGTTAGGCCTTCCGGTTCATCTGACGTGTCACCAGAATCTAGAGATGGAAAAAGTACACCTTCAAACGGTTGTCTAAGTTTAAACGAATACAAAATCTACAAAACCGACAGTCTTGCTGATGCTTCCACGCAAACAGAAAATAATACAAAGGACAGTAAATGTCAAGAAACTTGCACACGAGGCGTTTCAACTGATGACGTGCCATCCAAAATTCAACCGGATCCGTCCCCTCCATGTTCATCAAGTACATATTCATCTATGGGAAAAACCGAGACGTTAGAGTCGTTAATCAAAGCTGATGCTAGTAAGTATAACAGTTTTTGAAGACTACAACACGGTCAAACACCAGTCAACTCAAAGGTCAAGGCTACTGATATGCTAATGCAACTGATTTCCTGCGGGTCAATATCGGTCAAAGATCATAGTTTCGGTCTAATCCCGTCTTATAAACCAAGATTTTCGGATTCAAAGTTTCCATCACCGTTATTTTCAACATCTGTTATGTTGGGTGAGTTTGATTATTATTCAGATAATTCAAGATAAACGAGTATGCGATTAGAAGATAAAGATTACTTTAGTGGGAGTATAATGGAGTCTAAATTACTTAAGGAAGAAGTCACTGCAACTTTAAAAAGATCACCTTCCTTCAATGCTGACAGGTTTGTTTTTTATTGTATCATAAAGTTTCTAATTAAATTAAAGCATACTAATTTACAGGGTGTTTGGAATAATCACTTTACTTAAACGACACTTATTGTCACACTTTTTATCACTATCTTGAACTTACCTGTAAACGAACGAACGCCCAGGAAACTGTTTGGCTGGAAGTTTGTTTATTTGATAAACAAACGAACATGAACAAAAGTTTTTGCTCATTCAGTTAAATGCACGAACATGAACAGACGTCTTGTTCGTGAATGCTCACTTACGCTTTTTCATTTATCGTTTATGTTTGTTCATTTGCATTCATTTATTTGCGTTCGTTAGTATATATTCATTTAATCTTTTAGGTGCATTACAATTCAGTCTATGTTCAGTTATGTTCGTTTGTTTTGTGAACCATTCGTATATACTTTATACAGTTAAGGAACGAACGTTAGCATGCTCATTTTCTTCACGAACAAGAAAAAACCGTTCATTTATTTTTTCGTGTTCGGTCGGTTCGTTTACAAGCCTACTTGAACTCATTTAATATATAAGTGATTTTGAAATGCAGGACCAATGATGATAATCATGTTTTAGATAAAGAGGAACCCGCAACACTTACAAAATGTATACCAAAATCACTCAAACCGTCACAAAGTAAACATTCAAAAAGTGAACCAACGAGATCCCCAGTTCACGAGGGCCCGCGTATCTCATCAGAATCGGGCCCAAGTTCACAAATCACATCACCGTGCCCGTCCAATTGCAGTAGCAAAAGAATAACCGGCCCGTGTTCTTCCAAAAAACATTCGGGCCGGTTAGAATCATTCAGGGAAGAAAAGGAAAACGCGATCAAAACCGAAGAAAGTTAAGTTATGATCTTATTTCCAAATTCAAAATATTGTTGCCCGTTAGTCCTCTGTCTTGATGTAAACGCTTCGTTGAATTTCATTTATAAATTTTTTATAAAAAATAAAAAATAAATGTTATAACTAAAAAATAAACAATTTATTTAGCTCATGTTTTCTGATTTTTTTTCCTTTTTTTCTTTATAATAGCAGGCTTCCTTCAGGAGCTCGGGTTATTATCCACTCTGGAAGCTAGGTGGTGTTAACTACCCGGCCACCGAACGGGTATAAACTTACTTAGAATTTGTTGGTGGGTATTTTGGTAAATTGGGTTTGTAAATTTGAAAGAAAAAGAATCAAAATATTCCAAGAAAAAAGGTGACTAATTTAATTATTAATTGGTGGGGTGTCATCATGAGGTCTGCCTTTTTATACTATGCTTTTTTTTTAACTTTACGACTATTAAAAGCAATCTTTAGATTCGATTGGCATCTATTGCTTAACAAAGTTAAGTTTGTTAAGGAAATAACGTGTTTAAGAACGGTTCATGAATGCTTACCGATTGAGATTTTATATTCTTGTTCGTTCATTAAGGAAATGAATGTGTTCACGAACACAAACGAACATAAATAAAATCGGCGGAGCCTAGAGATTGAGATCGATGTGAATGATGAGAAAAGAAATGCGAACGGTACAAAAAACAAAAACGATGTGAGAATATAATTTCGTATTTTATGTTAGAGGTACTAAATTAAAGAATAAAAAATGTTTAGATAAAATAAATAACTTGAACAACGTATACAAATGAACATGAACGAACGTTCGTGAACATATTACCGAACGTTCACGAACATAATTGTACGAACAGGGGCTTTGTTAATGTTCGTTTGTTTAACTAATCGAACGAAATTTCTTGTTCATGTTCGTTTATTTATTAAACGAACATAAATGAACTTCTCGTTAAACGATTCACAAACTATTCACTAAACGTTTGGTTCGTTTACAGCCCTAGGTCCAATGATAGAGACATAATCTCTTAAACATCCGAAAGCCATGGTTTAAGTCCCAATAAGTACAACAAAGTTGTATTATAAAAAAACATTGATAAAG
The DNA here is from genome assembly GCF_021521415.1 of Bidens hawaiensis. NCBI lineage: Eukaryota > Viridiplantae > Streptophyta > Magnoliopsida > Asterales > Asteraceae > Bidens > Bidens hawaiensis. The sequence goes on along the minus strand of NW_027492849.1, from coordinate 82,004 downwards.
TTCCAGAACATTACAATGAAAAACACATATTCCAAAATAGCTTTTAATGTCATTAGAAGCATGAAGTACTCAAAACACATGTGAACATCAAAATTACCAAAATGAATGTTGACTAATATATTTTCAAACCATGAAAATAGATTTTCTAAATTACACATGTACTGGAGTATGGATTATTATATTTGTGATATGAACCAATTAAATGTTGACACATGATCATGAGTTGGTAATTTAGTCATAGTCCTCTTTGAGAGTAAATAGGAGCCAATTAGAGCGAGACACGTGGCCAGGAGTAAATAATTTCGCCGCACGTGACTTGTCTGTCGTTGAACTTAACTCGATCAAGTAGTACAAACAACACGGATAATTTGTAATAACTCATCTAGTCCAACTCTAATTCCTAATAATACTCAAACACACAACAATTATCATCTATCATTAAATTAACCATTTATTTAATTGTCTAATCTTTATTTTCTGTTATCTTTAAACTATTTATTCGACTTATCTTGTACTTTTGGGTTGTTCATATTAACTCTCATTCATATGTGAAATCAAGATTACATCCTTCAATCATAATGTTGTCTAACTAGGACATGTGTCGTAAATTTTGCCATCTTTCTTCTTTGTATCGTATTATCATAAGTACGGAGAAGGAGAAGGCAATGCTTATGCAAAAGTTAAGTGTGGAGAAGGCAATGTTTATGCAAAAGTTTCTGATGATTCCTTTAAAACCACCCATTTGTCTTAATATTCATCAATGATTATGACACTTGTTTGTGTGTTATCAATGAAGTTTTGTCTTTGACTATGAAAGTTAACACATAGGATTCCTAGTCTCAAAAAACAAAGTTTTGTTCTAATGTTGTTATTTACGGTGTACATGGCTACCCTTTTCCGGAAGCAGCCAAACTTAATAAAAATCAAATGGTTGTGTATAATTATAACTAGAGTGAACCGCGGTTTTGTCCTTGTGGTTTGTCTAAATATGCGGTTTTAGTCCAATAGTTTCATATTACGATTTTCATCATTGTGGTTTCATTTCACTTGCAATTAAACCCGACCCCACTAACCTCGTTAAGTCTGGTCGTTAAACCCATCAGCGTGCTCTTCACGTGAGGGGTAGTTTTGTCCTTTTCCCTCTAAATACACCCAGCCCCTCACGTGAGGGTGCTTGCGAATTATGATGGGTTTGACGACCAGACTTAACGGGGTTAGTGAGATCGAGTTTAATTGCAAGCGAAATGAAACCACATGGACGAAAATTGCAAATTTAAAACTATTGGACTAAAACTACATATTTGAACAACCACATAGACGAAAACCGCAATTTACTCTTATAACTAACTTAAATAAAGCAAAATCAGCCATTTACAGATCTAAAGTTTGAACAATTGAACTCTAGAGGGTTTGTTGACCTCTTTGACTTGCCAATATCTTTATTAACATGTGCATCTAATGTTCTTTAAATTGTCATACTGGTTCTGCCACCAAAACCAACAAGAAAAATAATATTATATGATCTTCACAATGTTTATGTTTTTAAGATTAAGACATATTTTTATTACTATCTACTTATAATTGTTAAAGTGGTTGTATAAACCGTAATCCAAATTTTTATTATTAATCGTTAAAAAATTAGTTATTTAACCTTAGTTTAGCAAAACATCAAATCTGTTCCCATCTGTTATTATATTCATTTGTACTTGAAATACCACTACATTCTTTACGAGAGTGTTAAAACCAATGGATACCAGAAATACACAAATCTTTATTCATCAATCAATCTTGAATCTTACAGCGGAAGACAACAATTCTTCAACACAAAAGATCACCAACACATTGACCTTATTACCAACTCTCAAATCTATCTAACAAGTTATCAGTTCATAGAACAATGAACCAAAACCCTAGCACTCGCTATCGATTACAGAGAGAGAATTAACAAAATCAAGAAAAAGTTGTTATTGTGTGTGTTAGATAATAAACTCTAACACCTCCTTTTATATATCTTCAACTCAACTGAGATAAATAAGAATTAATATCTCAGTTGTGATAAGAAGACTGGCCCAAGGCCCAACAAAGCTCCAGCCCACCTCAACAAGCTCCAAGCCCACCAAAGTTCCAGCCCACCAGATTCAGCCAGCTCAATAAACCGAACCTCATTAAAGATATAACAAACAATTACTAAACAAATTATAACTAGAAAACAATATTGAATTGCAAGAAATAGAAAATAACATTTTACCATGAATATTTTCTACACCCCTCCTCATTTCAATAGCCGAAAACATCATGCATATGAAGCAACATGCACATCTTAGCATGATCATTTATCAACAACCCTTTAGTGAACACATCAGCCACTTGATTCTTAGACTGAATGTTCACAGTTTTAATACAACCACTAGCAATTTTCCCTCTTAAGAAGAACAAATCCAACTCAAAATGTTTAGTTCTGTCATGGAAGACAGGATTGGCTGCAATAGATATTGCAGCAGTACTGTCACAAAACAAACTTACAGGTAAACAAACATTTACCTTAAGCTCAATCAAAAGATTTTTAACCCAAATTATTTCACATGTAGCTGAACACATCGCTCTGTATTCTGCCTCTGCAGAAGACCTTGACACAGTATCTTGTTTTTTGCTTTTCCATGAAATTAAAGAATTTCCTAAGAAAACACAAAATCCTGTAACAGATTTTCTGGTTTCCAAACATTTGGCCCATTCAGAATCAGAGTATGCACTTAACTCAAATGAATCACTTTTGCTAAAAAGAATACCTCTACCAGGTGCCCCTTTTAGGTACCTTAGTAACCTTAAAGCAATTTGTAAGTGTGATTTGTAAGGTTTATGCATATATTGACTTATATAATGTACAACATAAGCAATATCAGGTCTAGTATGAGACAAATATATTAACTTACCAACAAGTTTTTGATAACCAGTAACATTTGTTAACATATCACCTTTTTTCCTCATATTAGCAATAATGAAATGTTGCTCAATTGGATTACTTACAGGTTTGCATCCTAACATGCCATACTCTGCAAGTAAGTCCAAACAATATTTCCTTTGTGATAAACACAATCCCATATCACTTTTAATTACGTCAATACCAAGGAAATATTTTAGATCACCAAGATCTTTAATCAAAAACTTGGTTTTTAGATATTCTTTAACTTTCAAAATCTCAGATTGAGAATTACCAGTTAACACAATATCATCCACATACACAAGTAGAACTAAAAACACAGATTTGTTAGACAAAACAAACATAGAATAATCACACGTACTTTGAACAAATCCTAGTTCAAGTAACACCTTTACAAGTTTCTCATTCCACATTCTAGGAGCTTGCTTTAACCCATATAAAGATTTTTTTTAATTTACAAACCCTAGAATCATTTTTTGAATGATAACCTTCTGGTAAATCCATATAAACATCCTCATGTAAATCTCCATATAAGAAAGCATTGTTTATATCTAACTGATATATAGACCAAGTATTTTGAACTGCTAGAGATAGAATACATCTCACAGTAACCATTTTCACAACAGGTGAAAGTCTCAAAAAAATCTACACCTTCTTTTTGACTAAAACCTTTAGCCACAAGTCTGGCCTTATATCTTTCAATCTCTCCTGTGGACTTATACTTTATTTTAAAAATCCATTTACAACCTATGGTTTTCCTATTAGGAGGTAATTCTACAAGATCCCAAGTATCATTTCTATGTAGAGCTTCAAGCTCATTATTCATAGCAATCATCCAGTTAGAATCATTAACAGCCTCATGAAAATTCCTAGGTTCACAACTTTTATTTAACACAGAAGCAAAACACATATTATGTGCAGACAAATTAGAATAGTTTATCACTTTTTCCAAACCATATTTCACTTTTCCTTCAATAACATAATCATTTAAACTTTTTGGAAAAACTACATTCCTAGTAGACCTTCTAGGAACAGTAGGGATGTTCTCTTCAACATTGGTTCCCTCAGAATTATCATCTATATCATTAGTTCCTACCTCATCCTGAACCCTGCCAGTTTCAGATTCAATACCACTAGTTTGCTGATGTTAAGCCCTACTTACAATGATATTAGGATCTGTCTCTGGTTGCTCAAACCCATGAGAGGAATCATTGTTTGGATCATCATCATTGGGTAATAGATCATCCACAGACTGTCCAGGCTTTAAACAATCATATAAGTCAAAAAAATTTAAGTGTGTAATTTCTGAATTAGTATTATTTTCTTGTAAAACTTTATTATCTTTAAAAGGAAACACTGTTTCATAAAATTTTACATCTCTTGAAAACAGAAACTGTTTTTCCTCTAAACTCCACAACTTGTAACCTTTTTTATTAATAGAATAACCCAAAAACACACATTTTTCAGCATTACTGCCAAACTTATCAGATTTATCTAAAATAGTGCTAAAACACAAACACCCAAACATTCTGAGATGATCTAAATAAGGCTTAAATCCAAACACACATTCATATGGTGATTTACCATTCAATACAGATGAAGGGGTCCTGTTAATTAGATAAGTAGCAGTTAGAATACATTCAAACCAGAATGTTAAAGGAATGTTACTTTGAAACAACAAGGACCTAGCAACATTAAGCAAATGTCTATGCTTCCTTTCAACAATACCATTTCATTGAGGAGTATAGACACAAGAAGTTTGATGAATGATACCATTATCAACACAAAAACTTTTCATTTGGTTATTAACAAATTTTGTACCATTATCACTTCTAAAGACCTTTACTAATTTGTTAAACTGAGTTTTGATCATATTTGAGAAACATTTAATATGATAACAAACTTCACTTTTATTTTTCATTAAAAAAACCGACCCAATTACAAATTTTGTCCTTTAAAATAAGACGAATTACGGTTCGTGTCCTTTTTTTAGTTTCCTTGCAGGCGGTGTACTTTAAACTTTTTTTTCCTACAAGTTTTGTCCTTTACGCTAACTGGGTTAGAAAAAGTCAGTTAAATCTCATCACGTGAGGCACATGTGAGGGTAGTTTTGTCCTTTCATATATCTCTGCAACTAAACCCCCCTTTATCAGTCTTCCCCCTCCCTTTCAATCGATTCAATTCCCGACGATTAAAAACCCTCGTATCCGACTCGACTCAACAACCCGACAGTTAATACCTTAAATTGCACATCATTCTCAAAACTTAAAAACGTAAGATGGATGATCCTCCTCCTCCTCGATTCTACATTCGTGAAGCTGATGAACAATCAAATGCTGATGCGTTTTATGGTAAGTTAAAACTTTAGGGTTTATAATTTTAGGGTTTATAATTGGGTTTATTTAACTAACAGCTGTTTAATCTTGTTTGTGTAGTAAATAATCCACATTTGTTCACGATCAAGCTGCACCATGGTGGCAGTTTCACCAAATTTCCTGGACGGGTTTATAACAGAGCCGTTGTCCATTTTGTTGACATGCTAGATATTGACAAGTTTTCAGTTCACGAGCTTGATCGAATCTTGCTTGAATTATCCTATCCTACAGATAAGGTTTGATTCTACCATTATGTAGTACCGGGTTCAGAATTGGATTGGGGGCTTAGAGCTTTGGGAAGTGATGATGATGTTAGGGGATTTGCTAAGTATATTGGAGCTTTTAATCAATTAATGAATGTGTATGTTGAGCATGAGTTCACCTCTGTACACACATACTTCTGCTCACCCTCAAAGTTTACCATTGAAGAGATAACAAATGAGGAGTTTCTTGCAAGTGAGGTCGTACTAGATAAAGCAAACTCAGTTAAGAAAAGGTTGTTGTTGGAATGGCAAGATAGCACAAATGAGGTTGTTGTTCAAAAGGTAGTTGTGGAACAAGACAAACAGGATGCAAATGTGAATGTTCAAGAAGAGAATAATGTTGGTGTTGTTGAACAACAAGACCAGATTGATATATGTCATGAGGATCCAGAATTTGACCCTATGTTTGGAGATGATGCTTTTGGTGTGCAACCTACAAATGAGGTGGAGATTGATTACAATGGTGATGTAGATGGAGGTGGGGATGGAGGTGGATATGGTGTGCAGCCTACAAATGAGGTGGATATGGATTACAATGGAGGTGGGGATGGAGGTGGGGATGGAGATAGTGAAGATTCTTCAATTTCAGATGAAGAAAGTGGAGATGAGTCTTCAAGTTCAGATGAAAGTGGAACTGATGATAGTAGGGATTCTAACTATGAAATGAGAGATGAGAGTTCTGATGATGATGAACATCTAGAGGGTTGTCCAGTTAAGAAACCAAAGAATGTGAAGAAATCTAAGAACAAAAAGAAATCTAAAAATGTTAAGAAAACTAGGGATGGTGATGAAGATTCAGAAAGTGATTCAGATAGTGACTTCAACTATGAAGATGGTGAAACACATGATGTAGATGTAGATATGAGGGATTTCAGACTGCATACTGATTTTGAAGTTGAACAGCAGGATGCAAATTGTAGTTTAGAGGGTTTGGACATAGAAATGGATGATGTGATGTTGGATAATGATAGGATGTATAATGAGAAACAAAGAAATGAGGGGGACATGGATTATCTTTTCCATGTGGGACAAGTTTTTGGTACAAAAGCAGAGGTGAAGGATATGATCAAGGCACATGCAGTTGAAACAAGAAGACAAATTAGGATAAGAAAAGATGATTTGGTAAGGGTGAGGGCTGTGTGTGAAGGAGATATGGAAGATGGGTCCCACATGCAGGGGGTTGGATCTAGCAGTGCTAATAAAGATGAGGGACCAGTCCAGAAAAGTATTGGGGGTAGGGGAAAAAGGAAAGACCCACTTGTTATTAGATGCCCTTGGGTACTGTTGTTGTCATACCAAAAGAGAACAGCTTCATGGAAAATTACAAGGTTGATAAATGAACATAACATAAATGCCTTCAATCTAGGGAAATTTATGCTTGCACAGCCGGGTTCCTCTCAAACCATTTGGTTACTGATCTTCAAGATGACCCAAAGCTGAAAGTTAAATCCATCAAAGAAAGGTTTCAAAGGAGGTTTGAAGTTGGTGTGTCTGAGATGAAAGCTTATAGGGCAAAGATGTTGGCCAGGGAACATATAATTGGAAATTTCAGAGGCCAATATGGGTTATTGAGGGATTATATTGAAGAGTTGAAGAGGACTAATCCAGATACAACAGTGAAGCTTGAATTAGAAGAATGCTCAGATCCAACATCTGAGACAAGACAATTCAAGAGGATATACATCTGTTTGGGGTCTTTGAAAAAGGGGTTCAAAGCAATAGGTAGGGATCTGTTGGGACTGGATGGGGCTTTCCTTAAAAGTGCTTGGCCTGGTCAACTTTTAACAGCAGTTGCTCTAGATCCAAACAATGGATACTACCCTGTTGCATATGCTGTAGTTGAAGCTGAAACATTGAACTCTTGGGAATGGTTCTTGGAATGCCTTGGTGATGACTTGGATATAAACAACAGATCCAAGTTTACCTTTATGAGTGACAGGCAAAAGGGTCTTATACAGGCTGTAGATAAGTTGTTTCCTACTGCAGAGCATAGGTTTTGTGTGAGGCACATTGAAGATAACCTAAGATCACTCTTCAAAGGAAAGCTTTTAAGGGATGCTCTTTGGAAGCTGGCTAGATGTACATCACCTACACACTATAAGAGAGATGAACAACCTAAAAAACTTGAACAAAAGGTGTCATCTTTGGGTATCTAAGATCCCACCAGAAACATGGTCAAGGTCACACTTCTCTGGTAAGTTTTTAATTTTGTATCCTTTATTCTCTCATAACTTTCAAGTTTTGTCCTTTATCTGTTGTGTTTTGTTATAATAGGTAGAGCAATGTCTGATGTGTTGACCAACAACATGTGTGAATGTTTCAATTCAAAGCTTGTAGATGGAAGGGACAAGCCTATTATCACATTGCTGGAATACATCAGAGAATATGTGATGAGGAAGATTGTTACTATGTTGAAGGTAATTGATAGGTCATCAGGGTTACTAACACCATATGCTACACAAATTATGGAGTCAGTGAAGAAGGAAGCAAGCAGGTGAGTTGTATGTGAATATTTACTTGTCTTGTAAATGATGTGAATGGTTTACATATTTGGATGATAGGTACTCTGTGCATTGGAATGGTGAGGATCATTATCAGGTAACAGGTCCATGTGGTGATCAGTGTGTAGTGAACATGAGCACAAGTACATGTGCATGTAGGAGATGGGAGATAACTGGGATACCTTGTAGACATGTGGTGGCATGTATTTGGGTGAAGGGTGCACATGACAGATCTGTTGGCAGGCCAGAAACATTTGTCAAACCAATTTACACAATGGATAGGTGGAAGGCAGTGTATAGCTACAAGGTGTATCCCATCAATGGTATGAGTATGTGGCCCACATCACAAGTCCCAATCCAGATCACAGCTCCTAAATTCAAAAAGCAAACTGGAAGGCCAAAGAAATCAAGGAAAAAGTCAGCAGTGGAAAGGGAAGATGGTGGTTCAAGGAAAAAGTCAAAGGTTGATTCAAAGGGCAAGGGAAAGGTTGATGCAAAGTGTCACACCCTCAAGATCAACTAACGGAGTTTTACCGTCAGAGGGTGTGAACTAACAGGATCGGATTCATTAGTTATAATCAAACCATAAAACAAAGTTTCAAAACCATGAAAACGTTTACGAGTAATTAAATGCGGAAGCGTAAAAACCATAGAAACCAATGTTGCGTCACGCAGGACGACTTAAAACCCAATGATAACAGTTTAAAATAAGTTTGAATAATTAAAAGTGTTTCAAGCAATGCATGATCCTAAACCGCGCGCCCGCCTCGGCTACCTGAGAATAACATACCAAAAGTGTCAACACAAGGTTGGTGAGTTCACAAGTTTAAATAAAAATAAAGCGTTTAGCGTTTGCGTTAAGCGTTTTGCGTTAAGCGTTTTGCGTTACAGCGTTTTGCGTTACCAGATAGTGTTATGTCAATTATATATCTATAGGTAGCTAGCCTATAAAACAAGTATCACTAAGTGTTCGACACCGAAGCTGACTGTTTATCATTTGCCTTGCCACCAGGTCATCCAGACCATGGTATGTGTTTAGCCAAGATTACACCCACTCGACCTCCAGTCGAGTTTAGCGTTGTGTGGGGTTTGTCAAACCCAGTAGTACTACTCAACAATGACTCGCTATTATCCAATATTAAACGGTTCGATGTGAATGAAGGACTTTAGTTATTGCGTTTGCCACTTAGTCTTTACAAGTGATATATAATCTATATTAACAAAATCTTAAATGCGTTTCGGAGTATGTTATCTTCCCCAAGTGAAAAGCGTTTAAAAAGTTTAAAAGGGGAAAGTGAAACTCACTGTTTGCGAAGTATTCCCAAAATAATTCACCAAGATGCGCGTCACAGAAAAACTCTCTCTAGCGTTCTAAAACAACAAAGAGATTTTTTCTAAGTGTCGGAATATTATCGAGTCTCTAGACCCGGCACATAATACCTATGCACATAACATGTTTCGTGTTTCATTTGTGAATTGTGTGTGACTTTAACAAATGTATTTGTGATACGTTACATGTGTAAACAATTATTTACGTGTCATGTATTCATAAAGTACATCACTAGCCATTACTCCCCGTAAGGGCAATTTGGTCAACACATAACAATTAACTAGCCATTATTCCCCATGAGAGCAATTTGGTCAAATCATGACAATCAATTAGCAATTATTCCCCGCAAGGGCAATTTGGTCAAAACATAACAATTATATAGCAAGTATCATGTTTCATGCATTTTCACAAAACTCAGCAGCTAGTTTCACCAAGACAGAAATTCTACTTGAAAGATTGTACTATCTCACCGATCATAGCATCACAATTAATTTACCAAAAATCATCACAAAAGCATATATGTCTTAGGTTTCCAGAGCATATTTTATTATATTTTTATTCCACATAGGTTTCTCACAATCATCAAATCATTACAGCAAACTCATAACAGTCAAATTCATGCGCAACAGAATGTTATTTGAAATTCCCGTTAAACGAAAAGTCCAATAAATGCAAGACCACTTGGGTTAGGTTCCTAACTTAATAAGTCAACTTCCAGAAGTGGAACCAACCCAATTGGTCTCATAGTTCATGAGATATAACATTTACAAAACAACCAAACAGCAGGTCTAACAACTAAGCTTTGCACAACGTTTTTGTAAAATCATAAAAGTTAACTTTTCCACGTCCAAAAATTGCAAATTTATATTCTTTGGAAACTAGACTCAACCTAGTTTACTGTAGTATCAACAATCTCAACCAGATTTCACATTTACACCTCGTTACAGTCAATTAAACATCAATAACACAATCTGTCCAGAAACTGTTTGCATCCAAACTCAACATATTAACTATCTATGGACCATCATGCATTCATATAACACTCTAGACTCCATAAACACTATCCATGCACATCAATTACACATTACATACATGATTAGGGTTTTTGTTTGAACTCAAATTAAAGACACAAGCAATTAACATGTAACAATATCCATTCTATTTATCATATCATCATCAAATCAACCACAATCATATAAACTACATACACACATAAAAATCGGCACTTAGGGTTTTCAATTAACCCATTAAACATCAAAATTAAGTATAAAGGATGCATAGGATAGTCGTTTATACCTTCCTAGCACCTTAATCTTCGATCAAAGACTTGAGAACTTAATTGTATGTGTGTATATAGGTGGCGGCAGCCAAGGGAGAAGTGGGAGAGGAGTTCCGATCGGGATTTGTGTGGGAAGAAGAATTATTAGGGTTTATTATTATTATTATTATTATTATTATTATTATTATTTATAATAATCTATGTTACACTTTGGCCCCTCCACTTCCAAGTATTACTTATCTAGCTTAAACTAACTTATTTACATCTTGAGTTAGTGTTTATAACGATGTTATCACACAACACATAAGTCTAACACATAATTATCACATAATTACTGTTTTGACGTTTTTCGTTTATTCACCAATCGTTTGTGTCAACTCGTTTGCGTTTCGGTGCAATTCCCGAAAGACTACACATGTAGTAAGTGTTAAGCGTCATTTAAACCCTAGTTTAAATGTAATGAGGTATGCGTTATAGATTCAGTGATCTTAAGTTTGAATTGACGGAGTTGAGTTAACGGAGTTAACCTGAAATTGACGATTGTCACACAAAGGGTAAGGGAAAGGCTGTGGAGGGTGAAGGTCAGAAAGTGAAGGCAGTGAGAAAGACAAAGCCAAAAGGATCAAACACTTGTGGGACATGTGGTCAAAAGGGTCACAACAAGAGATCATGCATGAAAAATCTTGCTGATTAATGTGCCTACTGTTTGACTGTTTTTGTAGTTTTTATGACTTTATGGTATGGATATTTTTAAGTTAGACTTTTTTTCAAGTTTTTCATGGTATGGATGTATTAAGTTGTTGTCTGGACTAATGTTGCTTTAAGTTGTTTACTTTAATATGGTTGATTAATGTTTAGTAGTTGTTAAATGACAAGTAGCTTTTAATATGGTTGTTCATTATTTAACTTGGTTGTTGTTTGCATTTATGGTTGTTGGTAATGGTTGTGCAGAACTGCAGATGGATCAGATGTTACTTATTTTAAGGGTTTGGACATATTTGCCCTTGGATCAGATTTTACATAATTTAATGGTTTGACAGATGGATGTTTGTGCAGATGACTCATTCATCTTTTTGTGCATATTGTGCAGTTTTTACTTATTTGCCCTTGGATCAGATCAGATCATATTATGCAGTATTCATCTCTTGGTTTATGGTTTATGGATGTTGTAGATGGATGTGTAGATAGTGCACAATGTGCAGATTGTGCATCATGTGTAGATAGTGCACAATGTGCAGATTGTGTATAGCATCCATCCAAAAGTCCAAAATAAACTAACCAAAGATCCAAATTAAATCCAAATTAAACTGATGATACATTGCTTAAAAGGGATCCAAAATTACATCCAAAATAAAGTAAAAATACATAATACTTAAACTGCATAAAGTCCTAAATTAACTAATAAAGTCAAAATACAAATAGTCAACAACTTCAAATTCAGTCAACTAGTTACATTTTCATTGCAATTACAATTGCAATGAAAATGATCCAACTAATGACCAATCTGTTCTTCATCTTCCTTGCTTGTTCTTTATAACTCTCTAAACTTTGTTCAACCTTGTTTTTCGACTTCAATAAGCCCGGGATAATCTCCAATGCCCGTTCACACATTGGTGGGTCACGCCATCCAAGAAAGGGGCAATCCGATGTCTGGAAAAGAGGAGAAACATGAAGTATAAACAATTGACTGGAACTTAAATCGAATTACACACTTACCATGTCCGGACAAGAGAAAAACCGACGACCTGGATTTCTATCAGTCCATGAAGTTCGAACAACTGCTACCTTGCCACAAACACAGTAAGCCATCATCAATTGAGCCGTGGTATTTGAATTTCGCATCGAGCCCTAATTGATTGAAGCCCTAATTGTACCCTGAACGATTGAAGGTGGGGTTGGGTTAAAAAGAGGGGGAAGACTGATAAAGGGGGGTTTAGTTGCAGAGATATATGAAAGGACAAAACTACCCTCACATGTGCCTCACGTGATGGGATTTAACTGACTTTTTCTAACCCAGTTAGCGTAAAGGACAAAACTTGTAGGAAAAAAAAGTTTAAAGTACACCGCCTGCAAGGAAACTAAAAAAAGGACACGAACCGTAATTCGTCTTATTTTAAAGGACAAAATTTGTAATTGGGTCAAAAAAACCCACACAGCCCTTGAGTAATCATCAACAATTGTTAAGAAAAATCTAAACCCTTCTTTGCTTGGAATCCTATAAGGTCCCCAAACATCAAGATGAATAAGGTCTCCTAAGTTTTTTGAAACATGATCACTTAAGGGAAAAGGTTCTCTATGTTGTTTAGCCTTGTGACAAACCTCACAAGGGGTATCATTCTCAACTTTATTTAATTTTAAGGAATCCTTCAATACTTTCAACACAATATCAGAAGGATGACCTAACCTAGCATGCCAAAGATTCACACTACTACAGCTAGTATAACACACCTTATCAGATATTGAAAAACCACCACAAAAATACAATCCATCAAGCTGTTTACCAGTCACCAGGACATTCTTGGTTAAAGAATCCTGAATATAACAATTTTCTTCATTAAAAGATACAGTCAAATTGCTATCTTTAGCTAACTTATAAACTGACATCAAATTAACACAGTAACCAGGAACCACAAACACATCACATAAAGTAACATTATCATTTATTCTAATATTACCAATTTTGGTTACAGTAGCACATGTACCATTTGGATGTCAAACTGTTATATTAAGATCAGAAACATCAACTTGATTTATCAAATCCTTATAACCATATGTTGGTTAGCCCCAGAGTCAATCACCCAACCAGGACAAGACTCATTTTTATTAAAACTGTTAAAGCTATACCAACAACTAGAGCTACCAGAAAAAAACAAAGGATTACAATTACCTGACACATTACAACTTTGAACATTGTCACTAGGCTTATCATTCAAAAGACTTAACAATCTAGAGATTTGATCAGGAGTAAGTCCACCATTAGGAGGATTATTAGAAACACCTGGAACATCACTAACAGCATTGTTATTTGTCACCACTTTCTTTCTTAAATTATTTCTAGGTTTTACCCATGAAGGATAGCCAACAATCTCAAAACATTTTTCAACACTATGACCCATTTTATTACAATGAGAACATTTAACACCTTGATTAGGATTTCTAGCAACGTTTCTTTTGTACTCAAAATTTTGATTTGTCTTAGAGACAAATCCAATTCCTTGGGTTTGTCCCTTTAAAGAACCATTGCTAGAATTCCTATGAGACTCTTCTCTAGAAACAATAGCAAAAGCATCCTTAACAGTAGGAAGCTCTTCTTTTAACAACAAAACAGTTCTAACATATTCATAACTACTATCAAGACCCATCAAGAATTGCATTAGTTTGATTAAATGATTAAAATTGTTAAATTCTTGAGAAGCATCACAAGTACAGGAAGGCAATTGCAAAATTTGATCCAGTTGTTTCCACATTATGTTTAACTTATGATAGTATTCAGTAACAGACTGATTACTTTGTGTAAACATATTAATCTTTTGATACAGATTGCAAACAACAGACCCATCCACTTTATCATAAGTTTCTTTCAAATCTTTCCACACTTCAGTGGCTAATTTAGAGTAAACTTGCCCTAAGTACAATTCTTCAGACACAGAATTCAACAACCAAGTAAGAACAACAGAATTGCACCTATCCCACTGTCTAGAAAGAACAACATCAGTAGATTTTTCGCAAGTACCATCTATAAAACCAATTTTATTTTTCACTTGTAGAGCAAGCATCATAGCATTAGACCAAACCTTGTAATTCTCAGTCCCCTTCAATTTTATACTCACAATAGTGAGACTATTTGAATCACTAGCATGTAAATACAAAGGATCACTAGCTTCAAGTTTGCTAATCAACGTATTATTATTAATAACACTACTAGAAGCATTATCATCACCCATATTATCAAATAAAGAAAGAACAACCACAAAAGGAAAAAACAAGAACCACACAACCTTAGAATGCCTAATGCACAAGAAAACACTAGGCAATTAACCTCTGGAAACAATAAGATGCCTAAATGCACAAGGAAAAAAAAGAGTAGAAAGATGTAACCCGAGAGCGCCCAAGTTAGGGTATTCCTTCCAAGAGTCAAGACTGTAACCTTCACTTAGGGTTACAGATCTATGACAGAATGTTGATCGCACAACCAGATGACCAGAGATACACCGATCTGGAAGCGAAACCAAGCCCAATTATTAGGGTTTCAACTCGAAACCCTAATTTTATGATTATCACCCAAGAGTCTTCAAGAAATCAAGAGCAACCTGGCTCTGATACCATGTTAAAACCAATGGATACCAGAAATACACAAATCTTTATTCACCAATCAATCTTGAATCTTACAGCGGAAGACAACAATTCTTCAACACAAAAGATCACCAACACAGTGACCTTATTACCAACTCTCAAATCTATCTAACAAGTTATCAGTTCATAGAACAATGAACCAAAACCCTAGCACTCGCTATCGATTACAGAGAGAGAATTAACAAAATCAAGAAAAAGTTGTTATTGTGTGTGTTAGATAATAAACTCTAACACCTCCTTTTATATATCTTCAACTCAACTGAGATAAATAAGAATTAATATCTCAGTTGTGATAAGAAGACTGGCCCAAGGCCCAACAAAGCTCCAGCCCACCTCAACAAACTCCAAGCCCACCAAAGTTCCAGCCCACCAGATCCAGCCAGCTCAATAAACCGAACCTCATTAAAGATATAACAAACAATTACTAAACAAATTATAACTAGAAAACAATATTGAATTGCAAGAAATAGAAAATAACATTTTACCATGAATATTTTCTACACTCACTGTTAAAAAGTATAGGTGTAAACGAGCCGAAACAGTCTTTGTTCAAGCACAAGCTCAACTCATTAGTCATTAGTAGTTTTTCAAGTTCTTGCCTGGATTTTTTTATTATTTATTAAACATTTTAATAATTAAGTTACATGCAGTTATATGTATAATTCTTATATAACGTTACACACCGTTATTTTATCAAATAATTTAATATCTAATAATTTATATGTTAATATATATTTAATATATTAAAAAAGCTATATGACTAACAGGTTTGTGAGCATACTCGAGCTCAATAAGGGAAGCTTAGTTTTGGGCTCATTCATTAAACACGTGTATATTTATTCTTGGGCATGTTTAAGGTCAATCTGATTCAAACTTTTAACAAGCCGATCTTAGATACTTTACAAGCGTCTCAACTCCTTCACACCTCCGGAAATAGGACTTCTAGTTATAAGAATTGCTTGATTGTTTGTTGGCTCTAGCGTCATACTAATTTTTAATGAAAGTTATCGTTCAAAAAAAATGTTAATAAGAATTCTCACATGGCAAACATTAATGTAGAGGGACCAACAATAGTTAATGCCAAGATATCGAAACACATGGGAGTACCATTTCATATTAAATATGTCAATATCAATTATTATTTACAGAGAATGACCAACAATTTTCAAAACTAAAAAAGTGAAATTAATATATCAAAGATTAATCGTTAGTTATCGGGAATAATGCAGTTGACCTTTCGGTTCAATGGTATGGTGGTACTGGTTAAAACTTGGCATTCGTGAGGTCTCACTGTCTCAGGTTCGAAATCTAACACAAGAGCGTCAAAATCAGTATGTATTATTAATATCCTGTTTCAGGAATGCTCACACGGTTTCAACTTAAAAAAACTATATAGATTAATGTTATCAGGCATAATATTTAACTGGCCATGGGCCCATGGCCATGTGAAAAATAAATAAATGGGCCACACGAAATGAAATTAGAGGTGGGCCTACGAAATAGTACCAATCTGCCTTGTTAACTTCAGCTTGCAAAAACTTTTATAATATAAAATATCGGGTATGTTATTGTACAAGGAACGCTTAATGTACAAAACGTACAAAGTTTTAAATATAGTTTGTGCTATTATTAACATAGGCTGCGTGTTTATTTTATAAGTTGTGTAGTTATTTTTACATGTTGCGTAATTAGTTAACGTCTATGAGTAATTTACTTATTTTATGTGTAATTATTTTACTTCATGTGTAAGTTTGGTACGGAAAGCCTTTGTAAGTTATGTACGTTAAGCATTATTTGTATTATTCAATGTTGTAAAAGTAGGTTTACAAGACCGAGTACTCCCCGAGTACTCGCTACAAGATATGGCGCCGAGGGAAGTTTCTTTAACTCCGCCTAGTTACTAATAATCGATCAAAGGTGGTCAACCTCAGCCAGAATCATATCTAGTTGGTCAACTTGAGCTGATTTTGACTTAAAAAATAAAACATAATTCATATTTCTACAATATTAAAAAAGAATCACTTTTTTAACTACTGATTAACTAATTTTAAATAATTTAGTATTTAAAAACGCATTTATCTATTTTTTTATATTGATATTAACTTATTTTGTTATAAATATTAACAAACTTATGATATTTGACATATATACAGTATCCAAAAGTTAATTTTCTTTATATTTACCATTTCCGAGTACTCCGAGTACACCCAACTCCCCAGTCGACCGCTTAAGATCCGCTAGCAACTTTTGCAACCATTTGATGCCATAAAATACTTTATTTAAAAAAAAAACTTTAAATTGAAAAATAATTCGCAAATACAAAGCAAACACACATCACCAACTCACAATTCACAAAATAAAAGAAATACAACATTTATTAAAAAAAAAACTAACAAGGGCATAACAGTCTTTTTTTAAATCTTAAAACTCTGACCCAGGTAATGGCTCATGTGAGCGGCTAATGAACATAAGCTCATAGATGGCTCCAGCAAGCCCACCACCAATTAGGGGCCCAGCACAATAAATCCAGTGGTACCCCCAGTCCCAACTAACCAAAGCCGGCCCAAATGCGACAGCCGGGTTCATTGCTGCGCCCGTAAACGGCCCACCGGCTAAGATGTTGGCCCCAACAATTAAACCAATAGCCAACGGAGCGATTGTGCCCACGACTCCATTTTTCGGGTCGATGGCGGTGGCGTAGACGGTGTAGACCAGCCCGAACGTCATCACAATCTCGAACACAAAGGCGTTCCGTACTGATAATCCGGAGGTTAAGGAGAATCCGGTGGTGGTCTGCATATTATTATCGAAAATGTTAATTCTTACCCGTAACATATTAACAATTTACGTATATAATGATTATTACAAAATAGTTATACTATTTGACAGATAAGTCTTTGGCCTACTGGTATCAATATGTTACATATTTATGTGATGAATAATCTAGTCTTATAAGTGGTAAATAAATAGTATTGTTTGGAATTTATAAAATAATTAATGTATTAGATAATGGTCAATTAACGAGTGATAAGCTAGGCATACCTACCTCCAATTATTGTACTATACAATTTTATCATGATAGCACACACACGTTTTTCTTATGGATATATAAATAATTGTAACGAGTTTGAGAGTGATTATGAAATATAGTTTATCACTTAATATGTATGCCACTAATATTTCATGTTATCTAAGATAAAAATAAATTTTAATATATTTTTACAGTTTTATTTCTCTGAAGAGATTGGTATAGCTTTTGTTTCTATTTTCTCTATTTTTTTTATCATTTATGTTTAAATTTGGATTATTGGCGGTTTTTGGCTTGTGGCACCTGGTTTCTTGTTAGCGCCCGCCTCTTTTTAGGGATGATAATGAAACCTGAACACGATGGGAAAATCTGAAACCCAACATAATTGAGACGGGTAATACCCGACTCATTATGGTTTGGGATTAGTATTGTATCCGATTACCCGATAACATCGACCAATTTATCCGATTATATACATGATGTACCCGATATAGCATTTTTATATATTTATATTAATACAACATATACAACATATACTAAATATATTATAAATAAATTATTTTATTAGCTAAATGAAATTTAAATGATTGAACATGAATTCAGTGTAATCAAATAAATCAATTATTCTATAGTCTGAATTTTGTTTCCTTAGTTAACAAATTATAATTCTATTATTATGATTTAGTTAAGAAATGATGTTAGATATCTTATGGTATTTGTATGTGGGGTCATCTCTGAATAGTATGTTAAAGATTTTAGATTTTGTCAAAACCCGAAATCTGATCGGAAAACCCGAAACCTGACGGATAATTACTCTATTGGTTTGGGACGGGCTTTAATAATTGGGTATGAGTTTGGGATTACCTAAAGCCGACCCATTGTCATCCGACCTCTTTTGAATAAAATCTTACTATCAGAAAAAAAAATTATAGATGGATTTAATTATTGAAATTAGCTTAATTCATTTTCAAAGCAAACTACTAATTATGGTTAATCGAAGCATCTTTTCCAAAAACAAAATTAACTAAACTATTTAGTATTTATAATCAGAACTAATCAATTATGAAAATCTAAAAATCAACGTATATTATAGGTTCAGTTTTAACCCATAACCGGACCAAAACAACACATGCTCACTAACATACCATATTGTTTTGAATAAATCAATTTTAAGAATCATGTATATAATATTAGAAAATGATAACTAGATCAACTTATCATTTCTACTTATGTAAATAATAAGTGAGTCACTTTTATTAAATTATGTAACAACTAATAAATAATAAATGATCAACTTACCAAACCACCGGTAGAGAAAGTGAAGAGGCAGGTCCCAACAGAGCCCAGTTGGACCCGCAAGACTCACCTTGAAGAGGGACGTCTGCGCAAGGACCAACTGGTTCCGCAGGACCAACCATGCTCGGAGTTGAAGACCTTACGCGCAGTACGCCAGCTGTTCCCGCAGGAAAAGCCTCCCAATGGTGAAGTACCCCGCCTGTTCCCGCAGTTGCGGATACAAGCCATTAGGGAAGGCTACCCGCACTAATAGCAAGGCTACACGCACAAGGCACTAACTCTCAATAATTCAGTGTCACCTGAAGAAGGAATGAGCAAGGCGGGAATACTCCCGCCCAAATGAGCCAGTCCGTACGCTTCTGGAAGATCTTTTGTACTATACCTGCCAAGGTATGGACAAAATAGACAAGATCTGACCAAAGCAGCCCATGAACCAATCACAGGGTGACAGCTCACCGACAACAGTACGAGGAGCACGCTCTAGTACAAAATGTCACTATCAGCCGCTGCCTACTCACCAACCCTTGTCGGGGCACGTACATAGCCTGCAGTTGGTGGAAAAGGAATAGTACACAGCCGGCGGAAAAGGAATAGTACACAGCCGGCGGGAAAGGAATAGTACACAGCCGGCCATGTCACTACCAGCCGCTGCCTACCCACCAACTACCAGCATGGCACGTGCGTAGCCCACAGTTGGTAGAAAAGGAATATTATACAGCTGGCTGTACCTGCTTGGAAACCTACCTTCGGCTATAAATACTCCAACACCTTGGAACGGTATCAGGATCTGGTATCTTATCTTCAATAGCTATTTCTCTTAATATGCACTTATATTCAGAACAATCTAGTCTGATTCTCACGCCGGAGGGTGGTCACAAGGAGGAACCCCTCCCTTCTCAGTGACAAGCTCACGGTGTCTGTTTTGCAGGTCATTTGAAGAATAACCATCTTTGCCGGAATTAACCCTCGTGGGAAACATCTATTTAACCCCCAGATTATCCGTAATCTGCCCGGGGTCACTTAGTGTTTCTTCATTGGCACCATCCGTGCATAAAAGCTAGAACTAATTTTCAGTTTTTTCAAAACCTCTGGAAAGATGGTTAAGGTTACTCCGGTGCCAAGGCTAGCGAGTGACCAAGAAACCCCGGTAACCACAACCCCAGCTACTGGGGGGAACACCGGCGAGTACACAAATTTTACGAACACTACCCCGGTTACCCAAGCCGGGGTAAGTGCAGTAAATAATCATCCCCTGGGATTCATTGATACCCAGGTGGAAAGACAACAGACGAGGCTCCCCCGCCAAACACTTGATCAAGTTAAAGCGTGGGCGGAAGCACGTCAGAAGGAATTCCAAGCTGAGTTGGATGAACGTTTACGTTCACTCCAGCAGGCTGACGAATTCGGAAGCACTCGACAACAGCTCAACATGAGCAATGAGTGCGAGTACTTGGACGATGATTGGGAGGAGTCCGACAGTGACGCAAACCCTCGCCATAGGGCGAAAGGGAAGCGCAAAAAAACGGACTTCCAACCAAGGAATTTTGGAGAAACCTTTAAACAAAGGAACACGGGGGAAACCCACGTGACTTCTCCAAAACCTTTAGACTAACTGTTGCAAATGCGGGAACGTCCAAATTTGCAAGGGACATTGCGGAAGCAATCGCCCCGAAGAGTGCCAAACAGATGTCCAACATCGGCACTTATGATGGTATATCCGACTCAGACGATCACTTGAACAGATTCATAGCGGGGGCAACCGTCAGCAACTGGACGGAACCCACGTGGTGTTATATGTTCCAGATGACGCTGGTTGGAGCGGCCAGGGCATGGTTTGATCGTTTACCGGTCCATCACATCTATGATTGGGCGGACTTTCAACACAAGTTTAACCAACACTTCAGTCAACAGAGGAAATATACTGAAGAGCAGTGGACGATCCTCAACTGTCTTAGAGGAGGATGAATCCTTACTAGACTTCATCACTCGTTTCAACTCGAAAAAGCTGAGTCTGGGCACAATAAGCGAAGATCTTGTTCGCGCCGCTTTCATCCAGGGCGCCGAATACCCAGAGCTTATCCGGACGTTGACAGGTAAGGACGGCATGCCATCCACATGGGATGCCATCATGACGGCGGCCAAGCGCTTTGCCGAAATGGAGAAGCAACTGGGTAGGGATCTTCCCCAGAATACACACCTCTACACGCAGAGGACTAGAGAAAACAACGTTCGGACCGCCCGGCAAAACAAAAAGAGGAAGCTAGGTATTTGGCAGTCAAGGGTAAACTTTGACACCTCATCCAGCTCTCGCCCTCTAGTAGGCGGAAGGGATAACACGCACCCATCAAGCCGAAAACACCGGTGGACGCCACTCACCAAAAGCGTCACGGAGATATTTGCCACCGAAAAACTCCCATGGCCAATAACTCCAATGATCCGGCAGCGACCTAATGCGGATCAGAGCAAATCCTGTGACTTCCACGGGACAAAGGGTCACAACACTGAGGAGTGTACATCCTTGAAGGATATTGTTGAAACATTCGTCAAGGATGGAAGACTTGCACACCTTGTGGTATCAATCAAGAATGGAGGGAGGAATGATAACCGATACAAAGGCAATGGACGAAAACCCATTGACATCAGCATCCACATGGTTCATAGTAACATCAGAGGAAGAAAAAGACGAACGAAAGAACCTTGCGCGTGGAAGGAAGCTGAGGTGCGCTTCCCGCGAGTGCCAGGAGGACCCAGCAAAGAAGGCCCAATCGTCATCAAAAGCCAGCTGGGGCACTACATCACTTCCCGCACTCTTGCTGACAACGGCGCCTCGTCAACGGTTATGTACAGGCAGTTCTTCGACAAGCTAGACGACGAAGACAAGGAACGCCTGGAAACGGTCTACGCCTCGATGGAAGGGTTCGACGGCAGCACGAACACCCCCTGGGTATCCTATCTTTCCCCGTCATTCTCACGGACGGGAAACACTCCCGCACAGAAGACGTGGATTTCGTCGTGATGAGGAAGCCACACCACACATACAACATTCTCTTCGGGAGAGACGGGATGGAAAGATTCAAGGCCGTGGTATCTTCAGTCCACGGCATGATGGGATGGCCAACAGCTGAGGGTGTAGCGATGATCACCGGTATTCCCCAGGTATGCATCGCATCTGTCTCATCTAAACCCAAACCAAAGATGGCTAAACCAACCATCACCGAACCAGAAAAATGGGCCCTCAATGGCAAATACCCTGACCAGGCTGTTACCATTGGCCCAACAATCACTGATCCTACGCGCACCTTACTCAAACGCTTACTACAGAAAAACACTGACATCTTCGCGTGGACACCAGCTGACATGACTGGTGTACCTCGAAGGCAGAGCATAAGCTCAAGTGTGACCCGGCTTTTACGCCAGTCATTCAAAAGCGCAGAGTAATGGGGGCGGAACAAGCTAACGCGTGTAGAACCCAAGTCAAGGAACTCCTTGACGCGGGCATCGTACGCGTTAGCAGATATCAAACATGGGTTGCAAATCCCGTTATGGTACCGAAGTCTAACAAACAATGGCGCATGTGCATAGATTTCAAAGACTTAAACAAAGCATGCCCCAAAGATTGTTATCCGTTACCCGAAATTGATCTTAAGATAGATTCGTTAGCACCGTTTCGCCTTAAATGCTTCCTTGATGCGTATAAGGGGTACAATCAAATCCACATGGCCATAGACGACCAGGACAAAACCGCATTTCGGACGCCCGATGGCACATTTTGTTATCAAATGATGCCATTCGGACTTAAGAATGCAGGGTCCACATACCAACGCCTGATGGACAAAGAGTTTCATGCCCAAATTGGGAGGAACTTGGAAGTCTACATGGATGATTTGGTCGTTAAAAGCCCTGAGCCAGAAGCGATGTTGAAAGACATCGAAGAAACTTTCAACACACTCAGAAAGATAAACATGAAGCTCAATCCGAGCAAGTGTTCCTTTGGGATGGAAGAAGGGAAGTTCTTAGGAGTCATCGTTACTAAAGATGGCTTCAGAGCGAACCCTGAAAAGGTCGAAGCCATTATCAAAATGGAATCACCTACTACCATCAAGCAAGCTCAGACACTGAATGGACGACTAGTTGCACTTAACCGCTTTTTGGCAAACCATGCAGATAGGTCGTTCCCATTCGTGTCCATATTGAGAAACTGTTTAAAGAAAACGCACTTCCGCTGGACACCAGAAGCGGAAGCAGCTTTTCAGGAAATTCGGTCACGCTTGATCGAACTCCCAACGCTCACAGCACCAGAAGTGGGGGAGGAATTAATCTTATACCTCTCCGCCACAGATAGAGAAACCGGGGCAGTCCTGCTAGTAGAGCGTAAAGGCATACAGATGCCAATCTACAATGTTAGCCGTGTCCTAACAGACGTAGAAACCCGGTACTCTACCCTGGAAAAATTAGTCCTAGCACTTGTACAGGCTTCACGCAGGCTAAGACGATATTTCCAAGGTCACCCAATCACCGTTCTCACCAACTTCAAACTTGCAAACGTTCTGGGCAAACCCGAATTGTCGGAACGCCTAGCCAAATGGGCAATAGAATTGGGAGAATACGCGATAAAGTACAAACCGAGACCAGCCATAAAAGGCCAGGTCTTGGCCGACTTTATTGCGGAAGTCCCCGCTTCGCGGGAGAAAGAGTGCCAGGAGGAGGCTCAACCCTCCCCAGCAAAGGACATCGATGATGTCTGGCGACTCTACACTGATGGAGCAGCCAGCAACGAGGGTTCAGGCGCAGGGTTGAAACTAACCAACCCAGCAGGCCAAGAATACACTTACGCTATTCGACTGGATTTTCCAAGTACGAATAACGAAGCGGAGTATGAAGCATTCTTGGCCGGGCTGAGAATTGCGCGTAAGATGGGAGTGAAGAACTTGGAAGCCCACGTGGATTCCATGTTAGTAGCCAACCAAATAAACGGGACGTACACGGCCGTGAACGACACAATGGCCCTGTACCTCGCACAAGCAAAAACCCTTATGCGCAATTTTAACGATTGTAAAGTCATACACGTCAAGCGTAGCGAAAACAAATCTGCGGATGCGTTAAGCAAGCTTGCATCATTAGACTTCACCCACTTGGGAAAGGACATCCGCATTGAACTCCTTGGAGCACCATCAGTCAAGCACAAGGAAATCTATGTCATCCAAACCGGCACAGAAACATGGATGACACCAATAATAAATTACCTTGCGGCGGGTATACTACCAGAGTCAAAAAAACAGGCAAGAAAAATACGTTGTAAAGCCCTGAACTATCAACTCATCGATGACATCCTTTACAGACGTAACTTTCTTGGCCCACTCCTAAGATGCGTAGACAACCAAGATGCTGGTTACCTCCTAAGAGAAGTGCACGAGGGCATCTGTGGAGTACACGCAGGTCCACGCGCTGTTGTAGCTAAGCAAAACAACGCGGGATACTTTTGGCCGGGGATGCATACGGATGCGCTGGCATACATCAGAAAGTGTAGGGCTTGCCAACTCTACGCACCCAACACGCATCGCCCGAAGAATGAACTTGTTCCAGTCACCTCTTCATGGCCATTTCAGAAGTGGGCTATCGATGTGACAGGCCCATTTCCCACAGCAGCAGGAAACGTTCAGTTTCTAGTGGTAGCCATCGACTACTTCACCAAGTGGATAGAAGCAAAACCCTTAGCCCAAACAACCGCAAAACATATTAAAAAATTTATTTGGGAATTTATTATTTGTCGTTTTGGACTTCCACAGACTTTGGTGAGCGATAACGGCACCAACTTTGCTGACAAGAAGCTACAAAAGTGGCTGGAAGAACTTCAAATCACCCACACCTTTACCTCAGTGGCGCACCCGCAGGGTAATGGTGAGGTGGAAAGAGCAAATAAGAGCATCGTCGACGGCATAAAGAAAAGACTCTTGGAACACAGATCTGGCTGGGTGGACGAAGTTTCACACGTCCTTTGGGCAAACAGAACGCTGAAAAAGGCCAGTACGGGAGAAACCCCGTTCAGCCTCACTTATGGTATTGAAGCCATGGTCCCGGTCGAAATTGGTTTACCCTCACCAAGGGTCTTGATTCAGCCAGAAGACAATGATGCGGAAAGACGGTTAGACCTTATGTTAACCGAGGAACGCAGAGACTTAGCCGGAGCGCGTGAAGAAAACTACAAGTGACAAATGCAAAAATACTACAACACGCGGGTAAAACTCTGCAACTTCAATGTAGGAGACTACATATTGCGTAACACCGAGGCTTCGAACCAAGAGCGCCCAGGAAAGGTGGCCCCGGTCTGGGAAGGACCATACATTATCAAAGAAGTTTTGGGAAAGGGCGCATACCGGCTCGAAAGGCTCGATGGCACTCCCATCCCAAGAACATGGAATGGAGCTCAATTACGCAAATGTTACATGTAGATCAATTCCAAACTTGTAAAGAAAAGGCCTAGAGCCACTTCTAATGGAAATGATTCTCCTTTATCACATTGTGTTGATAGCCTTACCTTTATACTTATGAACTTCCCACACTGATATGCCGGTATTCACCACATAAATATGGGAAGAAGTAAGTCGTTGCGTGTGGAATGCGGCAAAACCCGCATAAACACAAAAAACGGAAAAAAATTTATACGGAAAAGATGAGGAAAACCTTCACGCAGGTCAGTTATAGGTGAAGTTTGGTCATCCCACTAAATGAAAGTGACGGTCTTACCCGCACAATCATGATAGAGGAAACTGAACATTAACCTATTGACAACCGCGCGTCGAAAGGTTAACTTATTCAAAACACTTAGAAAATTTCTAAGGAAAAGATGAGGAAAACCTCCACGCAGGTCAGATATAGGTAAAGTT
The DNA here is from genome assembly GCF_021521415.1 of Bidens hawaiensis. NCBI lineage: Eukaryota > Viridiplantae > Streptophyta > Magnoliopsida > Asterales > Asteraceae > Bidens > Bidens hawaiensis. Next base: position 55,757 of record NW_027492849.1, on the reverse strand, counting down.
TAGCCATCCTACTAAGTGAAAGTGACGGTCTTACCCGCACAATCACGAAAGAGGAAGCAAAACTTTAACCTATCATCTGCCACGTTGAAAGGTTAACTTATCCAAAGTACTTAAGAAATTGCTAAGTTAAACTAGAATATGCATGAGCAAAACATATAAGGTTTACAAGGCAAGGCATTAACAAAAGATTTATATTCCATAAAAATTTAAGTATTACAAGAATGACCGGGCACATACCCGCATACAAGAATATAAATCTATACAAAAATAAAAATCTATTCCAACGGTGGAGAGGGATCTAAAGGCTCAAGCTTCAGGACCACTCCCACTTGAACCCGCACCATCAGTTGAGTGTAGCGGTTCAAAAAAAGCCTTGAGAATAGCTAGCCCATCATCAGCAGCAGTAATCTCGTTCACCTTCTCCACCACCGGATGCGGGAAAGCAGCATACTGGTTCACTGCTTGGTCATAAGCAGCTTCAGTATCTACGTCATATAGAGGGAAGTTGGAAGGCGGGATGCCCTTCTCAACAAACCCTAGACCAAGCAGGAAGCCAGCCTTTTCCCCATCCTCATGAGAAGCGTTGAGGGCTGCGCTCATGGCATCGTCATAAGATGTGTTTGTAAGAACCCGATGCACAACCTACAAAACAGAAGTATATCAAAAATTCTTCTAAGTGTAAGGAAAAGCGTAAAGAAGTTATGAAGCTGCACATACCTGCGACAACGCTTCTCGTAGAAGCCTTTCCTTGGTAACCAGAGCCTCCCGGAGGGCAGCTTGAGCTTCATCATGGGCGCATTCGGCTTCGTTTTTAGTAAGGTTGGCAAGCAACACATCTTTAGCTGCAGCATCTTCAACTCTCTTCAGCTTACGCTCAGTGTGGTCAAGCATGCCCCTCTGGTCCAAGATCTCTTGGAGCTTCTTGGCGTCTTCCATGGCCAAGGCATCATGAGCCTGCTGGAGCCTCTCGAGTTTGGCTTTAAGTTCCTCATTCTCGGTGCGTAGAGGCTCAGCAACAGCTTCAGCCTTGGTGGCCCTCTCAGTTGCGTTCCGTGCAGTTTCCTTAGCCAACCGAAGCTGTTCGTTAACAGCTTGGGTAGCCTTGGAACGGGCCTCCAGCCGGGCCTGAACTTCAACCTCGAGGGCCTTGAAGGCCTTCTCCTTTTCCGCAGCAACGGCGGCGAGCCTCTTATTCTCCTCCCGGATAGCCCGCCTGAGCCACCTCCAGGCTACGCGCCGTCTTTAACTTGTCGTTTTCACGACAAAGCAGCTCGACGCGCGGCTGCATCCGGGCAAGGAGAATTCTAAGCTCATTGGTTAGCCTACCCTCCTGGTAGCTAGCCATTGCCTCCCCCAACGCACCGCTTGGGGCGGCGTGGCGCGCCCATTCGACGCAATCCGCAGCAGTCCGGAGGGTCGTTCCCCGGCGGATACTCCACCGAGGAGCGTACACCTCGTTGGAATCACGAACTGCAATAAAACAAAAAACAGTTAAGAGAAAAAAAATGATAAAAGGGATATAAGGCCAAGATAACCCCACGCACCTGTAGGGTCGACAACAGGCCGATAGCCACCAAACCCATCACCTGAACCTAAGGGATATCCATCCAAAAGGTCAAGGAGACGGGAATGAGGCAAAGATTGGCTAGACGCCACAACCCCGAACATACCTGAAGAACCGGCCGCGGTCGCTGGCGCCGGAGGAGGCATAGTGGAGGCCGCCGCGGTAGAAACCAACGGAGGTGAACTCACCGGAGGTGAACTCACAACCGTGGCAGTCGCCGCGGAAGAACCCGCAGAAGAAACCACCGCCGGCTCAGTGAAGGATTCCGTGAAGATGGCACTGACAGCCGGCGGGGATGATGTTACAGTTGGAACAGTTGCCTCAACGGGATGAGCAACTGAACCAATACTGCAAACAGGCGTAGCCGCCTGGGTCATCGCCTCGGGTAGGTTGACCAAACCTACCGTCATGGGTCCAGAAACGCTCCTCCCCGCTCCACTCTGGAATGCGGTAGCATCCACGCCTGCACGAAGACAAGATATATAAGTATAATGGCGGAAAGATATGCAGTTAAAGCAAATGAAATTTATACTTACAAGTTCTCTTGAGCTTGAAGGATCGGATAGGCAGGGACGAACCCGATGGAGCCGGCCTCTTCACGCCGGTCACCGTCGTCGTACTAGGCTGCCCGAAGGTGACAGCTATCTCAACCTCCGGAACAGTGGTCTCACCACCACCAGGGTTCCCTGTCGCCTCCTCGCTTTCGGTCTCCGAGTCAGACCGGTTCCCCTGATCGGCAGTGGAGGCAACCTTCGCCTTGCCCTTCCCGCCAGCAGCCTTCTTCCTCGCGAAGAAAGGACCATCTGTGGATTCCTCATCAGAAGATGACAAAATTAGAGGAATTCCAGCAGAGGTTTGAGCATTGAGAGGGCGAGGGTTAAATAATCCCTTACCTGGCCGCGTGGCCTGGCGGGTAGACCTCCACAAACCGATCCGCCGTTTGCTCAAGGATGGGCAACTCGTTCTCGTCAAGAGCACGAGTACCCAACCGAGCGGGACCACCGCTCTCCCGCGGCTGCAGAAGAGACTGCAAGTTGTTTCCCTCTGAAAATAAAAAGAAAGAAATGGTTAGAACAAAAACCTTAAATTAGCGGATAATATGAAGCATACCGTAAGGGATAGAGTTCAAACCGTATTCGAGGACGATGGGAATCTGTGGCGCCTCTGCCCCAGCATCTTTCCACACCCGGCTCATGCCGAGCATCACCATCCCAGACTCCGCAAAGCGGTAAACCGGAGTCTGGATCCGGGAGATCTTGGAAAACCATTCCGCCTCCTGGTAGTTGAAGGCGTGAAGGCTGGGGAATGCTCTCCCGTTCTTGAATGTCATCGCAATAGGGACGACACGGGCAGAGATGTAGAAGAACTCCCGCTTCCAAGACCGAAGACTGCGCTCGGTAGCACAGATCTTCAAACCCTTGATCCGGGTGACCAAGGTGTACCAGCCTTGGATGCACCTCCAGGAGTAGAAGGTCATCAGGCGGTCGACATGGGGCTCCACACCAAGAATGAGGCACACCCATTCAAAATGGCGGATCTTGGCGATCACCATTGGGTGTACCTCTGTCAGGTGCACACCGTGTCTCTCCAAAACACGGTATACAAACTTCGTCAATGGGAACCTGAGATTCCCATAGACGAAGAATGCATCATATACCCCTATCTTGCCTTTGGGGGTATCGTACACCGTCTGATGAGACGCAGGAAACTCAGGCTCGAAAGGCTCGAGCATGAACTTCCTGACGATGTACTGATAGAGGTCGACGGGAAGAGCACACTGGCACTCGCCAGCAGTACTCTTATCGTCCTTGTCAGAAGTGGACGATGGGTTCTCGATATACTCGTCGGACTCTTCGGCGGTGACTTCTGGATCATGAGTAGAAGACATGTTTTAGATGTAAAGAACGATTTCAGGAGAATGCTCGACGGAAAGTTAGAGTATTCGCCGGAAATCGCCTAGAAGAAGAAGAAGAGAAAAGTGAAAGTGTGGATTAAGATGAACCCTCTCCCCCTTTATATACTCATCGCAATGAATGCGATGAATTTAATGCGGAAGAGAGAAAAAATCGCAAGTGCAATGAAACTATGACACGTGGAAAAAGCAAGCTGGCAACAGCTGTTGACAGGACGCGCGCCGTAAACTTCGCACCCACGTGCCCGAAAACTCGCGCCCACGCGCCTGAAAAAGCGTCTGGAACGACCATATACTGTCACGTCGCCATAACTTCCTGCACGTTCTGAAACTGTCAGAAGAAACCGTCGGACGACACTAACGTCCCTTCAACAGTTTGGACTGTTCTTATCCATTCACCAACTCTTCGAATTTCAAAATTAAAAAAAAAAATACAAAAAGATTCAAATATTCAAAAATAAGAGGGAATATACCCCCTTACCTTGGTGCCCAAGAAACCGTAAGACAAGTACGGGTACAGTGTCAAGGCGAAACCTTTCACATACCTAGCACCTGCAGGGAATGGAAGCCAAGAATACCTTGGAAGTAAAGAAACTATAAGACGAGTGCGGGTACAGTGTCGAGGCGAAACCCTTCACATACTTAGCACTTGCAGGGAATTGAAACCAAGAAGGATCTTCTGGACCGTGCTTGCGGAAAGAGAAATAGCACCTCCGCATAGCGGGAAAGTTGAGAACTAGCTTGTTTGAAACTTCAAGGCGGAGTTGGTGGTTGAACATAACTGATCACTATGTCCGAAACTACCAAAACCTCGTGAAAAATCTATACAAGTGAAACTTAACGCTCCCGATGTGCGAAGGGGTTAAACACCTACCCGCATCACAACCAAAGATCAGGCAGAAAATTCGGGAATTTCTGCGAGTGACATTAGGAAAACCGCGGGAAGAATCCCTACGGAAAACCTTAAAACTAAAAAGCCTTTCTAAAACCCCTTGCTTAAGTCAAAAAGTTCACCTCACTTATTAACAATTCATGAGAAGAACATTGGACTGGGGGGACTTGAAGAGGTAGGTCCCAGCAGAGCCCAGTTGGACCCGCAACTCACCTTGAAGAGGGACGTCTGCGCAAGGACCAACTGGTTCCGCAGGACCAACCATGCTCGGAGATGAAGACCTTACGCGCAGTACGCCAGCTGTTCCCGCAGGAAAAGCCTCCCAATGGTGAAGTACCCCGCCTGTTCCCGCAGTTGCGGATACAAGCCATCAGGGAAGGCTACCCGCACTAATAGCAAGGCTACACGCACAAGGCACTAACTCTCAATAATTCAGTGTCACCTGAAGAAGGAATGAGCAAGGCGGGAATACTCCCGCCCAAATGAGCCAGTCCGTACGCTTCTGGAAGATCTTTTGTACTATACCTGCCAAGGTATGGACAAAATAGACAAGATCTGACCAAAGCAGCCCATGAACCAATCACAGGGTGACAGCTCACCGACAACAGTACGAGGAGCACGCTCTAGTACAAAATGTCACTATCAGCCGCTGCCTACTCACCAACCCTTGTCGGGGCACGTACATAGCCTGCAGTTGGTGGAAAAGGAATAGTACACAGCCGGCGGAAAAGGAATAGTACACAGCCGGCGGGAAAGGAATAGCACACAGCCGGCCATGTCACTACCAGCCGCTGCCTACCCACCAACTACCAGCATGGCACGTGCGTAGCCCACAGTTGGTAGAAAAGGAATATTATACAGCTGGCTGTACCTGCTTGGAAACCTACCTTCGGCTATAAATACTCCAACACCTTGGAACGGTATCAGGATCTGGTATCTTATCTTCACTAGCTATTTCTCTTAATATACACTTATATTCAGAACAATCTAGTCTGATTCTCACGCCGGAGGGTGGTCACAAGGAGGAACCCCCCCTTCTCAGTGACAAGCTCACGGTGTCTGTTTTGCAGGTCATCTGAAGAATAACCATCTTTGCCGGAATTAACCCTCGTGGGAAACATCTATTTAACCCCCAGATTATCCGTAATCTGCCCGGGGTCACTTAGTGTTTCTTCAGAAAGCAAGAAGCAAACAAGCCACAACCGAGCCAAGAAGTTGAGCAATAATATAAATTATGGCCCTAAGCAAAGTAATATTACCACCAACAAAAGCACCAAAAGTAACAGCTGGATTCACATGACCACCTGAAATATTAGCACTAATCGCAACCCCCACAAACAACCCTAACCCATGTGCAATAGCGGCAGCAACCAGCCCGTCAGGGCTGGTTGCAGCACCGCCAGTAATTTTACCATACGCCATTCCGGACCCTTGTCCAGCAAATACGAAGATGAGGACACTTATAAACTCGGCAACAAAAGCCCTGATGGCGCCGGGGTCTCTGACCTCATCTTCGTATCGACCAATGGCGACACGGTCAATAAGCTGGCGGTGGAATTGTACTGGTGGCATTGTTGGAATAAGTTGGATCAAGGATGTGTGTTATTGATAGTACACAAGTAGTTAGAGTTACAATTTACAACGTATGCATGGATCATGGATGTTCAATGGTTTATATTGATGAGGTTATGGAGTGTGGGTGACCGGTTTAACCGGTTGTAGGTAATATGACTAATATCTTTGAAGGTTTTGACAGTTGATGGTATAATAAATGAGTGGTTAATTGGTTTAAAGTCCTTAAAGTTTTAGTATAGGAACAACTATGGTCCAATTTCAACCAAACAATATCTCATAGTGTCACCCCTACTCTTAATTATTATTCATCATGTTTAAATAATAAACCAATTTAAGAATTTAACAAATTATTATGTCGGAGTGATATACACTATACACAGCTCATACTTTTTTCGAAATATTAACTGATTAAGAAAATTAACTGCGTTTATAGCTTACTGCTAATAACTAACATGTACTTATCACTTATCTTTGAATTTCAGATCCTCCAATCGAATATCTTTATTTAAGTTAAGTTGTAACATGGGACGCTAAACCATAACACATAGTCTATAGTGTGTTTTGTTGCTTCTTATTACTTATTAGCCAACTACAATCAGCCTTATTTATGTATAGTAAACTACTTTTATACGTCTACTTAATATGTATGTACAATGTTATCTATTTATCATCATTTAACAATTATAAAAAAAGAAGTCCAAATGTCCAGCTAATTGAAGTTTAAGCTAGACCTGATGACTCAAGTTCAAATCCTGCTCCTACTATTTAGCTTCGTTGGTGGCATCGGGTGATGATGGGAAACTAGGAAAATAGGCAGTGATCGCTAGTTCGATCCTTGAACCGAACTGGTTTATCTCACTGCATTGTCGTGCCTTCAGACGAGTGTTCATGGGTGTTGGGCATGTTGGCCTTAGGTGAGAGTTTTCCTTGATTCAGAGGTGACTGTATCCAGATATAGTTATTTCGCTAGTAGCTTATTTAAAAGATTCATTGGTCCATTCAGGAAGGGGAAATAAATTTGTAGTTTAAGACCTAATATCAGGCCCGGCCCAAGGGAGAGGCGAGGTGGGCAACAGCCCAAGACCCACTCCTTCTTAAGGCCCCAACCTTTTTAGGAATAAAAATAGTTTAATCTAGTATATAATATTTTCTTACAGATGCAGTTCATTTGAATATAAATGGTGGGAGTGGAAAAGCCCTTATTTTGTTTCAAGATTTTGCACATGCAATTTCGAGTCTTCAGACTAATCTATATCATTTTTGTAACCGCTTTTTTTTTTACATAATGCAAGTTAAAGGAAAAAAAAAAAGACTAGCCCCATTTTTAGCCCCCCAAAACACACGCTTTGTCCAACATATTTAGTAATAAGTTATTTATTTTTCTGATGTTAATTAACTATTTGTGTTTTCTTTTTGCCCATCTAGCTCATAATTTTTGCCATTAACATTAGCCATTTAAATCGTGATTGATATTGAGAATGATATAGTAGAGAGTATGGATTACAATGAGTTGATCGAGCTTTGCTTTCAAAAATGTTATGCGGTTCACGATTCATTTTAACTATTTAAATTTAATCATTTCGTTATAATACTTTTATTTTGTTTAAGGTTATCACAATTATTTAAATGTTATGGGAATTATTGAGTTTATATTTAAAGGCCCTACTTTTTTGTTAGCCCATGCCCAAAAAGTTGAAGGTATTTTCAGAGACGGCCCGCCTAATATTTTGATTAAGATTCTCTACTAACAATAACGAAAGTTAGCAAACTTGAGGGCTCTTATGTTATTAGTATGAAACACAAATAGGAGTGGTGTGTGAACTGAAGAGGAGTGACAGCTAAGCTTCACCTCCAAATTTATGAGGGACTGACACGTGTACGTAAAAGATTGACACCACGTTGTCTTGTCTAAAGCATTGATTTTTGTCACCAAAGTGTCTAGTTAAGTTTATCTTTAAATAAAAAATGAAAAATCAATTTGACTAAATGTAACACATTGAAGCCAAAACATGACAAAACACATTAAAGACTAGATGATCTTTCGAGATCTCATATAGCGTCTAAACAGATAATGATTTGTTCCAAATGATATAATTGTTTTGATGGTTACCTCTGTTAAATCCCGGTTAAATCCGTCATGTCATCTCTTTATTTTTACTGTTAAAGGTTTTTGTGTCTTTGTTCGGTACATAAAAGAGATACGTTTAGCTTTCCTATTGTTACGATTGGTACGAGAGGTGTTAACGGTTCACTCTAAACGACGAAAACGTCTAAACAAATACTGGTTTTTTTTAAGGGGCATTTACATATTTCC